>NW_024037051.1:4625569-5059148 GCF_015706575.1 Patiria miniata | reverse complement strand
TGGTTTTTTTAAATTCTGTTTCGCAATGTATGATCTGGTAATGTAAATGTCACACTATGAACCTCCAGTATTGCAGCCTAACGGGTATCCACTGGACATATTTTCGCACCACACACCAGCTTTTGAAACAATCCAAAACGGAGCCTCACAATGAAATATTATTTTCAAATAAACCACAAATGCCTATGAGTGACTCCTGTTTGATATTTCCCAGGTTTGCAGCATTGCTAAGTGCTAATACTGCTGGCATCGTGACTTGGGGCATGATCCCTGGCTACATGGCATATACAGGTTTATGGCTTTTGATTAGCGCCCCTTGAACAAAGACACTGACAAAGGGGAACCGCCAACATACGGCTGGATAGCTCAGTTGGTAGAGCACCGGAATGACACTCCGGAGGTCCCACATTCAAACCCTGTTCCAGTTTTTACTTTGTACAACTTAAAAAATGATGTAGAATTACCATTATTTGAGTGCAGTGGTACTTCCCTCACCTTCCACCTGTATGAATCAGATTCACATCCTACTCAGGCCGAATGGTTCATTGAGTTTTCAATCCCTGCCTGTGGTTTTCCAAGGAAGGTCAAACTGAGGCTTTTCCTCCTACCTCTGAAACTGAACATTTCTTTAAAAATCTTCTCTCTTAATAAAGGTATGTACCGTAGGATCATTTGACATTTTAGGAAACATACCTATCGATTTAATGACAGAAACCTTACTCAATGTGAGGACAGGATTCAAAGTGAAGATAGGACGAGTGCCTTAAAAAAAAAAAAAATTTCCTGCTCAAATTCGTGAGAAATACATTCAAGTTTGTATATGAACATACATACTCGAGCGTTTTTGATCATTTTCATGGCATTCAATTTCATATATACTACAGACTTTCAAATTTGTTTGCGTCATTCACCTAATTGTCATTCAATTTAGCACAACTTGATTTAATGAAGTTTCCACCTTCAATTGTTATTTTCCTTAGTTTCCATTTAATTACAATCAATTTAGCACTTTGAGCATTCAAAATAATTACATGCATTTCAAATGGACGAAAAGCTACCGAAAGTAACATTGAAACAAAAGGCTTAATTAGGACAGCTGCACTTTTCATCTTTAGTTTCTTTTTTATTTTCTTTGGCATCTTTTCTTACCTTCTGGTCTTTTTCTTTCACTTTTCTATGATTGTTCTCGTAAAAAAAATGGTGTAAGTGATGTAATTGAATTCCAATGCCAAATGTCAAAAATGTTTGCCCATTATGTTCTTGGCCCATAGCTTGGGTGATTACTTCAATTTTAACGAGCATACTTTTCATTTTAATTTCCCTATTTTCTGATTGTGTGCTGGAATTTCCTGGAAACACTGAATTTGATGTCCTTTTTATTTTAATTGAATGATGATCTTAAACTGCATGGAAATTCATGCTGTAAGAGTGAATGACTTTAAACTTAAAGCTAATTATGGGTGATACATGTAATTGTTAAAATTGAACAGGAAACCTATTACCAAAAATGAACCCTCATTAGTCAGACCTTGATGTTGGTTCATAGTTTGTTAAATCTGTAAATGGATGTGAGTCTACCCAAGGAGAAAGCAAGTGTCCATGCTTGCCACGTCGGTGCCAAGTATCACCGGAATCTTTACTGGCCGAATGAGAATCATGTCCCAATTGTTGATTTAGAACTGTATCATGAGAGCGCACAATTCAATATGCAGAACAGAAACATTAGGAGACCAAACAAAGTTTGCATAGGTTGTTTTCCTGTATTCTCAAAATGTGTAGTATCTTCTGAGCTGCAACTTCAGAAGGTCAGTTGTTATGCACTTCTGTAAGACTTGTTTTAGCTTTAAAAAAGAATGCGTAAAAAGCAAGTGATACTACAGCACTTTTGGTTTCATTAATCAAAAGAAAGAAAATAGATAAAAAAACAGCTCTCCATTTTGCCAGAGGATGCTATTTCTTTGTCAATCCAAATACCATGAGATAGACACTGCCTGCTTCATTTGTTGGATTCCTAGCGGCTTCATAACCAAACCTTTTTTCTTCTTTTAATCAATGGCAGCATGTTAAGTGGCAATATCCATAGAAGGAAGCAGTGATTAAGTGGTCAGGGCACCGGTCAAGTGGACCAGACTGTTGATCCGTTTGACTGCTGGACTGTGGATTGTGACTGTGATACAAATTGATTTCTTTGCTGAATTATTTATTTATTTCTGTAATAAAAATAAAAAGGAATTTCTTTGTCTCACAAAGTTTGATAAAAAGAGTCCAATGTTTAAGAGGCTATTTCCAAAATGTGAGACAAGAAACTGCACTCTTAGTGCATTGCTGACTAGAGCCCTTAGGCCCCCCCCAAAAGTCTCTGGTTTCTGGTATGCGCGCGCGTCGGCAAAATAAAAAAAAAGAAAATTTCAATGTAAGATGATGTCTCAAAACTGCCAAACTCACTGGTTTGACTGGAATCCTGCTGCTGCACAATTTTAATGTGTTTTTAGATTGGGTTACGATCGAGTATAAGCTTTATGTGGCCTCTCTGGGCTCCAATACATTTTGCACTAAATTTAGTCGGGCACCATTTGCAGTCATCAGCTGACATTTGAAGGAAAAAAAGTGTAAAAAAAAACCTTTGCTGTCGACCATGCTACCTGCACCAATTTCTCCAGTACAACACCATGTGCTTGATTGAAAAGTGAAATGCCGTTCCAGGCCAGTGCCAACCGATTTTAAAATGCCAGGTGTGCGCAGAATAAAAGGGAAAAAATACAATAAGATTTGGAAACATCACGCATCCCTCATTTTTGCTTTAGTAGCATTCAATTTCAGCATGCCCACGACAAATACTCCAGTCGGCAAAACAAGTTAAACACAGTCAGTTGAGCGTAACATACTCCAGTATAGAAAGAGGAAATATAAACTTGATTGCTCGCTCACGTCCAGCCCCGGTACCGGTGCTTGGTCCCCCGCAGTCCATGAAAAGACCAACTCTCCTGGAAACTCACAAGAGTATTAAGTCATGACTGGCTAACTGTAGTGTGCACAGATTCAGCACGCAGATATGCATGCTAGTTTTTTTTTCTTTCTCTTTCAGGCGGTGGGGTATTGTCACACACCCAAACCCCACCATACAGGAAGTGCCACAACAAAAGGGGATGTCCAGGTCATTCCAGGACAAAAGACAAGCTTGATATGCTGTGTCGGCCCACTTCTCCCAGGCTGCCTATTCTGACGTGTCCCTATATGGACAGGTTGGCACGCAACAAAGAAAGTGCGAGGATAAAGTTCATCACTGTCTGAAAGTACAGCTAGTCCCTGTGTGACGGCAGGCAAAGTACGGTGCCTGCAGTAAAAAGTGCGGCTGCCCCAGGCCCGGCCCATCATACAAAAAGTGCAAACAACCGCTAGTAACCCATGTAGTCTTCTCAACATGATCCGCGCTGGCTCTCTTCTCTTTTTCCCCTCTCTCTTCTTTCTAGACTTTGGCCATGATGCATGTAGTCCTGCTAGGCTGGAAATGGCTGCCACAGTTGGTGCAGTGCGGAGAGAGAGCAAAAGACAGACTTAACACAGAGGGGAGAACAAGAATGAAAGAGAGTGAGTGAGCGAAAACTGAGCTTTCTGATTGTCTGGCGGGGACTGGCTTGAACAGTCCCTGGTGTTGCCAGGCACTGTGATGAGAACTAGAGAATGCCAGTGCACAGGAGGAGGTCTACTAACCTGACAATTCACCCCACTGCATGACTCCATTGTGTCCGACACGCAAGTTGGCGCTTGTGCCGTTGGACCCCTGAGGCTCTGTCAGTGTGTCTGGCAAACCAGGCAATTAGCTTCCTGGGGCAGACAGATCCCAGCCTAGCAGACAGTTGCAGTCTGACACCACACCACACATAGGTGTTTCACCCAGCTAGCAGGTCACACTAGGGTCAGAGTTCACAATTGACCCCTTGAGGCTTGACCCCACCTTAGCCCTATCTTATTCCTGCATGGCCCTGTCTAATCATCATCAACACCTATCTTATGAGTCCTACATGTACTATGGAGCCCTCACAGTGTTACTACAGCTCAACGCACCTGCTGACCTCTGTGGCCTTGCACTTGGCAACCATTTAGTGTTAATGAACTACCATGGTAGCCCGAGGATTGAACTTGAACTTCTGACGGGTCAAATCTGCATTGACCTCAGCACATGTAAATACACAAAGTACTTCCAGAGTCAATGAACCAATACAACCTTAATTCCGGCATGCAGTTGAAGGTGAAACAACTACTGGTGTGTGGTTCCAAAATAAATCAAAAAATTAATAATAATAAGAAAGAAATACAAAACGAATTACACAAAACAACAGCCACTAACGTTGAGAAATATAATTTATAGTTCCGGCAATTGCGGGAGGACTTGCATCCCTGTATAAATTATAATTGGAATTAATAGCATTGTGCACAATTGCAGGTTTGCTCAGTGATTTAGACCAAGATTGTCAGGGAGAGCAAATAGAAAAATCAATATCCTGACAGCAGGTGTGCGTGGACAACCTGCCACTGTGTGTTTTTAAAATTGGCTGAATTAATAACAAAAGGCAGTTGTTTGATTAAAATATACATGTACATGTACATACCTCAACTACTGTCAAAGATACAATTATTTTAATGTTGTGTGAAGATTTGACAACAAAACTCAATGTGATGCTGCGAATTAGTTACATTTTGCCTGCCACTTATTAAACTGACACCGACCATGGAGGACTAAAAAAATACATTCCTCTATGCACCAACAGAGGACCCGAACCTTTCCAACAAAGCAAACAGTAAGGTTTATCATATGAATGCAGATGGCTGGGGGCTGTCCAATCTCACAGTTTTGATATGGCTTACAAATTTGCCCACGTACACATGTTCAGTTTGATAGGTATAGACAAGGACATGGCTCTGATGGCCCAGAGCACTTTTACCTCAGGAAGTCTTTTTATCAAGAATTAACACAAGGAACATCCCCTACTTCCTCTTACTAGGCTAATCCACAACAAATTCTGACTCTCCTTGTCCAACCTTGAACTACTGAACGAGGTACAAATCGATAGGGTATAGGTTGATCACATTTTAATCCCGTCTCTTTTTGTTCCTGTCACCGGGGATGCATGCACGATGCTTTTATAAAGTCCTTTAATACAGGTTGCCCCCTTTTAATGAAGTGGTTTGGTCCTTTCATGCAACTCCCTAATGCAATTAGTTCTTTTGAGACCTTCCAACTGTGTGGCACAAGGGGTAATTTTTTCTTAACAGACTAGTTAATATTTTTCTTAAAGGGAATATACAACATTTGAAAACATCAAAAACAAAACTACCAAATTATTTTGAAATACCCTACTAGATTGTTAGTGAATGACAGTCTAAAGCATCCTGTAAAATCATGGCACCTGCCTGGTGTGCAGTCATTTCATGAAAAGTGGTATTTTTGTTTCAACTTCCTAAACTGTTTTTTTTTCTTCAAATACTGCCCCCAGTTTACCATATTTAGTGAGTCCGTATTGTGTTTGCAATTGATTACACACAGCTAGACTGGTTCCCTGACCTTAATATTCCCGGACGTCCATAAAATTGCTCCGTTTCATCTTAAGTGGGGTCAGGGAACCAGACTACAGGAACATGATTGTTTTTCTAGATTTTTCCAGCATCTACAAACACAAAACTTCAAACAAGTCAGTGTAACAAAATTTGCTATAAAATACTAACCCCAAAATCCATCCATATCTGAAAATTACAGCAAAAAGCAAATGTTGTATATCCTTTAAACACCCGGGTCCAATTTTTCCTGAGCACACAATTTTCTGTTAACACTAACAGAGCCTCTGTCTATTTCATGGAGACTGTAAGCAGTAAGCACAGCAAAAGGCACGCTTAACCACAAGAGGACAAAGTTGCTTAAATCAGTGACGTAACAACAGAAATCTCCATGCGTGTGCAAGCGTAAGCACATCCATGCCATGAAATAATGCTTAAAATTAAGGTGAGCACCATTTTCTTCTGACTGTTAAGCAGTGCCATGAAATTGGCCCCTACAATGACATTTGCTTCCACCTGGATGTGCTCAACGAATGAACAACGGCAGGTTTTATGTCAATTGAAGAACAAAATATTGTAAGTTTTAATGTGGAATTCTTAGAATCTCTTTCATTAGGCCTACATTTTACTGTAACTTGTTTTTGACAGAGATTTAAATTTCAAGACAGTGCTACATTTAATCTAGTCAATTACATGTACCTCCAAAGCCAAGAAAAAACAAATGATATACCTCAAACTACCGGTATTTAACATACATAACATTTGTAGGAAGCTTTTTGTGACTATGGAGTTCCATTCAGAATGAGATGTTTTCATGTAAATACCAATTTCCGTATGTGATCTGGTGCATCCCAGATCAGGCGCGGATTGGGGGGGGGGGGGTTGGAAAAAAACAAACCTGTCTCCAATTGTTTTGTTTTTTTCATGGAAACTCCTGACAAATAATGTGAACCCCCATTGCTCTGACACCCAAAATTCGGACAAATCCAGCTTGGTTAGGCAAAAAAAAAAAAATAAGTCGGTCTCTGGTCAGCGCGCGTCGATTTTAAGCATGCGCGTCGATCTTTTTTTTTTCATAAATGTTCCGCGGTAGCTCCAACAGCGCCCTCTATTTTCGCACCTCCTCAATTTTTTTTACCAAAGAGCACCAAGGAATGGGAAACTGCACCAAGGCAAATGATCGAAAGCACCAAGGCAAATTATGGAGGCCACTAATGTACATGAGGACACCAAAAAAGCAAAATAGTACCCACCTTGTCTGTACAATCCAAGCTGAAGAAAAAAAAAAAAAGAAAAAAAAAAAAAAAAAAAAAGCCGCGTGGCCGCGTCAATTCCGGAACTTTGGTCTGACCAGAGACCGAATATATATTTTTTTTGGCCTTATGGGGGTATTTCTACAGATACCGGTATATAGTGTTAACGATCGTCGGATTTGTACAGCGTCCCCATTGAAAGTATGGTACGATTTTACGGAAAAAAACCTGTCTACATTTCAGCACTGATTTGCTGATAACCCCCCCCCCCTGCAAAAATTCCTAGATCCCTACCAATGCTTAGAAACTTATGTCAGATGTTATCCCGAGGCATGTGCTCTTTGGAGGAACACAGAGGATAAATCTTAATAATTCCAACATTTTTCAGCACTTTCCAAACGTCTTTTTGTTCAGTGCTAGTAGGCATTACCTATTTTGTAAAGGGGAAATTGCAAGCAATTTTGGGTTCAATGCACTCTGTCACTGAAGCCCCCCCCCCCCACCCCCTCCCCCCATCCCCAACTATCACAAATGGAAACTGACCTGGATGGAGGGTGTAAGCACCAGTTGTCTAGGGAGGGGAATGAGGGAGGAAGGGGTGTTTCCTTAATAGCTGAGGGGCCCTTGTTGAATACATTGTACCAGATTATTGGGTAGGGGAAACCCTGTTGATTTGTAAGGAGATAGTTTAAGTGATGCTGAGGGGCAGGCATCTCTGGTCCCGCTAGGGTCTCCGTCATATAAGTGGGGTCAACTTGCACTTTATTACCATTCAGCTCCCGACGAAGAGGAAAAATAGCCATGCAAAATAGTCCCTAAAAACACGATTTCCCTTCGGGATCCTCCATTGCCGTGAAGGGAGGTCCAATCGTTTTTTAGGCATAATTTCAAAAAATAAATATAAAAATTGCAATATATTTCTTTACATTTTTATTTTGTGAAATTCACAGAAGCAATAATAAACAAAGGAGACCATCTTTTAAGTCTTTGTAAAAGGCACACAATTCTTGGAAACCTCTTTTAGTGTTTTACCCACCCAAGTCCAAGGTAAATGGACTGACCCAATGTACTTTACATTCTTCAGAAGCTTTAGGCCTGTATATAATGCATATTATATTATTTTACCCCAGGGGTGTGAATTAATATGTTCGAACTTTCGACTGCTCCCTGCTCCGAGTTTAAGTTCTCGGCATGAAAGGAGTCCTTAGGGGCAAAGGGACTTGCCAGTGTGCCACGACACAACTGTATCCATTAATAGAGAGACAGGGGCAAAAAGAAACAGCGTAGAGAGACAGGGGCAAAAAGAACCGCTGTTTGTTATCTTTAATGGCTGAAGTGCCACCGTGGGTTTTGGGGAAATTGAAAGAAAATTGGTTGGATTGAACTGGAGGAGTTGGGTATGAATATAATCACAACAACACATTGTGAATGGTTTCTCACGGCAATGGCTTGTTTTCAAAACTGGATGAATTTGAAGTTGTTTTTTTTTTATTTAAAGAAAATTAACGGGGTCAGCAGAAGTCAAAACAATCTTGTGTGTGCCACTTGTAGGCTCATCAAGTTCTCCACAAAGTAAATTACTGAAAAACAAAAGTTTGTTTGGAGCCACAGGGACTTTAAAGTGATTTGACTGCCTACTGAAACACTACGGATACCTTTTTTTTGTTGAAGGGCAATTTTGTCAAACTTAGAAAGTGTATCCCGTCACAAATACTGTTGATATATTAATTAGAGTAGGGCCATATTTTGGTATTTTTCTTTTAATTTAGCGTAATCTCTGTTGAGCAGTTCAGTGCAATTAACTTATCACGGTAGAATAGCGCCAATGCACCTTACAAAATATTTTGCAATTACATTATATAGAAATGGACGTGGATAGCGCAAAATCTGAGACAAACAAAACGTAAGGCCAAAAAAAAAAGTCTCCGGTTTCTGGTATGCGCGCGCGTCGCCGTAGCATGCGTGTCGGCAAAATGAAAAAGTTTTTTTTCCAATGAAAGATGATGTCTCAAAACCGCCAAACTCACTGGTTTGACTGGAATCCTGCTGCTGCACAATTTTAACGTGTTTTTAGAGAATAAGCTTTATGTGGCCTCTCTGGACTCCCATATATTTGCACTAAGTTTAGTCGGGCACCATTTGCAGTCATCAGCCGACATTTGAAGCAAAAAAATCAGGTAAAAAAAAAAAAAAAAAAAGCCGCGTCGCTGCACCACTTTTTGGGCAAGCTCCATACAAGAAACCGGAGACCTCTTTTTTTTTGCCTAACGTACAAAATTCCATAGGGTTGTCTGAGGGCGTGGCTAACTCGCAAACGGCGATAGGTCAATTGGGCACAGGCCCTGCAAAGAAATTGATGGCAAGCCCAAGAAATAACAACAAACAAATGTATCATTCTGGCAGTTGTAATGACCGAACTTGATCAATGAGAAGGCTTCATGTAACATTCACATCATTATGGAATGTCTCAAACCTAAAAGGAAGGTTTGGAAAGGGGGAAGGAACATTTTTTCATGCATGCACATCCCAATTTTTGATGAGGTGACTTAGGTGCTGTGTACTTTTTACACATGATCATGGCCATAAGCACTTTAGCTGGAAGAAAACTGTGGTGATACATCTAAGTCTTATGCATCTTCATGTACCGGTTACGTATGTGGAAACACACTAGAAAAGCCAAATCCAAGAACAAAAAAAACCCAAAAGCAAAAATGGAGCGGATAGGATTTGGAAGTTTTGTGGGCATGATGTCCGCAGTGACACCGTGTGATATCTTATCTCTTTTGAGACGGGAAAAACTTTCTTAACTTAAATTACGGTGCTCTGTTCTTCATCCAAGACTAATATGGAAGAGTCCATACACACTTTCTTACCAAAGTGATAAAAAAAGAGAAAATGACGGCAAGCTTAAAAGTAGACAAGATATAATAATAAATTGTTGCCTTAAACATGGAGATTTAGACCCTTTCTGGAACCCCTTTCACACTAGTAGCAAGAATCCAACAAACATTCTACATGCGTCCAGCACTCCACACAGGTAAATTACAACCCTTGTTGGTACCAGGGTTTAAAGGCTCTATCCAGGTAGAAAAATCCAAAATCTACCGCCAACCGATGTTCAAACCGCTGTGTGCCTTACCCATCCGTGTTGGATAGGACCCAGTTTCATGGTGGACCCATGTTGATTTCAACACAGGTAGGCAAGACATACATGTAAGAAGACAATAGTGAGAGAGGCGGCTTGAAACATGCACACATTTTAAAATGAAATCCTCGTATATGATTTTTCACTCTCCCCCTTTTTTCATTTTTGCTTATGTGTTAGACCAGGGTTCAATAACACAGAGATTTTTGGATCGTTTGAAAGGGCCTTCAGGGTGTCATCCTAGTACTCCTGCCCCAAGTGACTGTAATTGCATGGACAGGACAAGACCTACCTGGAGTTGTGTAACATTCTTGTGGGCAGTCTGCAGTTCCTCCATGTGTTTCTCTTTGGCTTTCTCAGCAAGAGCCAGACGCTTCTGTAAGGCCCGACACTGCAACCAGAAATTGAGAAAGATTTAAATAATGAGACAAAAAATAGCCACATTAATTTCCATGTACATGTACATACATGTTTAGGGATTTAAAGACATCATGGACAACCATTGACATTGTCAATAACAAAACACCATCTAAAGTTCCTTTCCAGAGTCAGTATGCATGTTCACTTGAAAGGGAATTCAGGATGGTCAACACACAAAAAACAAGATCAACATAATTTCAATTTCAAAAAATAAGTGTCTTGGTGTGGTCTGCTTCAATGAGGTAATTGATTGAGATAAAGGTTTAAAAGAGCAAATAAAGAGTACATTTGTTGCAGAATTGTCTTTTATTTATTTTTTGTTCTGCATCAAAAGGACATATACATGTAAACAAAACAAATAGGTGTTAAACAACCACCAATTTGTACAGAAAAAAACACCTTATGGGTATTTGAGCTCCAATATTGTTGAAAAGTTACTGAAACCATACAGGTAATGCCAATAAGCAATCCTAGAATATTGATGTTTGATTTTTGTTCAATCTAAAAAGGCCCTTGAACCTAAAAGGTCCCACTGCTTGTAATTACTTGCACTACATCGCCACTCTGTCCAATTATACATGTACTTCATTTATTAAAAGTGTCATGCATGACTTCACGTCAGTCCTGTTTGTCCTCTATTTTTAGCTGAATGGCCAATGTGATGGCACTAGAGGAGCGATGTAGATTTACTGCCTTAGTTAACACCCTCCATTCCTCACCCCTCTCTCCCAATATGAGGTGCTAACCACATATATGAGCAAAACAAAATTGGGTACCTCCCCCCCCCCCCCACTCAAAGAAATAAGGAATTAAAAAAAAAACACACACATGCACAGAAATATAAAACAGTTCATTTTGACGTGGCCAGTCACGCGATGTGCCGCTAGTGTCGTCTGGATTGCCTACGTCTGAGCCAATTGACTGTGTCGCCAGTCAGTCTAACAAGATTGCCTACTAAACGTGCAATTCAGCCAGCTCCCGACAAAATTATTAGCGCCGATCACCTGCTATAGAGAGCCAGTGAATAGCGGTAGCCCCGGGCCTTTGGACTCCCCTGGGGGGAGCAATTTTATTTTTTTTGTCAACTCTGGAGATCGAAGCCTGCACCATTTCTGCCCCACGCGTGCCTGTGAGTGTGTGTACATGGTAAGTGTCTGATTGAATTCTACCGTGCTTGCGTGCAGGCCTCCTCTCCAACCCTCCCCCCCCCCCCACCAAAACCCCTTTACAGTCTAGTGACGAAGCCTTATAATAAGATTGGCCCAAGCCTCTCAACTGTTCATTTCCCCACATTAGTCACCTCTTTGAGGCACATTTGCAGAGCAGAATGGATTCTATGGGAATGCCGTTTGGAGTGGAAGGGGAGAAGAGGTGGAGAGAAGATAAGGCTGGAATAAAAATGAAGAATCAGACCTCAAAGTACGCTGAACTGATCAGTTTACCCAGACCAATTTCATGGGTCTTCTTACCGTAAGTGATATGATAACTGCCATGGGAAGTTCTGCATTTACAGTAAGCATATTTCATGGATGAGCAAAGAATTGTGGCTTATGGGCATGCATCCTGAGCTTACAGAGTTAGCACAGAATTTCCATGGTTAGCAGGGTCATGAAATTTGGCACAAACATGTGGGAAGGATGGGTCATATGACGGTTGGAATGGAAAGGGAAAATATAGCTTTTTAAATCAACTACAAAGAGCAGTTCCACTCTTTCAAGCCCTAAACTTTATAAATGCAAAAGTTTGCACCAAAATTTTCAAAAAGAAAAACAAGTGCATTCATTAGCAGCGCAGTATATATTCAAACTAACATTAGCAAAAAAATGGAAAAAACATTCAAACAAGTAAAATGGACACTGTGATGCGATCTACTTTGTGTCTAGTCTCAACAACTACCTGCATCATCCCATACTGTCCTCCCTACTTTGTAGGATTCTGGTCAGTGGATTACAAATGCGTGTGATATCAGGGAAGCAGTACCCGACAGCTGGCTTTTTCTACCTTGCATGGCGCTCAAGCTGTTTTTCAAATCATTGAATTATTGGTTGGCATATCACTTGAGGGAACTTGGCGAGACGTTTATGAATCATTGATTGGAATCCGAGGTCTCCAATCAGTTAAGCTCCATTCATTTTGCATATTCTGACACACTCCGCGCCGGGGCATCATGGCATGTTTTCATTTATGGGATGAAATATTGATAAGACGCCGAAAGCTTGAATGTCTTTTTTTCCCTTCTCTTTTGGCAGCTATTGTGAGGCACACCATGACCTCCATCCCTCAATTTAAGGCATGAAATATTCATGCCTGCCGGAAAGTGCTTTGCAGTTTCTTGTAGAAATCGGAAGTGTGACTTTCTCAACTCAGCAACCAACCACTGACTGGCATGACTCAAAATCCAAAAGTCCTATTTTGGTTTTGCATAAAGCAATTGAATTCAGAAATGAAAAAAAAGGCCTAGGGAGGACGAAAAATTAAATCAAATAAAATCTTAAATAAAATCAGAGCCCTTGTTCTCATTTTCCCACCAAGCACCTGCACTACCCTTATGAATGTACATATGTACGTACCATTGACATTAGACTGCTACAAAATGTACGAGACCTTTTTTTATTTTTAAATCAGTCCTGTTTTATTATTTTTGAATTTCAACCATGAACGAAATAGAGAAAATCCAGGATGTTGAAGGAAGGTGGGAGGGTCTAGATATGTACATGTACATGGGCAATTCTAGCGTAATGAAAGGCAGCGTAAGGCAAAAAAAAAATTACTTCTGGTTCCCGTTTCCCTACCTACCCTATTCTGACAGCCCCTACCCTAATTTTTTTTTATGGGAAAAATGAGGGAAAAAAAAAACACCCAACCATCAATTTCTACCTTTTACCCTTGACTACACGCAGACGCCTCCATATGATCATACACAAAAAAAGTTGGCCAAAAAAAAAATTCCCTACCTACCTACCCTATTTTTGAATGCCATGTAATCGGAAGAAGAAGCTTTTTTTTTTGGCCTAATGTCCGTAACAGAGCCAATTAGCCATGATATCTAATTAATGATTCAGAGAAGTGATCCAAAACTCCTAGTAAATCTCCTTGGCCATTTCTAGATGATGGATGTATACTATTTGAAAATTTCATTTTCAGGTTTATTCGCTGAGCTCTTAAAAGCTCTGTAATAGATATTACATAACGCTGGCATTGCCCACGTGTGCAATAAGCGAGTACATTCAAAATTGAATGAATTATTAAACTCAATATAGAGATTACTCAAATGTACCAAAATAGCTTGGCGGACAACAGGGAACTATAAACCCCCAAAAGTACATGCTGGGTGAGAGTTGTAATGAATGAGGGCAAAGCGAGGAATATAAACACCATAAAAACACACTGCCAACTTCATTGAACATTAATCCTTATTTGTATATGACGCCTAGCCTTCCAAAGTGCTAGTCAACCCAATTTGTTCAGCAACTTGCAAAGGTCCCCCCCTCCTCCCTTGGGGCCATATGATGGAGGAGCAGGCCATTAAAGTGTGGCATGTAGGAGCTTTCAGAACATGACGCTCAGCGGGTACCAGAAAATTGATGGCAGTAACATCAGTCAACCTTGTTAGAGTCTGTTAGGTTTCACCTTTCATTGGTACAATTACTCTGTACTAATTTCTGACAGAGGCCTCTCCTCTTCAGATATCACCTCTCCATTCCCAACAAAGCTACCGTAACCGGTTTGATTCTAATCAAATGATTCATTTGTAAAAAGGTAAACGCATTTCACCTTTACAATCCAGCGGCGAAAAGTGGAGGGGGGGGGGGGAGGGTAGGAGGTTGGACCTCATTCGTCCATAGGGGGCTTTTTCTATGTTTTTCTTGTGGTGAATGTTACACCCCCCCCCCCCATCGTTCTGCCACCTATATGCCATCGCAACTGCAGTGTGCGTAGGTCTTCCCGATGACCAACAGCAATCATTCCATCCTGTTATTTCCAGAGACAGTAGACTAGACAACTAATATTACCCAGAAAACTAATATCTAGAACTAATAACCCAGATATAGGAGCTAGATTTCACTATATTGGATCCTGCAACGGACCTGCCCGTTACTTCAATTTGCTTTGGTCAAAACTGTGCAATGTTTACAGGTAGAGGATAAAGACGAGATGAAGAGAACAAGTGAGTGAGTCACAAACTCAAATTACATTCAGTCAAGGTCAAACCATGAGACATGATGTAATTTATGGGCTTATAATAAAAAGGCAAAACACTAACAGTTGGAAGCATGGAGCTATAAGGCTCCAGGCTGGCTAGTGGGACAAGGGAATGTTTTAATTATGCTCTGTGAAACATTCTAATCCTTCATTAGAAATCTATTTAAGTAACAATATTCCAAGTCAAAAACTGTGATTTTAAGGAGCTCAATAAAAACATAAGGAAAAGTGACATCCCTGGAGAAGGTTGCCAGTGGACTGCATTGCAAACCTCAATACCATTCATGTTCTCTCAAAGTAGAGAATCATGCAAGTGACCTTATCATCAAGAATGCACATGGAAGGTGTGATTTAAAGGAAGAGGATTGGGGTGGAGGAGATGGAATGAGGGGGAGGATTGCAAATTAAATTAAGGACTTGTTTTGTAAAATCACTGAAAGTGAAACAGATTTCCCTGTTGAACTTGAATCCCATCTGCTGTCAATCACAAAAGCAGAATGTTTGCACTACGCAACAGCTGATGGGCATTAAGCACTGCTAATGCGCACAAAGCCAAGAATAACTGTACTCAGGAAGTTCTGACAATTGAATCAATAGTATATGGCTACAAAGTTTACAAACACACTTTTAGGGATAGTCCTTTCCCCTCCTTTCCCCTGTGGACAGTGATTCATCTTTAGCAGGTTAACAAGTTCCGTGTTGACTGAAGAAACCATGAAACGACCAGTCATACATGTAATTGTACTTCAATGACACCCTCTTAGATACACAGCAACACACAAACACACATGACAGAAGAAAATATTTAGCAGTCAACTGACGCATCTCTAGATGCGAATTCAGAGTAGTTGCTATGTGTGATCCATGTCGGCCAAGGTGATACATCGGACAGAAGGTGGCTCGATTATCTCTCCCCCCTCCCCCTCCCCCCCCCCCCCCTTCACGGTGTGATTATTTAAGGACTGGGCGGGGAGATCCTGCATTATCTCATTTAGTGTTGGCTCTCGCGAGTGGGTGGGGATGGGACTTAGACCGACTCATCAGGCCTTTTGTAAAGCAAGAGTTCTTTCACCTCTCACCCTGTGATGATGCTAATGTTGACGGTGATAATTATACAGGATTCCGGCTGACTTTGTTCACGTAACATGACGGAACCGGGCCGAGAGAGTGCTTTGACATGATGGCTAGTGCTTTGACATGCGGTGGCTTGTGGTTAGGTCCGATTTGGCCTCTGTACATGCACTTTTCACAAGGGCGAGTGCACTTAACATGTGGTGGAAAGTGCGCAACGCCTATTGTTTCAACTCATCCAGTACGCTGTCTAGGCAAGAAAAAGAGAGAGGGAAAAACTGCTGCACTCTGACAGAGGTCAACTGGCACTAATTGATGAGCAAAAAGCTCATCTGTTTACAAGAGATAATTATTGCAAATGGCATTCCACCAATCACCGGAACGCATAATACCGAGGCGCACTTACACGAGGCGCAACGTACATGTACAGAAGCACATATAAGAGAGTCTGTATCACGCAGTCTAAAGTCTGTGATAATACCAGTACACGTTATATATACAATGACTATACAGATACCCCTCCCAAAAAGACACGCAAGTACCGGTAGCGACAATACCAAAGTTTGATGACATTTTCAGTGGTTGTGTACTTGTACTATGGTGAGCTGTTCCTTGTACAATAGTTCAACTTGGAAAAAAGCAATGATGTGTTGGACATTGGCACTGTCAAAAGCTACACAGTTTCTCTTTCATCAAGGTTTATAGGGCCTATATAGCCAAGCTGTTTTTTTCTGGCAGAGAATTTTTGTCACATCTTTATATGCTGTACTTTTCATTTTGATTGATTTTGCCTCAACTACCCCGCAGCTATTAGATAAATGCTATCGTCCATGACCTAATGTTTACTCCAGGCCAAAATTGTTACATCATGCTGGCAGACAGCTGGTTAAAAACTACCGTACATGCTACTGCATCAGACAACGTTGGAGCTACATTTGTGTATTTCAAATTTAAAGCCTAAAATGGCAAACAATCAACTAATATTGTAAACAAAATTGCATGTACATGTACCGTACCTCAACAAATTTTGTTTTAAAAGAAATAAGAAAAAAAAAAAAAAAAAAAATTGAACCCGTGATCAAGAAATGGAGGGCCAAAATCCATATATTGCTATGTATACATCACTTCATTGCAAAATTCCATTAACAGTAAATTACAATTGTAAACATGAAACAAATAAAAGTGCCCTTAGAGTTGGGGGGGGGGGTAGGGTTGGAAAGTGTTTACATTTTTGCACAAATTGCAACAATTACTGACAGAAATGTTCATATTTGATCTGATTTCAAAGTTATGGCTTTTATGAGCAAGGGCCTCAATATCGCTGACCACTTTAACCATTTTTTAAAACAAAAGGTCATCATTTAAACATCATTTTTGAGTTTAGAGTCATTGAATCAGCTATTCTATAGAACCATTTGTAGGCTACAATTTTTATTTGGGGACAAAAAAAGTGTGGGGAGGGGGGGGGGAGACAGTCAATTGAAACCAATGCATTAAGTGGTGAGACTAGTTTGAGCATGTCAAAGTGCCTAAAAATGTAATGAAAGTTACTGTGAAATTGCCCATATCTATATATATAAGAGCGAGTTTAACTCGGCCTCCGAGACGATGTTTGCTCATGAAAGGATCCGAGACCGCGGGCTCCCGCTGCGCCAAAATCGCTCCACGTCCGTGGAAAAATACGGAGGGTGTCTTCCGCCGGGTCGGACACTTCGGGTCGTCCTGATTTTCCCGTACGGACCGGCGATCCTTTTCGTCTATTTTTCGTGACTGCATTTTGCGCAGGAATTTGCCGTCGTGTGCGCTTTCACGTTGACTGCCTGGCCGCCCCCTGTGCTGGCTTTTCTGCGAGTCTAGACTGTGCGAGGTCAGCGGGGTCAACGTAGGGGTTTCGTTTACGTGTTCTACTCAGCTGTTCTGCAAAAGCGTTCCCCAAATTGTGGTGTGGGGTGACCTTGGTAAAATATTTTTTCTCCATGGTGCGTGGCCACCGAGTGCCCCTATTCTTTCATATGCTTCGCTTGCCGCCCCTGCGCCGAGTGCAACGAATACTCAGAAGGACTTCACATTAAGTATGCCTTGCGCGGTCTGACCAATCGAAAGTCTACACTGCGTAGTATTTCCGGGCTATCCAAAACTGTCGATGGCAACGCGTACTGCAGCCTGCTCCACACCCTGGAAACGAGGTTGGGTCTACGGTGCTCGCTATTTGCATGATTTGAAGCACAAGCATGTGAGTGACGTGTATAGTGCTCTGTTGCTTCCATCGTGTGTTAATACAGCTCCATGCTTCCACCAAGGCTGAGCGTTGTGAGTTCGCTGCCCGCCACAGTGTTGCGTTATAATTTCGGGGGCCTGTCTGGGATCAACGAAGGATCGATGCATTGCTTCAAGCATCGCGATCTTAAACGCAGTCACACAAAAAATCAACGAAAATGTGTCCGATCCGGCGGAAGACACCCTCCACATTTTTCCACGGACGTGGAGCGATTTTGGCGTCGCGAAAGACCGCGGTCTCAGATCGTTTCAGGAGCAAACATTTCTCGGAGGCCGAGTAAAATTTGCTCTTATAAAGATGGTTGACCCAAGTTGAATAACAGTTGACTCGACAAGTTCCTCGCAGACAGTCTCGCAAATTGTAAGACGTTCAAGTTTACGTTTGTTGAAGAGTCCAATATACTGAAACTTAATTATGACCTTCTTAATCAGCCTTCGCCTGTGTACTACGGCAAGCCTTTCAAGTACGTTTTCTCACAAATGCCACTGCCTCACAAAATGCCAATTTAACAGACCAACGGGAACATTTACAGACTGTTGCCATGGTACATAATTATCATGGGCGTCAATCGGTGGGGGATGGGGAACCCCTCCACCCCCCCCCCCCATTTTAAAGCGGTGGAGACTTTTTGGGTCCCCTCCCCCCCCCCCCCGCCCACTTTTCTTCCCCGAATAAAAATTGTAGCTACTACATGTATAATGATTCTATTACTCAGAATAGCTCATTTTAAGGACACCAAACTCAAAAATGATGTTTAAAAGATGATCTTTTGCTAAAAAAAATTGTTTTAGTGGTCAGAAATTGCCTCAGATCGCACCACAGAAATTGCTTTTCTATAACTGCACGTCTTCTCAACTAAATCCCCCAATTACATTCATCTCCCCAAATTTTCATCCCCAACTCTACGCCCTACCCGATCTATGATCGGGTAAATCAACGAGGGATCGATGCATTGCTTCAAATATTGTGATCTTTGAACTATGTTGGGTTGGAATAACGAAGAGTGCATAAATAATAATATTGGCGGTTGTTGGCTGTTTGGCCTTGCTTATATTATGGTTGACCCATGCCAACCTGAATAAAATAGTTAAATCGACTTTTTCCTCGCAGGTCTCGCAAATTGTAAGAAGTTCAAGTTTACGTTTGTTGGAGAGTCCAATACTGTACCTTCATAATGACCTTCCTCCATGATTCAGACTATGTAATTTTATGGTAACACACTCAACATTTTTATTGCAAATGCCACCTTCACGTTTTATTCCATTATGATTTATTGTCAAAACAGTACAATCAGCCTTCGCCTGTGTACTATACGGTAAGTCTTTCAACTCAGTTTTCCCACATTAACAAACGCGACTGCCTCACAAAATGCAATTTAACAGACCAACAGGAAAATTTACAGACAGTTATACATGCCATGGTACATAATTATCATGGGCGCAGCGTCAATCGGTGGGGGATGGGGGACCCCCACCCCAACATTTTAAAGCGGGCAATATCGTTTGGTTCCCTACCCCCACTTTTTCTTCCCCGAATAAAAATTGTTGCCTACTATAATATTCTTTTGCTCAGAACAGCTGATTCAATGACTCCAAACTCGAAAATGATGTTTAAAAGATGATCTTTTGTTTTACTATCGTACGTGGTCACAAATTGCCTCAGATCGCGTCACCGTAAATTGCTTTTCTATAGCTACATGTCTTCTCAACTAAATCCCCCATTTACATTTAACTCCCCACACTTTCAACCCCAACACAAATACGCCCTACCCGATCTATGATCGGGTAAATCAGCTTGTCCTTAATAAGGGCGATTCACAATAGTGCGCCTCCAAGAGTTTGCAACGCGTTGGCCAATCACAATGCGCGAAATCGGTCCACCCAATGCGCGTATGGAAAAGGTCGACTGATTTCGTGCATTGTGATCGGCCAACGCGTTGCAAACTCTTGGAGGCGCACTATTGTGAATCGCCCGTATTAGTTAACAATAGGTCCTCACAATCATTTACCTACACAGTCAACTGCATACCGGGTACATACACGTGCATGCACAACACAGTGAGCACTGTGCACTGTACAGGTATTACATAAGTACTAAATGGGGCCAAAATATACCTGTGCTTCCGATTACATGCCATTTGAAAAAAGAGTAAGTACCGGTAGATAGGGCGGAAAAAAATTGTCAATTTTTTTTTGTGTACGTTCATATGGAGGTGTCTGTGTGTAGTGAAGGGTAAAAGGTAGTAATTGATGATTTTAGTTTGTTTTTCCTCATATCCCCCCCAATTAGGGTAGGGGCTGTCAAAATAGGGTAGGTAGGGTAATGTGAAGCAGAATATTTTTTTTTTTTTTGCCTGGTCAGTCATCACTTCAGTAGTGAGTAAGCTGTGGCCTTGTGAGGTAATGGTACATTGTATTACAAGCTTTGACCTAGATTGAAGGGCAAGGAATCTACAGGATATCTCCTTCCCCAGTCTTTCCACAAAATGTGGTGAGGACAGACAACATGTACAATGTACCTGCGTTCCCTGTATGTCTCTGTGCCTGTACCAAGCAAATGTACCAAGTTAAGGTCAAGGATGAATGGGCAAAGGGCAAGGTTGTCTAGGTAAAGGGCAAGGATTGCGGTAGCTTCCAATCATGAACAGGATGCACTGTGGTTATGTGGGGAACTGCAGCATGCACAAGGTAGTATGACTACATGTAGAAACTATGAGATGTACCGGTACCTTCATGTACATAAATCCTCCATTCTTAGTCATCTACATGTACAGGTACAGTAACTGATTAAAATGTGGACCATATGCCCTAGAGATGACCTTGTCGTAGGCTTATAATACCCAAACCATTGTTTTCCATATTGTGATAGACGTGCCCATATTTCACGTATTTCCTTTTACACTAATTCATACTGAGGACTTCTGATCTTGACACACAGTTGTTTTGTGTAAAAAGAAGGCAGAATGATTTCTGGACAAAGTGCAACATGCATAATGTCATGCACTACTAAACTTGTACAATAATTCCTAGATTTTATTTTGAAGGGATTCATAAGAATGTATTGGCAGACAGAGAGGAAGTACATGTACATAATTAGGGCAGAGCACAAGACGAAATGGGCAAGTGGCTAGGATGTATGTGTTGAGGGAAGAATGTTAACGGTGTTTGAGAACATTGTGAGTCAAGGGCAAGGATGTATGGGCTGAGGGCAAGGATGTATGGGCTGAGGGCAAGGATGTATGGGCTGAGGACTAGGACATATTGGCTGAGGGCAAGGATGTGTACCGGTAGGGTGAGCTAGGGCAAGGATGTATGGGCTGAGGGAAGGACAGTTGCAAGCAGTGGATGTCTGACAACTCCAGTATGAGAGTAGACAAGATTGTTTTTTAATGTTTGGCCGAGCGTACACGACCAGACTACTAGTTTGTGACCAGATAAAAGTGTGTGGGGGGGGGGGGGGGCCATGTCCCCCAGTGGAAAAAGTGGGGGGCCAGTGTTTGAACCACTTCCTTGCTCTGTAACTAGGGGTGATTAGGCCAGGGCCTACATCATGTACATTGCACCTCCACAGCTCAACACTAGTACTGGTTTTAGACATGTCATGAGTCATGACTACAACAATTAAATCAGGTTTTTCCTTCTCTCTGCATGCAATGTGCAATTTTTTTTTTTTTGCCCGTATATTTTTTCAGAAATTTTCTTAGTTTTAATTCAGTCCAGTTTCAATTTCATAGTTCAGATTTTATTAAGTAAAATATTGGCAAAGGCCTAATTCTCCACGGCAAGACAAATTAATATGGAGTGCACACAGGTTTCTGACAGAACAGGTCATTGGCGATTGCAATTTCCAAATGCTACAACACGATTTGCCAGGAGGAATCTCATTTTTGTTATGTAACAAAAATATACCGTAAATAATTTTACATATGATGACATGGAGAAATAAACATTGAAAATTGCTACCTATCCCGGCCACCGGCACCAGGCCAGCCCGTGCCTGCAGACCACCGACGTAATGAACGGATCCCTTGCAAAATACGATGAAATTTTCCCATTTGCATTGTCGGAGCCTGGAGCGTAAAAACCCTGCTTTGTGGCAATCATTGCTGATTGGTTTTGTCCTAAGAACAAACAGGTCTCTTTTTACTACCAAACTTATCAAATTGTTATTTTCAGCAAGCATCTAGTAACGTCAAAAATGCAACTTTGCGATCGCGAATTTCTTCGAAAAATATCAGCCATTGATATTGATAGGGGTGTTTCAACATTTTTGGGTTTTACATCGTTTCTCAAATAAATTCTTCAAAACAATTTATATTGTGATATTGAAGAACGTAAATTTTCGAACAAGGAAATGTTTCAGACTTCATAAAAAGTATTATTGGTAATTTTGAATGGGCTGAGGGCAAGGATGTATGGGCGGATAGAAGGATGCATGGACTGAGGGCAAGGACGTACGGGCTAAGGGCAAGGATGCATGGGTTGAGGGTAAAGATGCATGGGCTGAGGGAAGGATGCATGGGCTGAGGGAAGGATGTATGGACTGAGGGCAAGGATGCATGGGCTGAGGCAAGGATGTATGGACTGAGGGCAAGGACGTACGGGCTGAGGGCAAGGATGCATGGGCTGAGGGAAGGATGTATGGACTGAGGGCAAGGACGTATGGGCTGAGGGAAGGATGTATGGGCTGAGGGAAGGATGTATGGACCGAGGGCAAGGATGCATGGGCTGAGGGAAGGATGTATGGGCTGAGGGAAGGATGTATGGACTGAGGGCAAGGACGTACGGGCTGAGGGCAAGGATGCATGGGCTGGGGGCAAGGATGTACATTTGGGCTGAGGGAAGGATGCATGGACTGAGGGCAAGGACGTACGGGCTAAGGGCAAGGATGCATGGGTTGAGGGAAGGATGTATGGGCTGAGGGAAGGATGTATGGACTGAGGGCAAGGACGTACGGGCTGAGGGCAAGGATGCATGGGCTGGGGGCAAGGATGTACATTTGGGCTGAGGGAAGGATGCATGGACTGAGGGCAAGGACGTACGGGCTAAGGGCAAGGATGCATGGGTTGAGGGTAAAGATGCATGGGCTGAGGGAAGGATGCATGGGCTGAGGGAAGGATGTATGGACTGAGGGCAAGGATGCATGGGCTGAGGGAAGGATGTATGGACTGAGGGCAAGGACGTATGGGCTGAGGGCAAGGATGCATGGGCTGAGGGCAAGGATGCATGGGCTGAGGGAAGGATGTATGGACTGAGGGCAAGGACGTATGGGCTGAGGGCAAGGATGCATGGGCTGAGGGCATGGATGTACATTTGGGCTGAGGGAAGGATGCATGGACTGGGGGCAAGGATGTATGGGATGAGGGCAAGAATTTATGGGCTGAGGGCAAGGATTTTAATGGGTTGAGGGCAAGCATTTTAATGGGTTGAGGGCAAGGTTTTTTTGTGCTGAGGGCGAGGATGTACAGGCTGAGGGCGAGGATGTATGGGCCGAGGGCATGGATGTATGGGCCGAGGGTGAGGATGTATGGGCTGAGGGCAAGGATGTGTGGGCCGAGGGTGGGGACGTATGGGCCGAGGGCAAGGATGTATGGGCCAAGGGCGAGGATGTATGGGCTAAGGGCACGATGTATGGGCTGAGGGAAGGATGTATGGGCTAAGGGCACGGATGTAAAGGGCACGGATGTATGGGCTGAGGGCAAGAATGCATGGGCCGAGAGCAAGGATTTATGGGCTGAGAGCAAGGATGTATGGGCTGAGAGCAAGGATATATGGGCTAAGGGCAAGGATATATGGGCTAAGGGCAAGGATATATGGGCTGAGGGCACAGATGTTACTATGGGCTGAGGGAAAGAATGCATGGGCCGAGAGCAAGGACTTATAGGCAGAGGGTAAGGATATATACATGTACATGTATGGGCTGAGGGCACGGATGCACCGGTATGGGCTGAGGGCAAGAATGCATTGGCTAAGGGTAAAGACGTACATGTACATGAACATTAGGGCACTGATGTGTTATCAAATATTCACAATTTTTCAATTTGACTGAAATTTTTGAAAGGGAAATACATGTGTAGTTTACATGTAGCTTAAACAGGGAACAAAAACCAACTTTTTCTCTCGTCTTGTTTTTTTTGTGTGTTTTTATTTGATATATCATTTCTTGTTACTCACAGAAGTAGCTAATAAAAGTAGCTAATAAAAGATTAATGACTTGTATTTTTTTATTTTCTGATTTCTTGGATTTGATATTAGTTTGTGTTACTAACAGAAATAGTTAATAAAAGCTTGAATATTACATGTACAATGTATATTCTGTGCGGTTTTGTCCTTTATTACACCTGCATTTGTTATTGCTTGTTGACCCAACATCCTCCCTCTAGCATCATTGAATAACTGAATAATCAACTGAATAGAAAGTCAAATATTCAAATCATTATTCAAATTCAATCAAGCCTACCAAGCAGGCAATGCCGCATCATGGTACCCAGACACACACAAAGTAATCAACTACACATGCTTCACACAGTGCCTGATATATTCAAGGACCCACGCAATGTAATATTTTTTAAAATAAATTATTTTCAATTTTCATTTTGTCATTTTTAAAGGCATTTTGGTGCCTTCTTGGTTTTTATGCTAATTTGCATATTCATAAGCAAAGGTGTGATGTCATCTAAGGCAGAAAACTCAATGTTACACGATTTCAGCACAAACATTTGCCAGAATTGTTGATATTTTGCTGTCGCACATAAATTGTCTTTTCTTTGGTGATTTGTTGTTGAACATTTCAATGCACGAAAGAAGGCCAATGAGCAAGGTTTTCCACATAATGTTTTCAATGAGCAAATTTTGGGATCACAACTTGAACAGAAAACCCCTCAACTGAACAGTATCTTCCTGAAATGACATCACAGCAACAGCGCCCTCATTTATCTGGAAAAGTATGGAATTTAGAAATACATGTACTAAACATTAATGTTGACCAAAAAGACTATATGCCAGCGACCAACAGGATAACAAACACAAAGAAATGTTTGTACCACTTTTTTGAATGAATAAGGTATGAGTTTTAAAGGGAAAATACAACATATGCAAACATCAAAAAATAAAACTACCAAATCATTTTGAAATACCTTACTGGACTGTTAGTGAATGACAGTGTAAAGCATCCTGTAAAATCATGGCACCTGGTATACTGTCATTTTCAAGAAAAGTGGTACTTTTGTATCAATTTCCAACTCTGATCGGCCGATCAGCGTTGGAAAAAAATGGCTTTTTATCAAATACTGGCCCCAATTGACCATCGCACTTGTTTGCAATCGATTACAAACCTATGAACGGGTACGAGCCAGCTAGACTGGTTCCCTGACCTTACAATTCCCCAATGTATGTAAACTGCTCTGTTTCTTCTTATGTGGAATCAGGGAACCAGACTACAGGAAAATGATTGTTTTTCTTGGTTTTTATAGCATTTTCGAACCCAAAACCTCAAAAAAGTCAGTGTAACTATATTTGCTATATATTTCCAACCCCCCAATTCCATCCATTTCTGAAAATTACAGCAAAAGCAAATGATGTATATTCCCTTTAACCACTTTTTTTTTGTGTGTTCTGGGAGTTACGCTTACATGTACATACTCATTTTAGCATTTTCACATGACTACAAATTTGAAACTGCGGCTCGCATTCAAATTACAAGTACTTGAAAAAAGAACACATGCACTAGGGTTCTAATGGGAAGTCCACACCGCCCTCCTGCTATCTGAACAGTCACAGACAGTCAAAACATCAATCCTCTTCCCTTGCCGTGCTTTTTACACAGGCTAGTCACCAAAAATCAGATCATTTTTAAAGCAAGCACTGTGGCTAGTCAAATTCAGTCAACAGAGTAAAGCAGACAAGTGGTAGGCACAGCTGGCTTATCAATCACCTACAGTCAAAACACAGCTGTATCAAGTTACATAAACAGTCACAGCCAGTCAATCCTTCTTTATGTAGGCTGGGAGCTCTTATGAAACTGTTGAAAACAGTCACTTGTTACTGAAAGGACAACTTGGAACAGAATGTATGTTTGCATAGGAGGGTTAATAAGGGAATAAACATGTCCTTGGTTGGTTTTAAACAAGTACATGTACATGTACAGTGAAACACCACTATAATGAATGCGGTGGGTCCATACAATTTTTTTTTCACTAAAGTGGTTGTTTGTTATAGTGAATTTATTATCTCGAGGGCCTAAGGGGATGTTCGCTATATAGCCAAATGTTCGTTAAAGCGTTGTTTCACTGTGTATTTGGCTCGGGCCATAATCGACGCCCGTGCAGGCCCCAAGCCAAGCACATATTTATTCCTATTCATAAATACCTTTCTGTCAAAAAGTCAAAACAAGTCATTATAGATTTCCAACGATTTTGTTCCACCCTTTTACTTCATGTTTTGTGAAACACCCCTCTAGCTATGTTTATGGCATGTGCCTCTCACAAGAAGTACTAAATATCTCCTTATATGGAGATTGGCGCGCGCATGGCGCATACTGTGTGATGTGCCAAAGAACTTGGGGGTGCCGGTGTAGTATGAATTAAGGACTTTATGAAACATGGACTCACTGGTAGTATGGCGAATTCCTAAGTGAAGATTGTGAACGTTCAACCAATAAAAGAGGAAAAGGGACCAAATTTTGTAGGAGTCCAAATTCATGTGACACCAGAAAAACAGTGTTTAAATTTAATTGGTGTTTTATCAGGTATTTATGAAAATGGGAATAAATGTGTGCTTTGCCGGTTTTAAACATTCTTAAGACCGGTTGGAGTCTGGATGATGCTAATTACCTGAGCCAAATTTTTGTTAAAAAAAATCAAACTTGTCGGTCCAAAAGTAAAAAAAACTCAAAAATTCTAAATTTCCAATCAATTTGTTCAACCTGTTTACTTCATGTTTCTGAAACATCCCTCTAGCTATATTATACATGTATGTCCCTCTCGCGAGTAGTTGTTAACAACTCCTTATATGAAGATTGGCGCGGGTGTCACGCATGCTGTGTGTTGTGGCACAGAACGCAGCTGTGCCGGTGTATCGTGAATTTAGGACTATGAAATACTGACGGTAAAAGGCACCGGATTTCATAGGAGTGCAAATTTCATGTGACACTGAAAAAGTGTTTAAGACCAGCCAGCCGGACTGTATCAACCGTTTAAAACCGTCCACATGACGGGCTCTCGACCAATAGGAATGGGTGAACTGCCTTAGGTATTTATGAATGAGTATTAAAAGGAATCATTGCATATATGTATAACATGTACATGTACATGAATACAAATAGCATGTATTGTGGTGAATGTACCAGTAAATCCTGTTATTATCACCTTGAACACAAGGCGGTACCTGTTACAAATCTACAAACAATGTACATACAAAAGACTGCTCTTGTAGAGTCATTTTTCATGCACTTGTAATTTGTCATGATCAGGCTCAACAAATGCCTGAAATTATGTGGAGGTTCATGTACATGTGTGACAGGGGTAATAAATTATGTCTCCACGAGGGAGGGAGGTGGGTGAATAACAGATCAGACTGTGTAATACTCTGCAGGAAATGATGAAACCTCCCCCGCAACTGTAATGGATTAACCTATTGTATCATTTACATGTGACTAATTCACTAGTGCTCCAGCATACCAATGGGAGAATTACACAGTGTGCGGAAAATGCACAGCAAGGCAGTCGGTCATCCGTAATGCTCAAGTCCAATAAAGACAGGACCAATGCACTGTCAAGAATAGGGGGGGTCACATATGTGACCTTCTGGGGAAGAAAACTTTCTGTTATATTAGGACCTCTCTCGTCCTCCTTCTGAAGAATTGGAGGTTGTCAACAGACCCTTTTATGGACCACTGAAGATAGATAAAATTTCATTTTGCAGATTCTGTTATCAAAAATACAGCCCGTCCCGAAACAGCATCCCTTGGTGGCACAGTTCATGGCTGGAATATATCGATTTTCACACAGACCGCAAAATCAGCCTGTTCCACGTGCCAAAGAGGGATTGTTATTATGCTGTCTGTTTGCTGAGAGTAAACAGAAAATGATCTTTGTACCATAATCGGCGTACGCAACAGGAGCAGGAAGTGTCATTCCTGTATTTACACCAACTTTTGAGGAGACTGATGGTAGGGAAATGACAATGGATGGTGTCTGGTAGCTGCAAAGGGATATCAGCATTGGAAGGCTCACCCCCCGGGAGACATGGAACAGGCTTTATTTTCAAGCTAATTGGAGCATCGAGGGCGCATCTGATCGGGATGCTTTTCTATTATGAGGTCAGCGGGGCTAAAAGTAGATCAGTGTAGTCACGAACTGGGTCTATGCCAGACTGAAACCAGGTCGCTGTTGACATGGCGGCCTGAAATGGAGTCAGTGTAACGAGTCATGAATACAGCCTGCTCTCCAATGCTCCTATCTAGGTTAGGCAAAGCAAAAGTGGGACTGCTGGCTGGACAAAGTGGGCTGGCCACAGGCAAACTGGTATCACCTAACAGCGTGTGTGTCAGTACCAAGAAAGTGGAGCAGCTAGAGTTTCCCCCACTGTCTGGGCCGGCTTTTAACCATCACTAAAACCAATTCACATGGGGTACAAGAGCTCAAGTGAAATTTGGTAATCCAAAGCCCCTCGTTGGACTTGTTTTTCCCCGCTCTCCAAACTCACCCTGCCTCCCTAAGAAAAGAACCCAAGACACAATTCAGTGGCCGGCTTCCCACGCAGGGTATCATTTCACAAGTACGCTTCACCCGGAGTGAAATGAATTTGACTAGAGTGATACACAAGTTGAATTGAAATCGGACATTTGATAAAAAATTGTACTTCAATTCACTTTCAAGTCATTATTTTTATCTCACAAAAGCACATTTTGGGAATGGGGATACAAAATAGGCCATTCTTGGCATCAGGGCTGGCTACAGAGAACCTGAGACAAAACAAGGCCATTTCACTACCGGCACTACTTGGCAGCGGGTTAATTGATACTTTCAAACCCAACAGGGAGCCGGAGATACAGTATAAAGCAATTCCGCTTTCATTATCCTTCTGTCCTCATTTTTCTGCGGGTGACCTACATAATTGTGCTTGATTTAACACTTGGTCCCAGTTCTCTTTGTGAGAGATTGTCGCCGTGACACAGAAACCTAGTAAAGCCACAGGTGATGGACCAATGCAATGTCCGGGCGCCAACTCTTCGTGGGGGTTGGGGGGGGGGGGGAGGAGAAGGAGACTACGTGGACCTGCCAGCACATGCTGCATTTAACAAATCAAATATTGAAAATTAGCAACGAGGCTGGGCTAGCGGTTACGTGCAAGGTACGTGCGCCAGTAAGCAAAATAGCTAGACCTTGCCGTAACTCTGGTATGTTCAGAATGATGCCCAGTTCCAGAAAACACAAGGAAAAAAAAATGAGAAAATAATAACCTTGTTCCATTCACAAGCACTTTAATGCTTGGCCTGTTTTGCTTTTACCCCTATGGGGATCCAAGCTGCCCCAGTATCCTGTTTAGCTTGGCACCATTATCTATATATTTTTGCCGCTTTGCCATGTAATTTGCAAATCCGATTTGTTCCGGGCGCAAGGTTTTATAATCGATGGAAATAGGTCATGGGTTTGTTTGCAGCTGAGCAGGGATTATGCTCCGACTGAAAATAGTTAATAATATTTATAATGTCTTTAATAAACTTGTACGTTCACAAAATACCGGACCCGAAACCCACACACTGTACAGTCTATTGCGGCCTGAAGAAAACTCATAGTAAGACCAGCATTTCAATACTTGCCTAACATGTAGGCTAAGTATTATAAACTAGCCTATTTTATTCCCCACACCTTTACCATATTCTATTTTATATTTTATCCCATTTTACTTCACTGTAGATCACCGTATGAGTTCAATTGACTGAGGACCAAAGACAGGTCAAGGGCATATTTTCATTTCTTTTCTCAATCAACAATCTTTTGATCATTTTTTTGAGTGGAGGGGGGTCACTTAAGGTGTCATACAAACCAAAGGCAATCTAAATGGTATCATTATGTGCACAACTTATACCTCACTCACAGTTTTAAGAAAAATGTTCATGTCTGAAAGACAGAGAACTGCACAATTTTCTTTCGCTGAAATTTTGGTCTTGCCAAGCTACTTGTACATTTCATCGACATCCCTCTTCGATCCTGCAACACACCTCTCGCCCCTTCCCGCCTCTACCCCTCCTCCTGATCTCCGGGCCCCCGATCCGATGAAATCAGATTTCCCGTCTCGAGGCCAGAGACGTGACTGCTCAATTTCCGCAGCTGAAGAGAGAGTCCTCAGTTCACACACTGGCGACCCTCCTGACAGTCAAATGAAGAAGTGTTGTCGGCACGGCGTGACCAAGCACTGACGAGACCTGGCTGCAAAATGTTAACTGTCCCCTTTTCAGTATGGTCCAATAAAAAGTTCCCAGTGACAAAAATATACATTAAGAAGTAGGTCACCCGCCCAGCGGATTGCCCCAAGACGTCTGGCGTTAAAACATTAAGAAGAAGCAGAGCACGAATATCATATGAACGATATCAGGATTATAATGATCGAAACCAAAAGCTGGACAAGAATCCTGATGATACAGCAGCAGCATGCCGCAGACGGGAAATAGGTCAACGAGTTAACGGGACACAGTGTTCTCCTTCGGGTCAGAGAGTCCTACCTCCCCTAAGACGCGGCCCTACTTGAACAGCAATTACAAAGGGGGACGGGCTTAGATGTACATGTGCTTGGAGTTGGGGGGGGGGAGGGCGAAGAGGATGTACAAGGATTTGCACATAATTGACTTCTGGGACGGTTGATTCCATAGCCTTATGGGAGTGGGGGTGATACCAGAAAAGCCCTGGTTTATTATTGTAGGCAACTGCAAGGCAGTCCTGTTTCATGTAGTTCTTTTCAAAGTATAAATGTCCATTGTTTGTTAACCTGATTCTTTCATTCTTTCTCTGACTGATTGCACGTACAGGCACATCCAACATTCTTGTTCTAACAGTGACTGATTTACACTGGTCATGCTCTGCTTATTTTCAAGGATGATGGAGGATATTGACTGATTTTCTCTCTAATTCATCTTTTCGGCAAGTAGGTTGTCTGACCCGATTTCTGTTATTTCACTCACAAATTGGGCACGTGCTGATCAATGGCACTGTGGCAGCATCTAGTATTTCAATGCAGACAGACACTGCTCCCCCCTCTCACGTATGATCCCAGCCTCCTATGATTAATTCCCCCAGACACCTATTAACCTATTTGATGACTCCATCATGAAAGTTATAAACCTAGACCACATTAGCCCAGTTATGACAAACGGGATGCCACCAAAGAAAAAACAAGCCCGGCACTCTATAATGTATTAAACCAATTAAATCCGGCCATGCTTGACATTGGACCCAGGTAGAGTGACAATAAGCGTACAATATCCAAAGATGAATCTTGGTGTCTCCCCCTCCACATGTCAGTCTGATAACAGGCTGAATCAAGATTCACCGGAGGCACAAATGGATTGCCTATCCCTCAACCATCCTCGTCCCCCCCCCTACCAACATTTGTAATTTCACAATTTCTGAGATGATTGATATTTTGCAGCTTAGGCGTATAGCGAGGTTTCTGGGTCAGCCCCGGTATCATGTCTACCTCTGCCTGTGATCTCTTCTTTCCTGTTAATGTCTACAGCGGCTTTCACTTTGTCAAATTGACACAGGATTTATGCGCACTTCAGTATGACAGTGCCTCTGTCTTTCTAAGAAAGGATCTATCTCAGCAAATCAGCCCAGTATATATGCGGGCGCCCACACATTTAGATAGGACAGTTCACAGTTCTCTAGACTTAATACAAAACAAATTAGGAGAGAAGGAACGCAGTAAAATTTATATACCGGAAAGTATTAATGATTAACAAAATGAACTTTGGATAATAGCCTAAATTCTCCATACATGCATTAAAAAATTTAAAAAGGACCTTTTAAAATAAGTTACATATCCTCTCACTTCAATGTAAAATTGGCAGCAAAAAGTTGCCTATTCAGGTACATGTTGTTATAAATTGTGCTGGCCATGCTTTTTTTCAAATTCCCCTCCCAACCCCCCCCCCCCAAAGAAAATACATATAAATATACATGTAGTTTCTTTTTAAAGGGAATATACAGCATTTGCTTTTGCTGTAATTTTCAGAAATGGATGGAATTGGGGGGTTGGAAATATATAGCAAATATAGTTACACTGACTTTTTTTGAGGTTTTGGGTTCAAAAATGCTATAAAAACCAAGAAAAACAATCATTTTCCTGTAGTCTGGTTCCCTGACTCCATTTAAGAAGAAACAGAGCAGTTTACATACATTGGGGAATTGTAAGGTTAGGGGACCAGTGTAGCTGGCTTGTACCCGTTCATAGGTGTGTAATCGATTGTAAACAAGTGCGTTGGTCAATTGGGGCCAGTATTTGAAAAAAAAAGCCAGTTTTTTCCAACGCTGTTATTCAAATATGCATGAGACACAGCAAGAAAAAAAACAGCCAAATGTTTAATTAAGGAATAATTTATAAGATTAAAATTTATGGGCGGACAATAATATGTAGCGACACCAGTCTATTTGCATAGTGGAATTTGTTTGTGAAAACTAGAATAACAGGCTTTTTGTTCAAATCAAACAAGAAACCCAACAAATTTATACATCTGAGAGTAGGCTACATCTTTAAAGGGAAAATACAACATTTGCAAACATCCAAAAATAAAACTACCAAGTTGTTACGAAATTCCTTACTAGGATGTTGGTAAATGACAGTCTAAAGCATCCTGTAAAATTATGGCACCTGGTGTGACGTCATTTTCAAGAAAAATTCCACTTTTGTATACATTTCCAACGGTGGTCGGCCGACTACCGCTGGAAAAACCTATATATTTTTCAACCATACTGCTCCAAATTTTTTCTTTTTTTCCAGTCCAAATTTTGTTTGCTATTTGTCCCATGTTCATGAACGGGTTGCAGTCCAGCTAGACTGGTTCCCTCATCTTACAATATTCTGGCATTTTTGATCCATTTCACCTTAAGTGGAGTCAGGGAACCAGACTACTTGAACATTTATGTTTTTCCAGCATTTTCGAACACAAAACTTCAAACATGTCAGTGTAACAATATTTGATCTATTATACTAACCCCCAAATAATTCGTTTCTGAAAATTACAGCAAAAGTCAATGATGTACATTCCCTTTAAAGGGAATATACAACATTTGCAAACATTCAAAAACAGAACTACCAAATTATTATGAAATACCTTACTGGACTGTTAGTGAATGACAGTTTAAAGCATTCTGTAAAATCACGGCAACTAGTGTGCTGTCAGTTTCAAGAAAAGTGCTATTTTTGTATCCATTTCCAATGCTGGTCGGCCGACCAATCGTTGGAAAAAAAACTGGCTTTTTTTTTTTACATCTGCCCCCAATTTGCCTAATTTATTCAGTCCACATTTCGTTCGCAGTTGGTTACACATCCTTGGACGTGTGCAAGCCAGCAAGACTGGTTCCCTGACTTTACAATTCCCTGACGTCAGTATATATTGCTCCATTTCATCTTAAGTGAGGTCAGGAAACCAGACTACAGGAACATGATTGTTTGATCTATGAACACAAAACTTCAAAATAGTCAGTGTAACAATAATTTGCCAAAATACTAACCCCCCAAATCCATCCATTTCTGAAAATTACAGCAAAAGCAAATGTTGTATATTGCCTTTAACCTTGAGGAAAAAAATACCAACAATTTCATTCTCATCCCCAATCAAAATTTTCCCCAACCAAAAACAAAAACACCCCCTATTCGTTTCTCACATTTAATTATTAATTTTATTTAAATGTGTTCCTTTATCATGTTCATTGCCAATAATTTGGCACTCTGGACTTGAGATTTTTTGAATCTTCATGAATTCCAAGACCCACTGGCATATGTATACAGGACCTTGTAGGCAATCAAATTTTAGGAACAGGCAATTCATGAAATAAAAGCTCCACCCATACCGTGGTTTATACCACTAGTACGAGGGGAGACTTCTTTAATAAAAAATAAAAATAAAAGACAATACCAATGAAAAACAAGTATATTCATGTATGTTGAATGTGAATCATGACAGACTGCACTTCAATCAAAACTGCCACTTGTTTTAAAAAAATCCAAGAAATATCAACAATTCTGTAGAAAATGTATGTGTTTGCAGGTTGACTTCCCTATTCAGTCAAATCACGGCCCTCCATGGTCAAATAACCAGTGACCATTAAACACAAAATGAACACATTTCCAGATGAATTATTCATCACATTTACAATTGGACCTAGCCATAATTCCTCAGGGGGAGCCCCACTGGCAAAAGAGAAATGAGACAGTATCAAAGAAAAACTTCAAATTTGTTGACCATAAATATTCCAGAAAAATTCTGCAGACTATTAATTACACAAATTAAAGTATGCCTATGGACTTTAATTGAAAAAATACTTTCTTTTTCTGCACGTGCTTGATGAAAATTCCCCCACTGGCTTGATTTCAATATAATGGTTCAATCCACTGCAAAAGTCACCTACATAGATTCACTTTCATACCAGAGGGGTGATCTATGCTTTCACTGCAGAACTCTCCAATTGACTACTAGCTAGTCTGTACTGTACACGTGTGTGTAGTGAATGATCTTGGGCACATTTGAGCAAGGACTATAATTAACCAGAGTGTTGACTAACATCACTTGAAGCAGGAGATTGGACTACTCAACTCATGGAGCTCTTGACTATTTGGAACTGGCGCTATATGGGCACAGTTGCATCACCGGTTACCAATAGCCATGTATATCATTACATACAGCAGGTAGCCAGGATCAAGAAGTTCTGTTTTGACGTTTTGACCAGTGTTTGACTTGAGGTGTTGGAACATGGCTGCACTTATTAATATCTGTGTGTAAAATGCTTAGCCCTGAGGCCCTAGAAAACTGAGATTAACAAACGTGAAGCCATTTGTTTTTAGGGTAGACACAGAGTTTGGATTTTACCATTTTTTTATTGTATAGTACCCATGCTCACATCACATGGCTCAGAAACTACACAGGAAATGAAATATGAGCTGTCAACCAATTATACTGATAGGAAGTTCAATCAAAATGGAGCTGGAGATTGGAGGGATGGTCTGAACAAACTGAGAGTGCAGATTACAGCCATTCATCTGGCCTCAATTTCACTGAAGCTGTTAAGCTTATTGCTTTGCAAATTTACATGCAAGTGCAAAGTTAAAATCGGCCCAAAGTAAATATGTATTTGGTTGGTAACCCATTTCTGCTGAGCATTTGTTTCTTCGCTAGCAACATTCTGCGCTTAGCTTTTCCATGCAGCTTACCATGTCTGCTGAATAGCTTCAGTCTGTGAAGGCCAGGCCTATGATTGACAGACTGACAGCTATAAGGTTCTCCTATCTAAGCCTTTAATCCACAGTCAAACCATTCAATGCAATGTGGCCCCAGGGAGAGATGTCCTCCAACAAAAGGCACAATGATGCAGGACTACATGGAGGGAAGAATGTGTTCCATACCGCAGATGTGCTGTCAACTGTTGGGGGTTCTTTTCAACTGCAATATTGTGGGCATTCTGAGGGAGATTACTATCTATCAGGATACTCTGTGCTGATAATGGATGCTCTATGGACGCTCTATCAGTACCATCAGCATGTGTCCATCTGGTGCCGTCTCAGCATTTCAACCACAACAGAATGATAACGACACACCCCCCCCAAAAAAAAAATATTATATAATAATAACAGTACACAAATTAAAAAAAAATACATGTAAATAAATAAAAATTTAAATAAAACATAAAATAAGAAAATAACACAAAATGGAATTATCTTTTTAACATACTGTACATGCACATGTAAAAGATAAGGAATGGATCAATAAACTGAAAACTGACTTAATTGACAATAAAATGACATTTATTCTAATTATAAAAATTCAAAAGCATATAATGCAAAAAAAAAAATCTAGTAAACACATCTCTCTAATTTTGGGTATACACAAGATGACCACTGACTGGGATATTTGATGAGGCTTGTAGTTTTGATTGATCCAAAGTGACCTTCAGCCTTCAAAAAGCACATAAATGCCAGCAACATCCAAATGACAGCTATTCATCCCCATGAATGGTCCTGAGCCTGAATGAGGATGACTTCATAAGCATCATCGCCCGGCTCCCGACCTCCAAGCTCAGAAACAATAGATTGTCCATTATTGAAAGCAAATGGAGCATTTACAAGCAATCAGACAGGCAGGGTGACCCCAATAATCACCTGACCTCCAAACCCACTAGGGATCGATATCGGTCATGAGGAGGATCCACTGATGCGACTAATCATCTTAAAAGAAGTCACTTTTATAAGCTAATCTTAATCCTTTAGCTGTGCTAAAACCATCAGGAATGCTTGGGCCAACCTTGGATCAATTCTGGACGCTTCCATCTGACTTGAGGAGAATTTCTGTGAGTTTTTTCTCCCCTCCGTTCTCCTATCTCCCCCCCCCCCCCCCTTCTCAAAATGTGCAATAGTGTCCTCCTGTATCATACATGTAATTTTAAAGCTCAGTTGCGAAGACCACATTTCATTTCAATCCCATCGCATTAGAGCTAAGCCAAAAAAAAGATAAAACTGTAAACTGCAGATATGACTCATTGATATTTATGCTTTTTTAAAATGATTTTACTTGTCGATCACGTGTTACTCAATTTATTTTGTTTTTTAAACATTCCTTCCTTTTCCTCTTATTGATACACATGTAAAAACAATTTTAAAATGTACACAGTAGACTCAAGGCTACAAGTAATTGAGTCATTTTGTAACTTGCCACCCCTGCTTGATATTGGTTTGACCCAATGAGCCAATCAAATGATTCATTTCAGTGTTGCTGCCTGTAGTGCCTGATTGTTTGAAACTTTGGTTGTAGAATGATGTATTGTGTGTGTGACATATTGTTTTCATGTTATTTATAAAGGTGCTACATAATGGGTCTCATATTTTCATAAACTTCATTTGCCGGTCTCTAAAAAAAGAGAGTGCTTTGAAATGCCCATAGAAAGCGCTAAATAAATGTACTATGTTATTATTAGTATTTGCCAATTCATACATGTAACATCTTGCAATGATACTAGTATCAAGGGAACTGACATGAAGCATGGAGGTAGAATTATTGTAAAATGGCATCAGGCTGACTTGTTATGTGTATCCTAACACTTGCCTCACAACAAAAATACAAAATGCCTCTTTCTAATCTTTTTTTGTACATAAATACATTTGCAATATGGTGCAAATTTATTGTCAACTTATTGCCTTTTTATTTGCTTCCAAAAAAATGGTAGCTACATAGAAATAGTGACGGCTCCTTTGGACACAATTTTGCATCAGGCAAAAGACTTGAGAAAATGAAAGAATCCATCTGTAATCTTGGAAAATCTGCCGTCTGGGGGGGGGGGGGGGGGGGGGGGGGGGGGGTAGGCCAACCTCCTTCATTTTTTTTCTCAAAAAGCCCTGACAATTTGACATTGACCCCTGACAAAACCTTTTTTGGTACTAGACCTGAAGTTTTTTTCTCTCAAGTCAATTAAGTAACCCTTTAAATACAGCTCTGTTCCCTCGATGACATCAATGCTTTGTTCGCATATGTGGAATTGTACCAAATGTACCAAAAGTCCACCAGATTTACGCTACTGTGATGTAAGGAGGTAAACATGCGCAAAATAAACATTACATAACAGCTTCATTTAAATATTATCTTCATGTGCATATATCAGAAACATGTACATATATGTAGAAGTGATTATAACAGATTTACCCTAGGCATCCTTTGATCCTGAGCAAGTCAATTTAATAGCCGAAAAGTTGAATTTTTAAATGCAAAAGGAGATTGAAGTAATGCTCGGGTCACTCTTTACGTTTTGGGGTCCACACTTTTTCCTGTCCCTGTTACATCTGACGTCTAGGATTTTATACTTCTGATGCACCCAATGCAGTCATGCCTCCCTCCCCGAGACTGATATGAATAGCAAACCACCTCCCCATTACCCAACAAACAACAAATTGCCTGAAGTAATGTACTTGAATAGCAAATTACAAAGTACATGTACCAAGGTAACAGGGACAGGGAAAATGTCACACTTTGGACCCTACATTTATAGAACGACACATGTACAGGCACATATTTCTTTCCACCATTTGAATTTTTCATCTGTGTCTCTTCCACACTTTTCAAATAATCCATAAATTATGAGTAAAACATACCCAGAAAAAAATATCACTTTTAAAAGAATGAACTCTCAATTCATGCATTATTTGAATTCTTGAATGTTGCTATTTGTCTCTTGTTTTCTCCAATATTCTTCCACGTTGCAATTACCAGTAATATTACAAAAGCTGAACTTACTACACCCTTCCCATCCCACAGCCCTCAACCCAGACAACTGAAACGAAAAAAAAAAATCTGTTGTAATAAATCCCTTCCTCAATTCTCACAGGAGTACTCCAATATTACCGAGGGGGAAGTACATTGTACCAGACCCTCCAGGCCTTCACATCACATTCACACCCACGGTGTACACAGTGTAACTGTAACCCTTTCCCCCTACTCACAATAATGGTATGTCCCATCCAAGAAGGTCTCTCTGTGAAGGCAGAAGACCTTTTTCTTCATCCCAGCCCAGGGAAAATGTTATTGACCCCGATAAAAGGTTGAGCGACCCACAAGAAAGGTTTCTGACTCCATTCAAGGGGTGGCAAGACCTCTTCAATGAAACTGGGCATAGTGGCCGCCACACTGCAAACCCAACATATTGGTTAACAATTGATCAGGCCAAACATTATGTAAGGGGCAAAATTCTATTCCAATGACAGTGTGATGTGGTCTGGGTGAGTGATCTTGAGCATTACAAGGAAATGATGAATACATATCATGTATACATCTACACAGTCATAAGTACCAATATCCTCAGTTTAATTAGCTAATTTACTTTGATACCAATTTTGATCATCATTCACACTATCTACAATCCAAAGGATAAATGCCACAATACAAGGTATTTGAATACATCTTATCAGTGTACATTTGTATGTAAGTATCGTAATTTTAATGAGTGTACTAGACAGATGTATCACAATGTGTAGTGTATGCATGGTTGTAGCATATGAGGACTCCTACAATACTGAACTGCATGTTCTTATTTTATATAAGGTGAACAACTTTTTTTTCTCTAAATTGAGCAAAGTTAGATTTGTGTAAGTGTCATTCTTGAATACGGGTCTGCTAAAATAATATGATTTTGACCATGTAAGAGCCCATGCATTAGAAAATTTAATAGAAACCCTTTATGTATGTACCAGTTCATGTAACTATGTTCCAGTAACTTTCACTTTCCAACAGTCAGAGCTGTGGTTTTTTTTATCTTGATATGAAATCAAAAAATTCAATACCCCTATTAAAGTAAAACAGTCATATCAAATCAGACGTTTCAGAATGTGCAAATGAAATAGCCACAAAGTACATGTACATGTACAAAGACTTGCCATATTTTGCTTGTTTCACTGCGAATGTGATCCATGCTGCTGTGGGTTCTGTTCTTGTTGCTCAAAAAGATGACAGCTGGTCAATAAGCATACAGTGTGCACAAGCAGCATGCTTCATGTTTTTTGTTCATAACTTGTGCGCTGGGTCATAATTCATGTAGACAAAAAAATCATCAGGACATACGTAACATGGACATTTTTGAAAAGCACACAAGTATGCAAAAGATTTTAACAAACATTTGTTCATTGCTGTTAACAATAAATGAATAAATCTGGACTGCAAAAAATGTGCAGAACAGTTGAGGGTCAAATCTAAAGAGTAAGTGAGAAACTAAATAAATGTACTGGTATAAGCTGACGGGGACGTCTCTATAGTCCAATGTCCCATTGGTCCGACGTCCCATTGTCCGACGTCCCATTGTCCGATGTCCCATTGTCCGACGTCCCATTGGTCTGCCGTCCCATTGTCCGACGTCCCATTGGTCCGACGTCCCATTGGTCTGACAGCCCATTGGTCTATGCGTCTCATTGGTCTAAACGTCAGAGCGTTGGGGCGTCGAAGCGTTGGGGCGTCGGAGTGTTGGGGCGTCGGGGCGTCGGACCAATGGGGCGTCGGACAATGGGGCGTCGGACCAATGGGGCGTCGGACCAATGGGGCATCAGACCAATGGGGCGTCGGACCAATGGGGTGTCGGACCAATGGGACGTCGGACCAATGGTACGTCGGACCAATGGGACTTTAGAGATGTAACCTTAGCTGACAAGCATAACAATACATTACATATCTTCAAGCAAACTTGAATCCTTGATCCTGATTGATTGATCCATGGCAACAACATGTGATATTATCCAGTATACCATGGTCCATATCGCACTCTGTGTATCTCACTATAAGATCTGCACTTTCTCTACTGCATACATGTGGAATAAAATAACCACTGAAAAGTTTGTCTTGCCTGAGCAGGGTATTGTATGCCTGTGGCAGGACGTTATGTGTATTGCAAAATTCACATCATCATAAGTTGAACTACATGAAGATCATGATATATGTATTCATTTACTTCTTTTCACTCTTCTGTGTGCTATAATTGTCACATTGTACCTCATGTAGTCACATTCTAAATAGAATAGCTCCATTGCAATAAAAAACAAGCTCTATCGGATCTCGGAAGCTGCGGGCCAATGAATTTGTGTTCATGCATGAGTCACGTGATTTTGCCATGTAATTTCTGGAAGGAGTAGTGTTTTGAGTAAAAAAAAATTCAGCTTTTGGACGCCAGTGACCCCATGATGACCTTTGACCCCAGTTTGGTCATGTGACAAGTTTGGGCTGGGCTACCATACATTTGACATGTTTAGTTGAAATCGGTCAAAACATGTAGGAGCAATAGACAATGTCAGTTTGTTACTAACTAACGGAGAGACATGAAGATTTAATGAGCTGCTATCCCGCAGCTACATGTGAAAATAGCTTAGAATTTGATACTGACCATCACTAAATGACACTAGTAACCCTATTTCATGCCACCTTGCTTATTTACCTCCACAGCACTCATTTCCCCCAAAATTTTACACAGCCTCCCCTTCCCCCATCCCCAGACAACAACAAAAGAAAGTGTTTTGTTTATAACACAAAACCGCACACCTTTAACCAAAGTGGAGACAAAGACAATTTAATACTTCTGTTTTGATATTGAACTTTCAAAGGTTTTATTTTTGTTAATTACTCATTAGTATTTTTTTTATAATGAACAAGGTTAACTCAATTTTCAGATTGGACAAGGCATATTAACAATTGATTTGAACTTGTGCTTAGCGCACAACACGCCCGCACGCGGTGAAGCACGCGCGAGGCACCGTTGTATACTGCGTGCAAGTACAGTGGCCCCCTGTATCGCATGCAGGCTTGGCAACAACAAACACTGTTTTTAAGACTACTTCAACGAACAACGTTGTTCTGTGCGTGCGCCTAAAATCGAGAGCGTTAACAAAGTAAAAATCAACGCATTTCCAGTTTTTCTTCTCTTCTTCCAGTTTATTTTGATGGCCGAAATAAACCCGAAATTTCGTGAGTTTAAAAAAAAAAAATGGTATTCCGGTTAAAACCAGAAAAGTGGCATCTCTGATGGAACTGCGCAGAGCACATAATTACCTGCAAAATGAATTGACAAACCACATGCCGCAACTCACTGTTAAATGGAAAATTAACAATTTAAATAACATATATTTCAAAAAGTTATAAGACCATGGCATTTTTTATAATCAATAATGAATCATACTGTTGACTAAGCAATACTAATGTGAGAAAGGCCTTGAGGGCCAATGTTCAACGGCGCAGCAGGCAGGGGTCTGGACAAGTTCATGTTTCCTTCGTTTCCGTTAGCATTTACCGGTATGTTATTGAATGTTGCCCAGGGCCCTATGTATTTCCCAAGGGAATCGACCACACAGTGTTGTCATCACTGCCAGATCAGCCAAGTTTAACTCGGAGCCCAGACCTGGAGGGCAATGTCCTCACCGATTACAACCGTAAATGATTCATGCAGAATGTGCACACACACACATCTACATGTACATGTACATACAAACCACGGCTTCAAAAATCACACCATTCACGATGCCTCTAGCCAATAAGAAAAAAGGGAAAAAAAACTGCCAATCCAACGAATGTCTTTTGTTTATCCATGTACCTTGCTGCTACTCTGGAGTGGCTGAATTTACACAACCAATTGCTCTCCTGGTGGGAAGTCATCAAACGCTGTTGTAGGCCCCTGGCCACCAAACCAGTGAATGAATATGAGTAATGACAGAAGAAGAAAAAAAACAAGAGAAAAGAAAGAAGAAATATTCTGATACTGGATACTATTACCAGACATTATCTGGCTGGGACAAGGAGAGTCGGTTCGGGTCAGTGGTTAAACGACCGCCCGGTCGGTGATCTGATCGGGGAACCCCGGTAAACAAACTCTGCTCCATGTCATGAACCTGGCAAAGAGTCAGTCACATCAACCACACTATCTGGACAATGACCCCCAGTGTGTGTGTGTGTGTGTGTGTTAGTGCCACTGACAATGTCAGTGCCTTCTGTTGTCAACCGGTCACTGCCGTGCCTTGAACCGGTACCCGGTCATCCTCGGTGAACCATCTACCAGGATATACATCCAAAGTCATTTATGTACACTGGAGGGAAGGGGAAGGGAAGTGGAATGAAGGTTTTATTTAAGCCTACACTTTAACCTAAAGGCTTATTGAGTTTGTTGAATGTGCATAGAAGTTGGGGTTTTTAATGGGGGGGGGGGGGGGGACAGTAGACCCCCTAGTTTGTAGTCTCTTGACCTGTTGTGAAACTACAAAAGATATACATGTGCCCAGCCTAAAGGGTTTTGGTTTAGTGTATCATCTGCCTGCCAGAATATTCCATTTAGACTAGGGAAGATCACCAATGACACCACTGCACCCATCATTTATTTCTGCTCTGTGTGATTCTATAAGTTTCCTCTTTACCAGAGTAAACATGTGCTCACCCCTGACTTGAATTCTGCACCTCATTCAAATTTGGTTCAGTGACTGAACATTATCCTTATGCAAAGCTGAAAACATCACAATTGAGAAAAGAGAAGTCAAATAACTATTTTTACATGTAATCAATATAAGAAGTGGTATTTTTAGGGGCTGCACAGTTCACTTCTTTGAATTTGTATTTTTAGCAATTTCTGCGTCAGTAGTACTTTACAATGTGTATCACAATAAGTTCATTTGCCTTGGTCATGGGGAAGTAACTACCCCTCATACTATCATGAATATCAAACAATCCCTCTGAGAATAATGGAACAGCCTGAGAGGCTTTGAGGAAAGAGGATAACCCACACACACACACAAAAGACGGGCGTCACAATTGATGAGCTATTTGTTTCATCTTCGGAGGGGAAACGGAAGAGCTTAAAGTCAGGGGCCTGGTATGCTGCAAATACCACTTTATCTTGTTAGGAGGGAATCAATCTAAGACAGGCCCCAATAAGTCTTCCCTCTAAACTCACTTTGACACTTGAATGGGGAGAATGTACAACTCGATAATCTACTAAGCACTGGGGATTGGATGAGACTTCAGGCTTAGATGATCAGGTTAACCCTTCCACTGCCCAGTCATATTTTTGAATTACCTTTCTGACAGGTTATTTTTGACATCTGTACCAAGACTAACGGGGAGAAGGTGCACACAATTTCAACTCTGCTTCTTCCCAATTTGAGTTAAAGTGCCATAAAAAACGGTCATGCGATATCATCACTTGATGGTTCCAGGGTGCTTCAGGCCAATTTCATGAATCTAATCAACTCTGCATCTCTACACGTTGACCTTTTTTTATACCAGGTAGACAGCCCTGGGTACCACTTGTAAGATTAACATGTAAGATTTCACAGACTGTAATGGGTATGATGGAGGATACAGATAACTTCCAAGGCGAATCACGAAACACATGGTTTTGTGTATTGTTAAAATGGCTTTTGGATGTAACTTTTTTTCTCAAATGGTAATTTTAAACAAACATCAGTTTACATTTTCAAGACAACATAGAATTTGTTGTGCTTTGAAAGTCCTTGTTTTTTCTCTCAAACTCCAGATGGCATTTTGACACTTGATTCAGTAATTCCATCCCTGCATGGAGGCTCTATGGTCCCTGTAACTTACAAACTTTTTTGAAGTGTTGACTAATTTCAGTGTAAATGGACCTGGCATGATGTGTGGTTTCAGAGCAAATTGTCACTGACAGGCTCAGAGATTAAAACGTTCCCCAATACAGGGTTTGTTCTGGGTTGAGGTTCTGTACAGAAAATTCAAGGCACATTGTCTCCTTTGTTCAACGTCAGAATAAGATTCAATTCTGTTCCCAACACTGCCTGCACCAGATTACATATTCTCACACAAAAGACAGAAAGACTGTAGTCTGATGGAACGTAACAATGAAGCACAGCACATACATAATCCAATCAGTGGTGAGGCATTGAGTCACCGACGGGAACTGACCCTATCCTTGCTCTAACGGTCACTGACATTTGTTGGTCAATGTTAGGAGAAGTCAATGCATCCCGTAGCAGTGTAACTAATTGGAATCTCATCCATGTGCTCTGTTCAAGTGTCAACGAAACAGGAGGCATCCCGTGTAATGACTGATGCTGAGTTCATTTGCCAAAACAGTTCAAGGACAACAACCTGACAAATGGAAGACCTGGGACTGGAGATGCCTGATAGATCTATCAGTGGTGGCTGAATGAACTCCTATGACAAATCCAAGGACCAATCGCCAATTTTAATTGTAAGAAATGGCAGCATGCATCCGTGGTATGACAGGGAGAACATTAAGACGTTTTACATTGGACAACTTTGTCTCTGAAATGATTTTGATCCAAACAAATTTTGTGTGTGGTGACCAACAACTACCGAACAAGTGAACATGTGTGTGTGGATTATTCAGGGAAATGCTGACTAGGCCTGATGAACAGGGGTAATACTGGTGTTTATGCACATCAAGTTCACATCTAGCAATGTCCATATGTGTCTATAATTGTGTAAAACAACACTTGGCTCTTGCAAGAAGGCTACATATAAATGTACAAGATCACTAATCACATAAAAAAACAACTGGGCAATTGAAAGAAGTGAATATTAACAAATTTATTTATTTATTTATTTATTTATTTATTTATTTATTTATTTATTATCCACATCCAACAGCAGAAAAAACGCCAATTACAGGACTGGTTGTATTGTTTTGCTGTACTGCTGCATTGATTTTTTTTTTTTATACGTAAAGTTATCAGAGTCAGAACATGTATGACAGGTGGTTTACAATAGATTTCAACCAGCCAATAGACAGTGGAGTCAAAGTATTGAATCTATTCATGAGCCTTATTGTAACCTCAATCAAAACATGCCTGGATACATCACCAAAAAACCTACCAGCAAGAAAGGTTGAATCAATCAAGCAACCATGATCCCTTTTCTCTGTCCTATTCTGTGCTTTTGAAAATGATGATAATGGAAACTCCATATGTCACGGAAAGAATAAAGAGGCGTTTATATCCCTGACTTGGCATGAAAGGTTTTTCAACTCCCGGATGAGGTAAATGAACTTCAAAGAGTGCAAAGCAGGAAAATAGGAGCTGCCAGTCTGAAGTGCAAATTGCATAAGTTGGAAACCTACCGGTATACAAGCCAGTAAATCAAACACTTGCCCATTTTAAATAATTCAGGCCTATTGGTTAGAATGCTTTGTTCTGAGGTTAATAACCTAAGATACAATGACCTGCCACATGTATCCATTAAGTTGATATTATCGCAGGGATCTTGAGTACTGTCATTTGCCGGCGTTGTTGCCCATGATGCAGTAAAAGCAAATCCACACTGTTATGTAACTCCGCGCCGCTATTCATTAACAACTTTTTTTCGGTATTTTTTAAGGCCAGACATTAAAGGATCCAAAGCATTGGATTCCTATAGCAATAAATAATTAAATTTGCATATATTGTACAGCACGTCTGGATCAAATGGTAAAGCTTCAGCTTGCTTACCGCGACAGACATCATTTAATAAATATGCAAATAGTCAATCCAGAATACATGATTGACCTTACACACTGAGTCAGTAATGCACGGCAGGGCATTGACACAACTCACACTGTACAGAATAAAGAAAGCACTTGACTCTTGCTGTCTGGACTGGACTGATCTGCAAAACTACCTAACGCTTCATATTAGATTGCAAGGTCTGCCTCTAAAACCAACAATGGAAAATATCAACGTATACATGTCACATTCTGCATTTTCAATTTGGGAAATATCGCAAACCTGGGGCCTTTCATTATTATTGGCACATGGACAGAAATTATGACATGCATGTGTTAGTGCCAAAGAGGAGTAGATGAAAGAAGACACGAGCTGTACTCATGTCAATCACAAGTCAATCGCAAAATCAATCACAAGTCAATTGAGAATCAGGTCATAACAATCAGGGATGTCATCTTGTAGGATTATTCACTGGAACCTCATTTCATATTCACATACAGCGTGTGTCAATAAAAATGTAGCAGTCAATCCATAAATATTAAAAATACTAGCACTCTCTTTATGCAAAACCTATCCATAGAGTCCCAAGGTATAGTAAATACTCTTCTCAATGGTCTTTATCTCATCTCATTTGGACACCCCAGTCCAGAGATACAGCTAATTAAACGAAAGGACTTGAATTCCAAATTTGGTCACTTTTCAGATTATCTTGTATCTAATGAAAGGCATTCACATACCAAGAAGGTGTGTTGTTGCAGAACGATAAGCTAATCCATGCCAATCCAACTAAATTTTGATTGGTAATTCACAATTAAATTTAACTCCAAGTGGTATGAAGTAAAATTGAGGCATTTGCGACCAAAGATGGCTGGAAATCTAAAGCCCCAGTATTCAGTGGATGAACAGGTAAGATTTGTGAACAATACTATAGTGGCCCAAACAGATTTTGACAGTCTTTACAAGCTTTGCCGTAACTTTTAAACAAAACGCCCAAATAACACAGAACAAAAATCTTGTCAAGGGTAAAGAAATACTCCATCATCTCACGGTAAATTGTTTTTAAAAAAACCAAACAAACGATTTAGTTTCCTCAGATAAACAATGTTGTTTGACTGCTACATTTATTTTGAGACACGCTGTAGATGCAATGGCTGAATAGCTCAGTAGAGTTGCGATACAAAGGGCTGCAGGTCACAGGTTCAAACCCCACTCTATTCGATTTCTATGGTCCACCTTATAGTTATCATGCACATAGTCATTTGTGGTTCTTATGATGATCATTTGTAGTTTATCTCTTCTCATTGTTTAAACATGTATCATCCAGTTTGCCTCTTTATGGGTTACACTGTGTCAAGTTTGGAACACCAAAATGGAATGTATGCAATTTGCCCATACAAATACAAACTAAATGCTTTTTGCCCATACAAACTAAACTACAAGTACATGTATGTATATGGTCTGCGTAAGATTAAAAACAGCGCAATTGTGGCTTTACAATATGGAGAATGCAACTTAGGATAGTTTGCAGATTTGACAATCTTAGAAGTGTGGTTTTGATTCTGTCCACGGATCACAAAAAAAGGTAAGTGTTCTTTCAGCAAAACGAAAACAATTCTCATAGGGGATGTATGTGAATTGTTTTCATTTTGCTGAAAGAACACTTACCTTTTTTGTGATCCGTGGACATAAGGCCAAGAAAAATAATAAGTCGGTCTCTGGTCAGCGCGCGCGTCGATTTTAAGCATGCGCGTCGATCTTTTTTTTTTCAAAAATGTTCCGCGGTAGCTCCAACAGCGCCCTCTATTTCCGCACCTCCTCAATTTTTTTTACCAAAGAGCACCAAGGAATGGGAAATTGCACCAAGGCAAATGATCGAAAGCACCAAGGCAAATTATGGAGGACACCACTGTACATGAGGACACCAAAAAAGCAAAATAGTACCCACCTTGTCTGTACAATCCAAGCTTGAAGAAAAAAAAAAAGCCAAAAAAAAAAAAAAAAAGCCGCGTGCCCGCGTCAATTCCGGAACTTTGGTTCTGACCAGAGACCGAATATTTTTTTTTTTTGGCCTTAGCCTTACATTTTTATCAAAATTTGGCCAAAAATTGACTCTTCTCAAAACAATGCAGAACTTCCATTGGAAGTCAGAGGAGCACCAATCAATACTCAAACATCCATATCTTGAAGATTTGGGCAAAAACCATCGATTTTGTAAAAAAAAAACAAACCATTTTTGACTGATTTTTCACCATATTTTGGTCCATATTTTCTTTTAAAAGGCAAATCTAGCTGCAAATGGAGTTGGAATAAGTTTTAGGGTCCCTTAGGCATCTTTCTAGCAAGTTTCAAGGAATTTCATTTTTTGGTCAAAATTTAAAAAAAGGCAAGGGGTTAGGCCCAAAAAAATAATAAGTCGGTCTCTGGTCAGCGCGCGCGTCGATTTTAAGCATGCTCGTCGATCTTTTTTTTTTCAAAAATGTTCCGCGGTAGCTCCAACAGCGCCCTCTATTTCCGCACCTCCTCAATTTTTTTTACCAAAGAGCACCAAGGAATGGGAAATTGCACCAAGGCAAATGATCGAAAGCACCAAGGCAAATTATGGAGGACACCAATGTACATGAGGACACCAAAAAAGCAAAATAGTACCCACCTTGTCTGTACAATCCAAGCTTGAAGAAAAGAAAAAAGCCAAAAAAAAAAAAAAAAAAGCCGCGTGCCCGCGTCAATTCCGGAACTTTGGTCTGACCAGAGACCGAATATTTTTTTTTTTGGCCTAACATTCAGTAACTTGAAAAGTTACATTCATTAATTTGAATGATTCTTGTACTAAAAGAGAGCTTATTAATTGAGCTTTCATATCCTAGATATTGAAAGTGCTACATGCAAAACTTCATATAAAAAATGGTCCATATGGGTTTCCTGTTGTTTGACTCACCCCGTATTGCACACTGTGACTAACTAGACACTTAATTCTGGCATTTCTGAACCGATAAAATTAAGAACTCAGCATTCTTTTGATAATGATAATAATATGATGATAATGATGCAGAGTCAAACTCTGTCAAAGCCTGTAGAAAAGACTGACAATTTCAAAACTGAGGCAAGCTGAGCCCGGAGGAGTTTGAGCACAAGATGAGACTGACAATAAATGGTCTGGAGAATGACTCATACCTGCCTAAAGACTCATTTAATCATGTAGTTCAGTGTTATCCCTCATACTGGACTTATGAAAGAGGATGTACTCAAGCAAACCACAAAAGGACATATCCCAAAATACAACCATTCGTCTCCACTCTAAACAAACTAAAATACATAGGCTACATGTAGTTAGGTTTTTCCATATAGAGGGTAGACAAGAAAGGCGTATACATGTAATGTAGTCTCAAGCTACTATGACTCTCGGGGTGGTGTTGGGAGACCATTTCCCGTGTTTGAATCATTTCCGATAGTTGGCTAGGAAAAGAGGGGGTGGGGTTGGGGGCAGGGATCAACTTGGAAAGTGAGCGTCTGCGAACATCTGTTGGAAAGTGGGGTGAGCAAAAACTCATCACCCAATGATCGGAAATGATTGGATATTAAATTCCAAGGCGACTGAGATTGGCAACATGCCTTAATGTAAAGCAGCTTCTTGATTCACATAGGGTCTGAAGTGTTGTGGGAGGAATTCAGGGAAAGCTTTGTAAATACCCTTCATCCGTTGTTTATAAATTCACATTCAAGGTACATACCGGTACAGAACCACATATAAAGGCTGAATCATACGTCAAGTGCATGCACATGTGAACCTCCTGCAGTTCTGTATTTTTTCCAGATGATACTACAGTTATCTAAGCAAGGTTGTTTACAACAAACATTCAATGTGCATGTCAACAGATATTTTGACAGCTGGCAGTGCCTACATACATTGTGCATTCTACGGCTGACACCGTTTCTCAAAGAAGCCATAATACACAAGGTGCTACATCTTCACACTTTGTAGGCTGTCAATATGAGGACAAAAGTCCGGTTATTCCCAAAATAACATATGAAGTTATTCTGATTATTTCTTATAGACTCCAAAACTCTATTAGAAAAAAGTTACACAAAGTTATACAAAGCAGACCACAAACAACAGCTGTAGATTGTGATTTGGTCGAGTCGTTTAAGTGCCGTCAGATCACATGGTAAGATTCAAGGCCTACACACATGTACTAAGGCTTCGATGACACAGTACTTTGAATGAGTTGGACCATGTTTGTTTCAGACACAGCCTGCTTCAGAAATGTCAGTATCGAAGAGAATATGCAAAAAGGACTCAGACTCACACTCAAGTCCAAGTCCTCTCCCAGAAACTTTGAGTAATCTGTTCTTGTTACTCATATTTCTACCCATCATCAACAGCCCTAGTACTCGGACGAAACTGTTTAGTTTCTCAGACTTAATTCCTTATCGACCATGTTACATTACATTATAGTGGAGTCCCCTAGCGTGGCACACTTCAACGTTTCCTTCTACTTTCCTCATGTAGTGTTGCCCAACCTCTTTGTTGAAAAATTTCAAATTCAGATAAATACTGGTACTTTTACCTTAAGAATGCTTAATGTTGAACCTTTGTGAACAATTTCAGTGTCATAAAATGTAGTCTGAAATTCAAAAAATGGTGGCATTCAGAAATTGGGCACAAAATTGGCTGAGTGGTCCCTATCACATGGCGCACTTTAACAAATCTCGGAAATTACAGTTGAGAAATTATGACAAATCATTATTATTTCCATTCACATATCCAACTTAACGTTTGTCAGAATTTTATTTTTGGGGGGGGGGGGGAGGGGGGGCCACTTTTTTAAAAGGGTTCATTGTGAACTTCTAAATAAATTCGGAGAATCACACCAAAGAAAAATTTCTCCCTTAACTTTGTAACGGGTAGATAAACTCAAGGTTTAGGAACATGAATGCTAAGAGCTTGATGAAATTTCACTTACTGTGAAATTTGAGGTGAATCTTTTCCTCTAGCAAGGCGCTAGATGCGAAAAATCAAAGTGCGCAATGTTAGGGGCCGCGCCACGCTACGGGACAACAACGATACGGACTCCGTGCACAAGTATCCCCTCAATGGTCACAAAGGGGGAGTTGGGGGAGACAACTGGGAGGACATTCAAACTAAGGGCGCCTGATGCTCATACAAAGAGGCTATGTGTATGTGCATATTCAGAATAATATAAGTCATGCATACGAAGCCCCCCCATACATGTACAACCTGAACCAGTACACGCACACAGTGTGTCCGTCCTATTGGGACTTTTGAGGTTGTCACAAAGCGTCATCACGGACATAGGCGTAGGCAGTGGGGGGGGGGGGGGGGGTAAGGGGGGCATCTACCCCCCCCCCCCAATATTTTGTAAAGACTGCCTTTTTTCCATCTAAATGCCCTTTTTTCAACGGGCTTACCCCCAATAATTTGTAAAGAGTGCCCTTTTTTACGAAGTGCCCTTTTCAAAAAAGAAGTGGTGCCCTTTTTTGTGGCATCTGCCGTTTTGGGTGCCTTTTTCAGAATTTCGCACATGTATTGCCTTGAAAAGCACCATATATTGGCCCTTTGTGTGCATAATTGTCGGTTTTGAACAGTGCCCCCATCGACAGATGGAACCAGCCCCCCCCCCTTTTGATTTTATGGAGGCCAAGTGTCCGGAGAAAAAAAAACCTGTCTACATTTCACAATGGATGTGCAAGTGCCCTATTCAAAAATTTTACCCCCCCCAATAAAAATGACCGTGCTACGCCCCTGACGGAGTCCATATGGTCGACTTTGAACAGGACAACGGAACAATATACATACTACAATACTGCTGTAGTGACTCCATGTACACACAGTAGATGGTGTTTTGTGACCCCTCATATTTGTGATGATTTGCAAACAAAGATGCTAAACATCAACAGAATAATGTCACATGAATGTGCACAAACAATGTACCTCTTCACATGGGCTTTCTGGAGTATTGACTCCGTGCATGAACAGTACATGGTAATTCATTACCACTCTCATGGGCTCTATTGAAAGGGACACACTGCATGCACGTACTGGTTTCCACGTGCATTGTACGAAGTATGCAAACCAAAGTTTATTCTAAATGTCCATAAACAAGAGTCCCTAGTGATCTCTCCTAAGTTTCTCTTTGTCACCGTTGAAAGGGTTCTTGCGTACAAAGTCTACAGATGTCAACCAGAACACCCCCCCCTAAAAAAGCATGAGGTTGTACTTACCTCTGAACTGAAATTGACCACTTTGCCGTCCACCACTTGTCGCTGGGCAGTTAGCTGAGCTAGGCGTGTAGTGTAGTGAGACTTGATGAGGTTCTCACGCGATGTCTCATCACTCTCGCCAAAGTCCATGGTGATCCCTTCCAATTGGCCTAGCTGTTTGCAAGAGGACAAAAAAGGTTATAAAACTAAGACATAAACATGGTGAAGGGGCAAGGAAGTTAATGTCACCTCAGGGTCATTCCGTGTCAAATCAACACACTATTCTGGGGTCAATCTCACAAATTTTCTTGAAATTTGATAAAATTCGGGCGATTCACAATGCAGTGCGCCACCAAGAGTTTGCCAAGGAGAGTCCTTTTTTAAGTTTACGGTCGACAAAACACGGCCCATTTGAATGAGTGTCAGTAGACAACTTGAGCTAATTTGTTATAGATTGGGGCATAGCGTTCTGCCACCTTACAAAAAAACACCATACTGATAAAAAGAAAAGAAAATGGCAAACATATACCCAAATCATGCGCTTTACAAAACTACTGTCCAGAAAAACCAACAATTTCAAATGTCTCACGCACTGAATTTGTCGAAAATATGAACTCTCCATGGCAAACTCTTGGTGGTGCACTGCATTGTGAATCGCCCGAATTGTTTGGTCGTATGAGAAACTTCCAAAACCCCTAAATGTTGGTGTTTGGGTCATGCAGTTTGTGAGTTATAGGTTGTTGAACTTGCAATTTTTCACTGTAACTTTGGACGTCTGTTTCTCCAGTTAGGAATGTCTAAACAAAAATGATTTTTATCTTAAAATATTAAAGCTCTTAACATAAGAAATTATCTAGTGTGCCAATGAAAAATAGAAATTTGACATATCACTGTACGGTCACATAAATTTGAACCTTTGAACTCAAGCGAGCCGCAAATTAAAATATTCAAATTTTGTCCAAAAGGCAACGTTTGGTTAGCAACAACGTTGTGCGTTGTAAACTACACAGTAGGGCTTATTTTCACGTAAAATAACCGCAATGTCTTTATCAAATGACATAATGGTCACTACCTGTGCCGTTTATGGTTGTCATAATCGTGCTGTCCCAGTTTTTTGCCATCCATCACAGCTTTGAAGGCTTGTCTTCTACCTACTGCGTGCAGCGCTCTATGATCTTTGCATACTACAATGGAAATGCTGCCTTTCCATCACAGCTTTGAAGGCTTGTCTTCTACCTACTGCGTGCAGCGCTCTATGATCTTTGCGTACTACAATGGAGATGCTGCCTTTCCATCACAGCTTTGAAGGCTTGCCTACTACCTACTGCGTGCAGCGCTCTATGATCTTTGCATACTACAATGGAGATGCTGCCTTTCCATCACAGCTTTGAAGGCTTGTCTTCTACCTACTGCGTGCAGCGCTCTATGATCTTTGCGTACTACAATGGAGATGCTGCCTTTCCATCACAGCTTTGAAGGCTTGCCTACTACCTACTGCGTGCAGCGCTCTATGATCTTTGCATACTACAATGGAGATGCTGCCTTTCCATCACAGCTTTGAAGGCTTGTCTTCTACCTACTGCGTGCAGCGCTCTATGATCTTTGCGTACTACAATGGAGATGCTGCCTTTCCATCACAGCTTTGAAGGCTTGCCTACTACCTACTGCGTGCAGCGCTCTATGATCTTTGCATACTACAATGGAGATGCTGCCTTTCCATCACAGCTTTGAAGGCTTGTCTTCTACCTACTGCGTGCAGCGCTCTATGATCTTTGCATACTACAATGGAGATGCTGCCTTTCCATCACAGCTTTGAAGGCTTGCCTACTACCTACTGCGTGCAGCGCTCTATGATCTTTGCATACTACAATGGAGATGCTGCCTTTCCATCACAGCTTTGAAGGCTTGTCTTCTACCTACTGCGTGCAGCGCTCTATGATCTTTGCATACTACAATGGAGATGCTGACTTTCCATCACAACTTTGAAGGCTTGTCTTCTACCTACTGCGTGCAGCGCTCTATGATCTTTGCGTACTACAATGGAGATGCTGCCTTTCCATCACAGCTTTGAAGGCTTGCCTACTACCTACTGCGTGCAGCGCTCTATGATCTTTGCATACTACAATGGAGATGCTGCCTTTCCATCACAGCTTTGAAGGCTTGTCTTCTACCTACTGCGTGCAGCGCTCTATGATCTTTGCATACTACAATGGAGATGCTGCCTTTCCATCACAGCTTTGAAGGCTTGCCTACTACCTACTGCGTGCAGCGCTCTATGATCTTTGCATACTACAATGGAGATGCTGCCTTTCCATCACAGCTTTGAAGGCTTGTCTTCTACCTACTGCGTGCAGCGCTCTATGATCTTTGCATACTACAATGGAGATGCTGACTTTCCATCACAGCTTTGAAGGCTTGTCTTCTACCTACTGCGTGCAGCGCTCTATGATCTTTGCATACTACAATGGAGATGCTGCCTTTCCATCACAGCTTTGAAGGCTTGTCTTCTACCTACTGCGTGCAGCGCTCTATGATCTTTGCATACTACAATGGAGATGCTGCCTTTCCATCACAGCTTTGAAGGCTTGTCTTCTACCTACTGCGTGCAGCGCTCTATGATCTTTGCATACTACAATGGAGATGCTGACTTTCCATCACAGCTTTGAAGGCTTGCCTACTACCTACTGCATGCAGCGTTATATGATCTTTGCATACTACAATGGAGATGCTGCCTTTCCAGTACCCCCATGTAGGCTGGGTCACGTGGGTCAGTGAGAGGGTCCTATTGACTGACATCAAGCAACTCACCATGGACGTGTCAATCTGTGGCTCCGCCTTGCCCTTATCCGAGGCTCTACTGGGTATACTGTCCACCTCTACGGCTTTGGCCATGGCTTGGGCCACCATAGACTCCTGGTCAATGGGACTGACCACTTTGCCTCCTCCAGCACGCAACCTCTTAAGCTCCGACTCAAAGACTACACATTTCTGACAGAGAAAAAAAATAGTTGCAACATATGAAAATATACTGCCACAACAACACCAGCACTTTAAAATAATTATCAGTTCTTATTAAATGAGCTAAACCTCTATATTAAAAAAAAAGAAAACGTCGCGATGCAATGGGGAAGCTATATTTTTTTCTGAGGTGCAAAGCAAAAACAGTGCATTCCTTTTTTCTCAAAAGTTCATTGGAAACCTCAGTACTTGAAAAATCAGCAATTCAAGTTGATTTTTCTCTTTTTTGGGGGGGGGTGCTATGCTTGGGCAGTGTAACTTTATGACTCACTGATTAGATGACCACATGTATGAAGGCAGCACATTAAAAATGTGCTGGTGGTAAGGAAAAATGTTCAGTGTCACACTCAAACCAAACCCCGCAAGCCACATAATTTGATCACAAACTAATACAGATTGATTAAAAGCTAATCTAGAAAATGCCCCATTGTGGTTTGTTTGACAACTCTGAAAGGTATCTGATGCCATTTCACATGTTTGGGGTATTGATCCCACGGTTCAAATCCTAATCAAGTCAATGTTTTTAATTCTGCATTGACTATGATAAAAGTTAACCTATTCAGTGCCCCTTGAACAAAGATACCGACAAACTGAGAGACTGCTCACCAAGGTCTAGATGGGTCTATCTGTAGAGCACCAGTACGATATTCCAGAGGTGATCCAAATCCCGTTTTGTTAACTTTTTTCAGTCTAACATTGTGACTACCTGGCTTTCTTTGGCCAGTTTGATCTGGACCAGCTGTGCCTCCAGCTTCCAGTGTTCTCTGTCCTGCTCTAGATGGTTCACACCCAACCCACGTCAATTTCTTTATTCCACCCAAACATTGAGAGTTCCTACCTGGATTTCTTTGGCCAGTTTGATCTGGACCAGCTGTGCCTCCAGCTTCCAGTGTTCTCTGTCCTGCTCTAGATGGTTCACACCCAACCCAAGTCAATTTCTTTATTCCACCCAAACATTGAGAGTTCCTACCTGGATTTCTTTGGCCAGTTTGATCTGGACCAACTGTGCCTCCAGCTTCCAGTGTTCTCTGTCCTGCTCTAGATGGTTCACACCCAACCCACGTCAATTTCTTTATTCCACCCAAACATTGAGAGTTCCTACCTGGATTTCTTTGGCCAGTTTGATCTGGACCAGCTGTGCCTCCAGCTTCCAGTGTTCTCTGTCCTGCTCTAGATGGTTCACACCCAACCCAAGTCAATTTCTTTATTCCACCCAAACATTGAGAGTTCCTACCTGGATTTCTTTGGCCAGTTTGATCTGGACCAGCTGTGCCTCCAGCTTCCAGTGTTCTCTGTCCTGCTCTAGTTGGCTCACTTTTTCGCTGGTCTTCGCAAGCTGCTGGGCCAGTCCCGTCTGGCTCTCCGTGGAGCTTAGCAGGATGCGCTGATTGCGTAATGCTCGGTCATAAGGCACGGAGTCAGGGCAGGGCTACACAGGGACAGAACCAATTTAGAAAGGGAGAACAAGAACAAAAGGGTCTTTCACATAAGATTCTACTCTTTACAAAACTACTGCCCGGAGGTAAAAGAAATGCCATTTTATATGAGCGATTTAAAGAAATGCTGCTGTTGTGTGAGCAAAATCTTGCGTACACAAAAATGCAATATGGGAACAAGTTGACATCCATTTGTAGGACTGCATCTAAATTTATTGACTACAACCGGCATTCACATGTGTTTATGGGAAGTGGATTTAGCCACTTCCCATAGACATATGTGTAATTGCCTGCCACAGCCGAGAAATTCGGTCATGGCTGAAATGTTGTCAAACTTTAACCATTATGCATGAAAGGGACTCGGCAATTTTACAAATTTCTGATGCACATACCTCAAACTGAAATCTGTATGTACCAATAATGATGGCTTTAATTACCATGGCTACTGAATACAGTTTTTTCTGTGTGCTACCATACTAAGACAATGTTGGACAGTTGCTTTATTTCGGGATACTTGCGCAAATTCAACCAAAGTGGCGTTTTTGAGGAAATGCTTGCTGGCATTTGCAATGCACTGTATTGTGAATCTTTCAGATATTAATATAATCTTTCCATGCGATATCAACTACTACTCAGAGTTATTGTGGTACCTTTGACAAGGTTGTAATGAAGTCCACAGCTTTCTGTCTGAATGCAGAGACAGCAGGGGATGAAATGGCCCCCTCAAACTGACTGGTGCCGATGACGGTGTGGCCCCGCGTCCGAAAACCAGGCGGCGTGGACAGAAACTCCAGGTTGCTCTTGGTAAAATTAGCAATCTGTAACAAGGCATGATGGGTATTACTTGATGCCTACTTGGCCAATGCTGCAGCACTGATGACAATGTCAGAAAACGAATCTTCAAATTCAGTAAAACTATTGCTTTAAACCTTTTTAGAACGACAATTTTTCAAATTGATATAAAAATCCCTGTTGCTAAACTTTGAAGCTTAAATTCCAACACTGACCTGTTTAGTGGCAAAAGACTTAACACATTACTAAGCCTCAAATCTTATAACATTACTATGCCATTTGTACAAAATGTCAGTTAAACATCAGACATCTCTTTGGAAAGATGCAACAACATCAAGTATATTTTCAAAATAAAATGAAACAAGGGAAAGAGAACGATTTCATATCTTTTGTTCACCTTGCCGGTACATGTAACCAACGATATAAATGATGACACTATGCACTCATCTGTGGTTCTTAACTTCTGGGAAGCAGTGGGTAGTTGGTGTTCTAGCGACACTTTGAAGTTGTAGTTCTTCGATACATCTACAAAAAAAACAATAACAAAAATGGATAACACCCAAACTCTGTGAATTTGTGGAGGACTGACAAGGTTCAAACAATTTGCTTCTCCCAGCAATGTTTGACAAACACATCTCACATCATGCCGAATTATACTCCAAGGCCGTTCGTCCTAGCTTCAGCAAAACCATCGCCAATAAGTACTTAACTAGCAAATATTCATCTGCTCCCCAATTTGTCCCCAACAACCTCAAATGGTTTCCAGACATTACATTTCCTCCTTCCGAAGTAGACTTTGACCTCTCGCCCATCCGCCCAAGAGACATCAAGCAAATCCTCCAACATAAAATCTTCTAACAAGTCTCCGGGTCCAGACGGTATCACCTACGGCATCCTGAAGAAGTTGCCAGCAACACATCATCTACTGGCCACACTCTGCACCAAAATATTGCTAAGTGGAACTCCACCGGTATCCTGGTCCTGTTGCCAAGAAAGTCTTCCGTACAAGAAAGGAGACCCATCGCTGCCACCCAACTTTCGCATGATCGCCCTAAACAGTAGCATTGCCAAGGTCTACCACCAGATATTATCCCACCGATTCTGCAACTACGTGACTGAAAACAATCTCATCGACACTACAATGCAAAAGGCCTTCATCCAGGGAATTAATGGATGTATCGAACACTCTCAGACCATGCATGAACTTCTGGCCCATGCCAAGACTCACAAGAAAACTTTGCACGCAACCTGGTTTGATCTGTCAGACGCTTTTGGGAGTGTCCATCACGACCTGATTTTCCATGAAACTTGACCGGAATAGATTTCCTCCCATAGTTCAAAATTACATCAAAAATCTGTATGACGGTTTGACAGGTTACGTGCGAGGTCCCTCTTGGAATAGTGACATTTTCAAGTTGCTTTCAATCCCCTTCTTCAATATATTAACGCAGAATCTAAGTTTGGCTACAAATTGGCCGACACTAATTATATTTGTACCCCATTTGCAGATGACTTCAACCTTATTACATCTAACGTCAGAAGCCACCAACGTATAATCAACAATATAGTGTCTCATGAAAAATTGTTCAAAATCAACGATTTCCAAATCCCCACAATAAAAGACGAACCCCCCATTACTCTCGTGTACAAAGAAAGCCACGCTTTAGCTCATGGATCGACAATGATGAAAGGTGATGAGAAAGTCAAACGGTGCATCACCGAAAAGCTTCTGAAAATAAACTACAACAAACCCTTGTGAAATACCTTCCTCTTGTGAAGAGCCCATCCCAAAACAGCTACACCGTGTAAAAAAGGTAATCAAAACTTCAATTGCCAATGAAATAAAACAAGAGTGGGCAACAAAAATTGAATCACTAGTCAAACAAGGTAAACTTTTGGAACTCATGGAAATCGCAAACACCAGTATCACATGGAAATCCATCATGTACAACCTTCCCCAAAAAGTACTTGGTTTTGGACTTAACGCAATAGTCGATACCCTACCAGTCAATTCTAACCTGTGCCTGTGGGGAAAGTCAGGACATGACAAATGTTCACTGTGCTCATCTAAAGAAACACTCCAGCATGTATTAAACTTCTGTCCTGTGATGTTACAGCAGGGGCGCTACACATACCGCCACAATAATGTTCTTTCAGAAATATGTGCCATGCTCGATGAATCTCTAACCGGTAAACCTGACTTCAAACTATACTCCGACCTAGAGGGCAGACATGCCGTCGGAGGCAATACAGTCCCCCCATCAATACTACCTACCACCCTGAAACCCGACCTGGTCATAACAAACATGCACAAGAAGGACATAACAACTTGAGACCAACTTTGAAAAAAGCCATTCCTTTAACTGCCGCAAATACACCACTCTTGTCCGTGACATAACCCAACTGGGCTTCAACTGCACATTCATAGCTATTGAAATAGGAAGCCGAGGTTTAGTTACCCCCGACAACAAAAAACGTCTCAAATCTCTGTTAGACGTCCAGACCAAAAAAGAAATCAAATCTATCACTCGCCTCTCCAAAATACAAATGTAGCTCTGGTGTCATCTTTCGTAATATTCTATTCCAAATATACAACAGTCTGGATCGACAGAGTGGATGAATGATCCCTCTCGTCTTTATTCTAAACGTCTTTCATGACCAGTTCCAGTTCCCTTAATTAATTTTTCGTTTTTGTATTGTTTATCTTTAATCGATTATTACTATCTTTTGTAATATTCTACTCCAAATACATGTATACATCAGTTTGGATCGACAGAGTGGATGACTGATCCCTCTCGTCTTTCTTTTGAATTTCTTTCATGACCAGTTCCAGTTCCCTTGATTAATTTGTTTCCTTCAATGTAATGAAATTTTCCAGTTTTCCAGTTTTATGGCCTTGCCTTATTGTCTTCTTACATTGCTATTCATTGAATCCTGTGATTTTGACGGTAATGTCCTAGGCTTTGTTTCACATGTCTTGTTTTGTTAATAAAGACACGAATTATATATAAGAAGCAATCAAAAGTTTCAACCCATATTTGTCTTTAAGTTTATCACAATAAAGATAATTGAGACCTGTTCCGAAAAAAAAAATCCAGGCAAAGTTGACATCATTTATTTTTAAGGTTTTCCTATTTTCAAATTCTTAAGCTTCTAAGGAATTTGAAAATGCAAAAACCTTTCTCCAGGTCTTGTGGGAGCAAGTCTCAATTGTAAACATGCAAGCAGCTTTTTAAGAAGGTATGTGCTGTCTTGTGTCACTATGGACTGTGTGCATAAGTCAGCTCTCAGTGATAAAAATGTAATCTTTTGGTAGTATTGTTGAAAAGTGTTGATAACTGTTTTCTCAACTGATGGTCACAGTTGATAGTAATAATAGGACAAATTAATTAGTCCTTCTTCATAAAGACAGTATTAAACAAGAGAGTTGTGTTAAATAAACACTAAAGCCCCGCAACTGTGACTGTTCTCATAACATGACACCACCCTTTTAACATGAATTTACCTGGGTCACATGGAACGTTCATTTACATCGCTATCGTTTTGTTTAGAGGGCCCATGTAAATAATTTGTATTAGTTTAAATGAAAGATTATATTTAATTGAGTGATTTCTTGTATATCAAAGTTTTTGTTTTGAGTAATAAATTTGAGAAAAAAAAAATATAAAGTTTTTTTGGGAAACGGCCCCACCCCTAGAATGGTAGCTTATTAACATGTAAAATTTGAACTCCACGACATGCAGCGACCACTTCGAGCCGGATTGTTTTGAACCAAATATGTACATCGTCACTTGAAATATCTTCTTCCGAAGAAGGACCCGATGATACTGAGGATATTTCTTTCGATTCTGTGGAGTATGAGCTCCCTGAACTGTCTTCTTCACTCAACATGTCTGAAAAAAATCTGCTGTACGTACGCGGATCGCATGCTGCACGCACGCCATGACCTGCGGGACCGTGCGGGGCTTATCTGGTGTCTAGACGCATGGTCAGGTACCAGACTATAATGCTGTTTCTTTTTTGGGTTACCGAATGAACGTCACGAACAGCGCCATCATTTGTCAGTGTTTGAACATGTTAATGAGGGGGCCGATTACATTCACGCTGATTAACCCCAATTAATGTCATTTTATACCATTTTATCACCCCTTGTCTTGTTACTTACACACCTAGGCACATTTTAAATTATTTTTAAGTTGATTTGACAATTTTTTTTTTTTTTGGTGAGAAAACTATTGTTTTAATCACAATGACCTTGGCTTTTGTGTTATGAGGTCCAAACTCATAAAGCTTAAAGGTTTCATTAGCAAGCTACCTATCATGGTTCATGACATACATCAAGTCCACCTTGAGTAATTGCTATGAAACCAAAAGTGTGACACACCCGCACACGCTCGTACACTTATTGCAATGCATAGATGCCTGTGCACCCATGCATATGTGGGTGCACACAACCTTATGGATGTGGTTCTCACCTTTCATGACACTGGAGAGGTTTTGGCAACACTCAGACAGTTTCTCAAAGAACGTCCTGTGATTGGCCTGTGGGTGGTCACATGACTGGGTGCTGACGGCGGCCAGGGCAGTGAGGTAGGTGTTCAGTTTAGCGAAGGCAGCGTTGAATCGCTTGAAGGACTCGTGCAGCTCCATGTTGCGAGTCTCTAGCGTCTGGGGGCAAGTGGATATTGCGCACTCTTCCTCCAGGCTGTAGAGGCAAGGGAAAAGCCATGAGATTCAATGCATGGAGATCTGACTACAGAGGCCCAGTTGCTTCCTGACCTATCAGCCTGATTGATTTCTTCACTATATTTCTTCACTCTGTGCATGTACAGTAGATGATGCTTTCTGACACTTCTGACAGCCCCTGTGGGAAGGATTCATTCACGCGCACTGGACACGAAGTACGCACAACTCATTTGATTCTGCACTCAAACATGTGTCTTCTTCACATGAGTGCCAGGCTATAGCAGCAATGCATTAAATGCTCCCTCCCAGTGGTTCCTCCCAACTCTCCCTTTGTAATTAACCATCGATGGGATACTTGTGCACAGCATCCATACGACAAAACATGTCTTACTGTATGTTTATCAGACTTGTATTCGAGTCACCAAACATCGAGTCGGAGTCCTAGTCACCTCTCCCGAGTCCAAGTCCTGAGTCACGCAGGTCGAGTCCCAGTCTCAAAGGTCAAGTCCGAATCACGAGTCACAGTTAATATATATTGGAAATCAATTTTGAGGTCCTGCTAAAACCTCACAGTATAAATGTTTCCATTTTTTTTAAAAGCTTTTCTGTAATTTAATGAATTGGAAAATACATGTATAACATCTATATATATATAAGAGAGAGTTTAACTCGGCCTCCGAGACGATGTTTGCTCATGAAAGGATCCCAGACCATGGGCTCCCGCGGCGCCAAAATCGCTCCACGTCTGTGGAAAAATACGGAGGGTGTCTTCCGCCGGGTCGGACACTTCGGGTCGTCCTGATTTTCCCGTACGGACCGGCGATCCGTTTCGTCTATTTTTCGTGACTGCGTTTTGCGCAGGCATTTGCCGTCGTGTGCGCTTTCACGTTGACTGCCTGGCCGCCCCCTGTGCTGGCTTCTCTGCGTGTCTAGACTGTGCGAGGTCAGCGGCTTCGACGTAGGGGTTCCGTTTACGTGTTCTACTCGGCCCTTCTGCAAAAGCGTTCACCAAATTGTGGATGGGGTGACCTTGGTAAAATATTTTTTCTCCATGGTGCGTGGCCACCAAGTGTCCCTATTCTTTCCTGTGCTTTGCTTGCCGACCCTGCGCCGAGTGCAACGAATACTCAGAAGGACTACACATTAGTATGCCTTGCGCGGTCTGACCAATCGAAAGTCTACACTGCATAGTATTTCCGGGCTATGCAAAACTGTCGATGGCAACGCGTACTGCAGCCTGCTCCACACCCTGCAAACGAGGTTGGGTCTACGGTGCTCGCTATTTGAAGCGCAAGCATGTGACGTCGCGTGATAGAGTGCTGTTGCTTCCATAATGTGTTTACAGCTCCATGCTTCCACCACCAAGGCTGAGCGTTGTGAGTTCGCTGCCCGCCACGTATAATTCAGTGTTGCGTTATAATTTCGGGGGCCTGTTTGGGGTCAACGAAGGATCGATGCATTGCTTCAAATATCGCGATCTTAAACGAAGTCATAAAAAAATCGACGAAAAAGTGTCCGACCCGGCGGAAGACACCCACATTTTTCCACGGACATGAAGCCGTGGTCTCGGATCCTTTCAGAAGCAAACATTTCTCGGAGGCCGAGTAAAACTTGCTCTTATATATAGATGGTTGAACCAACTTGAATAAAAGTTGAATCGCAAACGGTCTCGCAAATTGTAAGAAGTTCAAGTTTACGTTTGTTGAAGAGTCCAATACTGAAACTTAATTATGACCTTCCTCCATGATTCAGACCGTTTGTAATTTTTTGGTAACACTCAACATTTTCATTTTAAACGACACCTTCACGTTTTATTGCATTATGATTTATTGTCAAACTGTACAACCAGCCTTCGCCTGTGTACTACAGTAACCTTTTCACTACGTTTTCCAAATGCGACTGCCTCACAAAAAGCCAATTTAACAGACCAACGGCAACATTTACAGACAGTTGCCATGGTACATAATTATCATGTGCGTAAATCGACGGGGGACAGGGGGAACCCCCCCCCCCCCCACACACACACACACACATTTTGAGGGGGGACATTGTTTGGTCCCCCCCCCACATACTTTTTCTTCCCCGAATAAAAATATTGTAGCCTACAATAATGATTTTATTGCTCAGAATACATGTAGCTGATTCAATTACTCAAAACTCAAAACTTTCACAGATGATCTTTTGCTCAAATTGATTTTAGTGATCAGAAATTGCCTCAGATCACACCACAGACATTGCTATTCTTTAACTGTATGTCTCCCCAACTATATCCCCCATTTACATTTAACTCCCCACATTTTCATCCCCAACACTACGCCCTACCCGATCTATGATCGGGTAAACCAGCTTGTGTCAAATAAGGCAAGGCACCAGTGCCTGGAACGGATAATCTGGTACCAAACATTATCAAGCATGCACTCTATGCAATATCTCGTGTGGATGCTGGGATACATGTTTCGATTGATACATTGATTTCCCAAATCAGTATATCGGAAGCAAGCCAGCCGCATGCGCAGAGTATGTATACAGTACTGGGATGCATTTCTTCTGCACCGCACAGCCTGAATCGCTTGCTCAGGAGACGATCGTCTTCAAAATGTAATTTGTAAATTATTGGAAAAAAAGAAGTGATTTGTGGTAATTTTGGTAAAGTCCTGAGTCACGCAGGTCGAGTACGAGTCCTAGTCCGCAGGGTCGAGTTCGAGTCTGAGTAATTTGTTATCGTGACTCGAGTCCGAGTCTTAGTCCCGGAAAATGGGACTCAAGTCGGACTCAAGTCTGAGTCATGAGTCATACAAGTCTGATGTCTACTACTTGTTAGGGTAAAATCTTGACTGTTATTGTGTGTGCGAAGTGGACATCAATGAGTAGTAATGTTTTTCTGGTAGCCCTTTAGTCACTGTAGCGCCCCTGAAACCGCCCCCGAAACCGCCCTGCCTATTACTCCCTGTAGCAGCCCAAACCGCCCACACACTCTATGGTGTTATTGATCCTTCAGGGAGTAAACACAATGTAATACAATGTAGTACAGATGCTAATGGGTTAATGAAGGCCACACAGGACGTCTTAAAGCTCCTGCACAGAGACTGAGCATATAATCTCTTGGGCAAAACCCCCATAAGTTAGCCATCCATTTATTTTGGAGTTATCTCCCATTTGGATCAAAGCCCTGTGGAGCTCACCTGAGTAGTTGGTATGGCAGGAGTTTCTCAAGGTAGGCAAAGTATCTGCTGAACTTGGCTGAGAAGTCTTGAAGTTCTGTGGCGGTTTCCTACAAACAAACAATCAAATGTGACTGAGACATAAACTGCAATAGCCATTGAAAATGGGCACTTGGAGAATACATGTATGTGGGTAACAAATGTGTTTATTCATTACTCAGTGTTTCACGTAAAATTAAAAGATTGGGAATCCTTGGAGCAAATATTCCTCTGAAATCCAAACAGAATGACTGAAAACTACGCCCCAAAAATCACAGACTCCTTCCCAATGTGAGACCTTTAGGACAGTAGACAATAGAAACTTTCAATATTCTAAATGGTAACTAAAACATTACATTAAAAATGCCACAGATAAGCACTTCTAAAAATATTGATGTGTTATGATTCCTGACTGATTTTGACAACACATCAATATTTTTAGAAGTGTTTTTCTGTGGCATTTTAATGTAATGTTTTAGTTAAAAGTTGGAATATTGAAAGTTTCTATTGTCTACTGTCGTAATAAAAGGTCTGTCATATTGATGTGTTATGATTCCGGACTGATTTTGACAACAGCAGTCATAAAAGAATCCACATGTGTTTTGATTGCCTTGGAATGCTCGCTACAACCAGGCTTAACCAGTTCGTAAGTGCATACACGCAAAAGTTTTCCGAAAGTCAGATCGGACGACTGAAAAACCTGCAACAACCGAGGCCTGAAAATGTCTGTCAGCGAGTCACAGCCACCGACCGAGGCCAGAAATATGACTCTGCAGCCCCAGCATGATGGCTTCGACCCGCCTGGCATTGTGGTCGAGTGAATATTAAACCCATGCCTCGGTCCGTTTTTGTCAAAATAAGTCCGGCATGAACTGGTTAATTACAAATGTATGTGCTGACTAAGGTAAAAAACTTCATCAAACCAAACAATACTGCTGCAAAAGTTCCAAAATTCAACTATCAGAGATGTATTCCAATTCACCACAAGTCAAACAACAAGTCAATTGTAAGTCATGTCACTGATAACAGTGGATGAACGATGACAAGTGAACGGCTCTGTGTCACAGCTCGTTGGAATATCTTTTTTCCCACTTGACTTGTAACTAGACGACTTTTGATTGACTTGTGATTGACTTGTGATTGACCTGTGATGACTTGTGATTGACTTGCCATGACTTGTGATTGACTTGTGCTCAATTGTGATTGACTTGTGATTGACATGCGATGACTTGTGTTTGACTTGTGCTGACTTGTGATGACTTGTGACAACTTTTGACGACTTTAGATGAATTGTGATTGACATGTGATTGACTTGTGATTGGTTTGTGATTATTTGTGATTGACTTGTGATGACTTGTGATGATTTGTGATTGACCTGTGATGACTTGTGACAACTTTTGACGACTTTTGATGAATTGTGATTGACATGTGATTGACTTGTGATGACTTCTGATTGACTTGTGATCATTTCTGATGACTTTTGATGACTTGTGAGGCACTAACTACAACTTTGTCAACATGTCCTATAATATATTTGCAGTGACAAATTGGTGATTCACATTGACAAGTCTTGGACCATTATGGCCTGCACCTACTGACAAAAAGCAAACCGTCATAAAAAAAATAACACAAAAATGTACTTGTACAGTAATTTAGCTGAGATCTTACTAGAGTTGTGAGTGATTCATCTCGGATGTTGTCCAGGAAATTCTTAAAAGCTTGCTCCACAGGACGAAGGTAGGATGCATTCTCATGGAGGTAGCTACAAAACTGCACAGCAAAAATAAATCCATTAATATTCATTTGTATGCCCTTTGGTGTTGTCTAGTCTGAACAGCTATAAATTGTCCTCAAGTGCCCGTACTGAAGGATAGCTCATATTGCTTGCAGCTAGAGGAACACAATGGCAGAGCACAGTTACTGGTACTCAGCCCACAATGAACACTAAGGTTACGAATCAGTTTCCATGGACATTTTGGCGATTAAATGCACTTGGGCTGATTTCACGAAACGCATCTTGTCCTACAACTCATCTTAGGACTTAAGACGAGTCCCTGCTCTAAGATCGATCCTAGCTATTAAGATACGTCCTACGACCAATTTCACTAAATACACCTTCAGCAAGATTTGACGGCTGTATTATGCTTGTTTTAATCACTTAAAGAAACATTCATTGAAAAACAGAAAACTCAAAAAAGCCAATTTTCCCACAAGTGTTCGAAGAAGATGAAGTTTCGCCTAAAAAATAATTTTTGTGCTAATATAACATTACACAGTCACAGTTCACAAGATACCATTCAATTAATACCCTTCATTATGAATATCCAATTTGCTCCCCGGTTCATCACTGTATTTCGAGAACTGGGAATGTGGTTATTTAGGTGTAGGCCTGTAATTAAATTTCACAAGTTAGAAATAAATTATTATTTAACCTACCCACGTGTCAAATTCTTTTCATAACTGTTTCTACAGCGGTTTTCCTCCTTTGGCGTTGCAATTAGATTCAAAACTGTATGGAAACTGGCTTTAGAGCGAAACTCGCCTTTAACAAGACAGTGCACTGATTTGAGATGATATACAAATGCCCGTAATCATAAGAGGAGACAACCCTTTGACCGATCTTAAGTTAAGATGAGTTCAGCGGTGTTGCTAAGGAAGTTAGGAGGTGTTGAACGCATCTTAAGTTTAGTGAAATCGATCCTAGGATGAGTCGCGAGTTATAAAGACGAGTTACCCTTCACAAGACGCGTCTTAGCGTTTTGTGGGATCGGCCCCTTTGCTCAATTTTGGCACATGTGCATACCAGCATGCACGTATGTACCACCACAGATTTTGTGGGAAATGCACTTCAGAACCCCAACAGACAAAATGCTGCATTAAGTGTTATGAGTTCACCTTGAGATTGACAGCACTGATGGGTCCCGTTGTGGAGTCAATAGGGAAGAGCTTGGATCTCTGCTCTGTGTAGGTATGCAGGTTAGACAGTCCTGAGCACAGTTCCTTCACCAGGGTGTGGGCTTGACCAATCAAATCCTTCGTCTTCATCTGAGGAATTGAAATATCACATAAGTGGTTCGATCATTATCAACCTGTACACATTTGTCATAACTTCACAAGTAAAAGGAATGACTTTTTAAGACTTTCTCTGGATTGAATTCAGTCTGGCTTTGAGATGGTTGGCTTTGTTCATTCTTCATTTGGTCACAGAAATACCACCAATTCAATGGAGTGAATTCTTAAATTATATCTGACAGCAAATGTGGACATCTTTATAACAGGCATATTTGGCAGCCGTGTGGGGGAAAGGAGGGAGGGGGAGGGGGAAAGGAGGGAGGGGGAGGGGGGAAGGAGGGGGAAGGAGGGAGGGGGAAGGAGGAGGGGGAAGAAATCACCCTTGAAACTTAACGTTGCATTCCCCGTGCTCTTCAACTAATTCATTTTTTTCTAATAATACATTTCAACTTGTATGTTTCATTCCAATCAAGAAAACTCATCCCCCCCACTTTTTTTGGCGTCTGAAAGTTCAGAGGATTTTGTTTTGGGCTGGCTCCCTGTCTGTACATTATCGATACCGATTATGGGGTGGGAACCAGCCTAACCCACGAGAAAGGAAATTATTGTCTGGCAACCAATAATTCGAAATTGTGCAGTGATAATTCAATAACTAAACATGGGCTCATTTTTTTAGTTGATGTCTCATTGAAAAGTGAAGAACTTTTGCATTGCTTAGAAAACTAGTAATTTAGAAAAGAAATTAATTTTTTTGGGATGGTACTCGAAAATAGCTCAAGTAACGCAAGTTTAAGCTGAGGCCACAATGTTTATTTCATTTTCATGTTTTCAACAGAGCATGCCTTTGGGCTGATAATCACCCTGGCTACATAGCCACCAACCCTAACCATCCTACATCCTTCAAATTCCACCAGGCAATTTTGGAGGACTTTGCAGTATTGAGGAAGATAGAACACAGCCACTATTACTTAACATGGGATTCAATGCCCATTTCAAATGACATACTGTGTCATTGGCTTTTATACTGCAATTGTTTGTTTTGATACTGCATTGTGGTGGAGTTTGGAGGAATCACAGTGGTGCTTTCAAATATACCAGCAGAGTCAGGGCTATGACGTCATTAGCTCTGGGCATGGTAAATGGTTGGTTTGGCATGGGAACAGACCAGATTACTGACTTGCAATTTATGGATACAAAGCAGACCCAGCTGAATGGGTGAAAAGTGACATTGAGTTATTGTCACTTTGCCAGAATTTGGGAAGAGTGAGGACTGACAGTAGTTAGGATTGGTGACTCCTGAGAGGGTTAGGGGTTTGAAGGCTGCTGCTGTCCCTGTGTGGTGTCCTTAGGCAACTGATTTTACTCTCCACCCAGGAGTAGAAATAGCTACCAGCTTTAGCTGAGGACTAGCATCCAACCCAGGAAGATGTTCTTTTTTTCTTAGTCTTTCTTTTTCTTATTTTCTTATAAACTCATTCAGCAAATAAAATTAGCAGCCATTTTTAATGTTGAACCAGGCTCACACTCAGGTAGTACACACGCACTTAGGACTCCTCAGACCAATAAGGTTAACAAAAATGCGCGCACTCCTTGTCTTGAAGAATGTGTGGGGCATTCGGGCAGATGTGGTTCCACCTCAAAATTGGCTTCGAATTTTGTTCGCCAAATGGAAAGGAAACAGAGATCAACAAACCTACATGAATTGCATTGGCAGTATTGTAGATTATGAGAGGTCTAATAATCTTCAAAGGGAGATCTTCAAAGACACAAGCAGTGGATCTAAGTATAAACTAATGTACAGTTGTACTTACTTGGTGTTTCCTGTCATGAGTAGGCACATTCAGTGCATTCAGTTCACGCTTCTCTGTAAGAAAAATGAAGAGTGATCTGTAGTCTTATAGTACAATACAGCGATATGTTACTTTATCACAAAAACAACTGCATATTGGCTAACCCTTTCTGCATGAGAAATGCATTAATGCCATCCAAGTAGACCCAGTGGCAAACCTCTAGAAATTTGGAACTTGGATTTGGATCTTAAATTGTAAAAATCCAGCTCAAGCAAAAGATTACCTCCGATCAATCGAATAAATGAATTCTAACATCTTGTGTAGCGCTTTCTTCTTATAAATATGTATGTTTTTTGAAAAACAAAAAGCAAGCAAAAAAAAAACCCACCAAATTAACAACCTCCAAAATAGTCTAAATATGAAGTGTCATTATAAACATAATTTACCACTCTGCAGTGCTGACAATTCTGATTTTTTTTTTTTTCCATCCCCCCACCGATATTGCTTATACGGTGAAAAAAACTGTCAAAAAATAAGAGCATGATCAAAGGTCAATCAGGTAGCAAGAGGACTCTAGGCGGGCCCTCTGGGACCAGCACTAATAAGCACACATGGGTCTGAGTTCATTACTGTTACTATGATCTGTCAGTGGAACAACGCAATAGACCATTATCATGTTGCAGCCATTTGACTTTTTCTCATTCAGACCCATGTAACCAAAGCGAGGCTGGAAGGAATAGTCTGGTTCCTTGTTGCACAAAAACATCATCATTCAGTACTGTTATTGGATACAGGAACATGACTGAAATGGCGGAAGCATGATAAAGGTCTATTAGTCTGGCAACTTGAGTCATAAAATACCGGTAGTTGTCAACTACTGCCATGCTGAGAAGTTACTGCCCATTCATCACCAAAAAATCACAATCGATTTGCATAAATGCACAACCAAAATGCAATGTTGTGAAAAACGTGATTTCTTGGGCCAAAAAACTGTTCATGTCGTGGGAATACATGTTGCCCCTTTTATTCAGGGCAACGTGCATGTGCAGCATACAGTCATACATGCCCATGGGAAAGTACATCATGAAAAATGTAGCAAATTTTGCTATTGTTTTGGATGTGTTCATATTTATGCGATATATTGTTGGCAGTTACACAGTCTTAGAAAACATGAGTCATTCTGAAACTTACATTTGGATTAATGACTGGTAGACAGAATGCAGCAAAATGAGGCTAAACCTACTTTTCATCAGCGAAAGTTTTGGGTAAAAAACCCCGAACGTGGCATTGATGATATTTTTGAGTGAAATGCCAGATGAGAGAAAAATTTGCCGATTTAAAAATGTATCGCTATCACAATCATTCCATTTTTTTTTAACTTAGGTAATTTCAAATTGTTTTGAACAAATATTGTATTCATGGTGATTTTATCCTCTTTTCGTCCAGTGCTCTTTGCCTGACACATAATTTTGGCAAATTGGAATTTTTGAAAGATAGGATGTGAACTGTAGATCTGACATCTAGGACCACTGATCATACCTGTGTCATTGAACGGTAGTTTGGTCTGTATTATGTGCGTCATCCAGGATACCTTGCCACCTAGTTCTTCCTGTAGAACGCTGAGTTTCTGTGTGGCACCTTCACACTTCAGTGTTGCCTCTCGGGCCTGGATTACAGTATGAAAATCAATGCATACGATTACACTGTGGCAGAATACTAATTTGATTGTATTGTTGATTGTACCAACGGTGAAGGGTGCCCTACTGCGGCTCACTCTGAATTCTTGGTTCATTCTAACAATGCTTCATAGTACGAGGGTAAAGTGTTATGCACACAGCTGACATAAATATCCAAGAAGTGTACAAAAACCACCCAAGTCCTTTTGTAAATTCTTTGACACCTTTTTGGTCAAAATTCTCAGATTCCAACCAATTATCAGAGGCTGAAATTCTTGAACCACTCCGTCTAGTTTGGCAATCCAAGGTACCCAGTTTTTACAATAACTGGGATGGCTTTCTGCCATTACTGGAGTGTTCCAAAGCTTGCTTTGGTATTTTGCACAATGCTCTCATCTTTAGTGACGTGTTCATAGCTTCAAAACGAAATGCACCAGCAATAGGTGCTCAGGCATGGAAGTGTCCCAGGAATGGCACATACCAGAAATGTAACCATAACTGCAAAATTGGGTTAGTGTATACTTTAGTTTACATGTTGGAGTTGAAAAAGGAGTCAACTGCTACATGTACCATACAGCAATGTCACATTACTAGAGTGCTAACTCCCCTTCATTCTCTCGTGAAATACTTTAAAATGCGTCGTGGGTACAGAAATTCTGGAGAATGTGCTTGACCGCAGTAGGAGCAAATATTGCAATAAGGAATGGAATTTCACCATTGAGCTCTAAATGCAAGGCGAGAGTTCAACAAATGCAGCTTCTGAAGTTCATATGCATGTGTCTTGAGTTTGAACAAAAAATCACCTGAAGCAAAATGAAATAAAAGAAATATAAAAGAGAAATGAAATGCTTCTTCACTGATTGTGCATTTCGGTTTGGGTGTATCGTCTTCATTTACATATCGGTTTCTAAAACAAAAGCAGATATGCAAATACCCATATTGAAGCTGTGCAAAATTGTGAGCTTTCAGTAGGTTTGTACACATGTATGCACCCAGCATGCTACATTGTGTACAGCAAGTCAGCTCTCCAGTAATTTTATAAAGCTCTATGAATACAACACTGTATTGTACCTCTTTTTCCTGAGCCTGTAGTTTGACCTCCAGCATGGCCTTCTCCTGTTGCAGCCTGTCCACCGTCTCCTGGTGTTTCTTGGCTGAAGACTCCAAGACGCTCTGGTGTTGACTAGATAGACTCTCCAGGTTGGATAGCTTGTCCTGTAGCTGCATCATGGCTTGCTGATGGCTCTGGGTGCTCTCATAAACCTGCACAAAATGTGATGGAATTTGGGTACCTAAAATCTGTTGCTGTAAACTTGAAATTATTGAGGGGAAAAATGGTATTTTTTCCCCTTCAAAATTTGAGTTAAAAAAATTCAAATTTATGAAGAAAAGAAAAAGAAAAAATACCTGACCCTCTAGGGTAGAAACCCTGGGAATGACAACAGTAAGCGACACTTGTCAAAATGACATGCCTGCTTAGTGTAGCAAGATCCACCAGGTGGAAAAACCCAAGGCCAAACTGCCACAGAGTCTATGGTCACCAAACTGCAGACTCTAAAACGGGTGGTTTTTCAATGTTAATTAGCCCACACATTTACCAAACAGATAAACACACACATGTATTAATAACAAACATGTGCAACTTGAATCATGACTAACACCCAAACAACTCAATTTTTGACCCCCAAAATTCAGTCTCGCGAGAATAACACAAAAACGGCCAATTTTGAAAACATGGTTGTGTTACTTTAAACAAAGGCTAGTCACCAGCAGTCAAATCATATGTCATATGCAAACACTGTGACTAGTCAAACTTGGTCAACAGACAAAGCAGACAAGTTGTGGTCACAGCTGTCTTATCACTCACCTGACCAATATGGCCGCACGCTCATCTGTTTGTGATGAAGCTCTACATCATAGTCAAAGGGTACCTGACCAATATGGCCGCATGCTCACCTGTTTGTGGTGGAGTTCTACATCATGGCCATAGGGTACCTGACCAATATGGCCGCACGCTCACCTGTTTGTGGTGGAGCTCTACATCATGGCCATAGGGTACCTGACCAATATGGCCGCATGCTCACCTGTTTGTGATGAAGCTCTACATCATAGTCAAAGGGTACCTGACCAATATGGCAGCATGCTCACCTGTTTGTGGTGGAGTTCTACATCATGGCCATAGGGTACCTGACCAATATGGCCGCATGCTCACCTGTTTGTGATGAAGCTCTACATCATAGTCAAAGAGTACCTGACCAATATGGCAGCATGCTCACCTGTTTGTGATGGAGCTCTACATCATGGTCACAGGGTACCTGACCAATATGGCCGCATGCTCACCTGTTTGTGATGAAGCTCTACATCATAGTCAAAGAGTACCTGACCAATATGGCAGCATGCTCACCTGTTTTTGATGGAGCTCTACATCATGGTCACAGGGTACCTGACCAATATGGCAGCATGCTCACCTGTTTGTGAAGTCGCTCGTTTTCCTCAATCTTACTCCGTAGCTCTTCATTCATCACGCCAGGCAGGGCAGCTCTGTTAGACATACCATGATCAGCCTCTCGACTCTGGTGGTAAACAAAAACATTGTCTCAAAGAGTTCAAAACTGGCACAAATTATTGGAAGAAATTGAGTGCATGGTCCATTGCATGTACATGCAGGTAACAAATCTAATTTGTGGCATGTTTTGCAAAGAGTGACATGGTTTACTGTGAAATATTGTAGCGAAAACCACTTCAATTTGATGTCAGATAAGAATGGAACAATTTGCTGCCAGCTGGAAAGTCATTCACTAGATATACCAAAAAAGCAAATATAAATTAAAGATTCCACTAGCTGGCCAAGCCAAATGTTCCTTTTTATACTAGCCTGACCTTTTATTCAATTGAACACTGTGACACATTTAGTACAATTCATGGATTTAGCTTGGGCTCTCCAAAAGCAGGTCAATGGATTAAGGCAGGAATTGCTCTAACTTATTTGCATAAATTACTTGCCTTGAATTCCAACTCAGTGGAAAAGTACTGGGCTAGTATAGTACAGGTATGAAAACCTGAGCACATGTCTGCACATTGAGGACTTACTGCTGGGTGCTGACAGGAGAGACATGGCCATCACTTGTCACTCTGTGCACAAACCGTATCAGACTGATCTGAAAATTTCTAAGTGTTTTCAGTAAATATTTTCCCTGCTAAATTTGACTTTTAAGGACATATTATCACTTTCTGACGGCTGATAGGTCACTGAAAGGGTGGGTTCGAGCATGCTACTCATGTTAACACGAGTATACTCCTGAGCGCACGAACGGCAGGAGTACGGCCCGCAGGTCAGCAAGAGTATGCTCTCCGTCATACCGGGAGTATGACGGAGTAATGCGCACGCAACATTTTCCTGCACTCGGGAGCAGCAAGAGTAACACGCTCAAACGCACCCAAGGAAAAATCAGTGATGGCCAGATATGGGAATCTTTCTGAATAATAATTTAAGTATTTTGAATTAAAAGCCACAAGAAAGTGACTAGTGGCTAACAGAATTGAAATTCTTTGTTCTTTTCCAAAATTATTTTTGTGATGATTTCACTTAACTGCCAGATAACTGGCAGAGTAGGTTTTGTTACAATATTTCTTTGTGGCTATATGGCATGAGGTATGCCTTGTTAAACCCAAGACAAAACCAAGGAAACTTTAAACCTAACCCTCCTCAATCCTCCAACTTCAACCAGGCTGTTTTGGAGGATTTTGCAGGATTCAGGCTAAACGGCAAAAAAGGTGTCGGTTGGTTTTGGAGGATGCACCTTGTCAATGTCGTAGGCTGTACAATGCATGTTTATGTTCAGCCATACCATTCACACTGCTTCTGGATATCATTGGCACGGCCTCAACATATTAGCAGTGATTGTCGGAGGATTTTGAAGGATTAAAGCCTGGTTCATACTTCACGCGAAAGCAAGTGCAAAACGAAATTCATGTCGTAAACAATGGTGGATGCGCTTTGAACGTATTGTTGACGTCACAAATTTCGCTTCGCTTTCGCGTGAAGCATGAACCAGGCTTTAGGCAGTGGTCACTCCTCCACTGAACAAATTCCAGAAATAATGGATGATTTTTGAGGATTGAGGCTGAATCCAATATTTACATGGTGGCAATTGGAGGATTTTGCAGGATGATGGTTCTTAGCCAAAAGGGCCAGGCGTTTAGGCGGTTAATCACCCTTTTGCCATCAAAACTCACTGAAAATTAGGTGAGGTCCTGGTTATTTGAATATTACCAGACAGGCACATGCAGCATGGTCTGGTCTGGTGGAATGACTTATGATTCTCTCCAGATCCAAGCCCACGAAAGTTGTCCTTTTTGCCCTTTCATTCAGGTTTTCACTACCTTACGTGTTAGGATCATCAACACATTTAAATTTTATTTGGATGTATTCATAAGTACTGTGTACCAGATATATTTCCTGTCTCGACTTGATGCAATTCAATCTGTGATTGCCACATCTTGTCTAAAACAACAAATAAACCATTTATAATAATAGTTTTAAGTCACTTTTTGTCCTAGCAAAAGTTATTTTCTTTGAATGAGACATTGAACCCACATCTAAGCCCCATTTCTACCTTGTTCTTTTTGCCTTTGCCTTCAGCAGCTTCCAGCTCATCCTGTAGGACGTTGACCCTCTTGGTCAGCTGCTGGTTACGGAAGGACAGACTGTCAATCTCCTGCTCAGACTTGCGGATCTTCTGGTCTTTCTCGTTCACATTGCCCTACCACAACGAGAATGACATGTCAAATCAAACATTACAAAACAAATGGAAGATAACAATAATTGTCTAGTTCAACAAAGAAATTATGTTGAGCAGGGTTTGAACCTGTGACCCTCCGGATTGCCGGTCCCCGTTTTGTAAATGTCGTTGTTTAAGGGGCACTAGTCAGAAGCCTTTGTGGTTTATTTGAAAATTTATAATAAAAATGCCATATCCTCTCTGAGTGATCCCCGCTTGCTATTTCCCGGGTTTGCAGCATTGCTAAATGTTGATAGCATCGTGACTTTGGGCATGATCCCTGGCTACATGACTTATACGGGTTTATGGCTTCTGCACCCCTTGAACAAAGACACAGACAACTGGGGAAACCATCAACATAGGGCTGGATAGCTCAGTTGGTAGAGCACCGGAATGGTAATCCGGAAGTCGCAGGCTCAAACCCCAATCCAGTCAAGTTCTTTGTTCAACTTACAAATCATTATAATGCACCTACATGCAGACATTTTCCCTTTGTGGTTTATTTGAAAAGAGAAGAAATGAAACCAGGTTTCAACACCCCTTGGTAATTATATCATGAATTTACAAATGGGAAAAATGTAAACAGTGGAATTTTAGATCTCCTACTAAAGAAGTGCATGTACTGTGGCCCCATCCCTAACTTTCAGAATTAAAATAGAATTCTGGCTTGGAATCAAGACCACGACCACTAGCATGTTAGGCTCCGGTTCAGGGTAACACCTGTGTTTTCAGGAAACCAAAGTGACAAAATTCAAATAGATTTATTTACCTACCTTAAGAGCATTCTGCTTTTCTTGTTCTTCCACAACTGCTTTCTTCAAAACCTGATTTTGCGCCCGAAGCTAAAACCAAAACAAAAATTCTTTAATGCCTGATAGAATACATACAGAAATGTAGACAGTTAGACTACATCAATTCTATTACAAATACTGCAAGATTTGTGTTTTCAGGAGGGTACAAAAAGAGGGATTGGTACCTCATTAATGAGGGACGCAAAATTGGCATCAAACTTATTCAAACATCAGGGTTGTTGAAAATCATCTCGGGATATGTGTTTTAATTATTGCCAAATTAATTAATTAATTACCACAGTATCAAGTACATTTTATAACTGACATAACAGCTTGGTATTAATTGCAGCCCAAGTCAAAGCCTTATACATGTTATAAATCAGTTTTCTGTTATCTATTGAATTTGATATTAAAAGAAAAAGTCTTGACATCTATTTCTTTGTATTTCAATTACACTTTATTAACATGTAAATAACAAAGTTTGTACATTATTAAGTGCATTTATTCAGTGAAATCTAACCACCCAGTAACACTTAGCCTATGTACTAATACCATGGTAGTTTATCTTGAGAAAATCGATACTCTCTGTGAAAATGACTTGACTGCACAGCAAAACCTAGCCCTCTAAATGTGTCTCAAATACTTGACTTCCTCCATATCTTGAACCACACATCGACACTTGATATTCACTACAGAGGCTACTGGTGCTTATGGAACCTGGTTAAAAAGCAGGAATAATCAAATTCCCTATCTCTAAATGTTTAGTTATCCATTTAATTTTGAAAAAAAAAGGTTGTCCAAAATGAATGGATTTTACAGGATACCTAGCTGTCAAGAAGTAAGGAATTTGATTCGTCCTGGTTATTTTAACCAGGAAACTAAGTTTGTAGTTTCCATATTGAATATCAAGTGCAAAATCAATTTCAATTTCAATTCAGGGAAAACACCTGTTTGGGAAATTTAGCCCGCATCGCTGCGTGGCTCACAATACGGGGGAATTTGAGACACATCTATGGGACTAAGCAAAGCCCAGCTCCATGAGAATTACAACAATGGCAATGTTTTTGGTGTTGAGATGTGCATCTTTACATTACATTGTCTTTACTTTATTTGAAAATTACCAACACATATTAAATATTATTTTATCAGCAATCTTAAAATACTTGTCAACTGACTTAAATAAGTGATTAAAGTTTAATTAAATTGATTAATTCAAATTCAAATATCACATTTTTATGCACTCTTGGAAGACTTAGAGACTGGCATGACCCTGATTTCCGACCTATAAACCAAACATATCAATATCAGGACACGTCACACAATGCTATCCCTAGAACTACAGGTGAGTAAAAAAAAAACGAAACCCAAAAGTCGGGACTATTGTTTTATTGAAGTTCTGCATGTAGCACTTTCAAAATCTAGGACATGAAAGCCCAATTCATAAGCTTTCTTTTAGTACAAGAATCATTCAAATCACTCATGTACTTTTCAAGTTACAGAATATTAAATACAACCACCATTTTAAAGTTCTATCCATGAATCAGCAAAAATGTGTGTGCTCTTTCAGCAAAACGAAAACAATGCACAAACAATGTGATTTGTTTTCCTTTTTGCTAAAAGAACACTGAACTTTTTTGTGATTCGTGGACACAAAAAAGTTCTGTATAGGGCTATGCGGAGACGATATGCCAACGTTTGCTATATAAACTACTACAACATGACTTCATTGTACATGACAGACACGAATGTACAAATGTAGTTTCTGTCATAACGGAAGAAAAAAAAAATTTATCTGCCGCGCATCTCACTACTCGGTAATTATATATCAACCCTACGCTTGAAAACGTTGAAGCGTAAAGTTTTTGTCCAATTAGAAAAAGACGAGTTCCCGCGCTGTTACATCATGACCACTTAGATTTAAGGCATTGGTGTTTGGTCCATGTTCTAGCATTCTTTGGTATTGTCATCCACAATTGTGGTTGGTGGTGCTAGTATTATTTTGTCAAGACTGTGATATCCATGTCAATGTACAGAGAGAGAGAGGGGGAGAGAGAACAATTATTTGTCAGAACGGCAGAAGCTTCCCATCAGAAAACATCCAAAGATCAAGTCCATGTGTGAGCTTGGGTGTGTATGTGACCGGTATCAACTGCCTGAAGACACCGGAGTACAGCACGTTAAGACTTAACTTCTGATGTAGTGGAAGTCATCCACAAAGTCCAGGGGGTGGGATGGGATCTACAACCCCCATTAGTCTATATTGGACTGTGCAAATGAGTTGATAGTGCACTTGCTTTATAATTACAATCACAATCAATTTCTATATTTATTGCAATAATGATTAATTCAACGACTGTTTGTTGTTTTTCTGTTTTATGCAGAACGATAACACTTTAGAAGCTTCCTTGCGAGATTCACCCCAGTGCTATTCTTCCTCAAGCTCAGGATTTTGAGGTAGCAAAGAATAGAATTGCCGTGGTTGTCCAAAGGATCTTGGTCAATCACATTCCACAACTCAAGGACTTTGAAGTTCAGAAGCACAAGAGAAAAGAAATGTCGAAGAAGTCATCTATTTTCAACTTGAAAATAGATGAAAACCCATCATCCCATGCCGGCGTCCGAAACATCATGCGAGACCTCCAAGAAAGATACTGCCCCTCATATGGGTGCCACAAGGTGTACACCTTGCCTTCTAATGGCCATCATCTGAGCATTAAAAGGTTGCATTCTCAACGCAAACTTATGTGCAGTGAGCCTACGCCAAACGATCGTCTTGAGGGGCTTCTCCAACACCCAAGGAGTTTCACAAGGAAAAGCTCCTCAGTCCAGGTTTGTGTAATCATTTCTCGTTTCTTCTTACACACAGCAAACGCTCGCAATGGACTTCAGATAATTACTAAAAACTTTTGTAACATGTTGATTTCTAGAAAGCGAAGTGGGGCAGACTTGCCCCCTACGGTGACATATTGTCCATTTGAGACAAAACCATGAATGAATTAGAAAGACCTGATGGTGTAATAGATACTTCCAAAAAGTTTTAAGACGGTTCAGACATCTATACAGGGAACGCATGTTGCAAAATATTTGACGGAGTATAGCCCCCCTCTCATTGTTTATTCATGGTGCTTCAAGAATCTCAGGGATTATGTAGAGGATTTGGAGGGATGAATGCATCCAACATTTGAACAAGAGTGTGATAGGGTAACTTCGATCTGGGGGAACCCTTCGATGAAGACTGTTGCAGAGGTTTAGAAAAGGAAAATCTTAATTTTGACCCTGCCTCTACCCCTGCCTAATACAAAACGTAGAAAGCCGCTGGCGGAAATGTATAGCCACGGCGCTGGATACTACACTTTGTTGAATTATTGAAATGATGGCAGTAACGGTAAATTTGTAATTTCATTTATATTAAGTCATTGCTTTTATTTTTCCATGCAGGACACAATGAAGACATTTTTTTAGGAGAAACAGCATTGGAAGCAAGGGCACATTGTACTAGCTGAAATAATATTTTCGGCATAAATCCATCTCTACTAGAGTGGCAGACAATTTCTACCGTGTGTGGGATCTGATCGAGGTGAGATATTATTTGGGATGTTCGGTGATAAACATGGTTATTTTCCACAAGAAAACATACATGTAGACGAACTGAAGAATTGGGACCAGAACAGCAACAGTTGAAAACTGAAAATGGAGGAAGTAAATGTGTCCAAACAGTTCCTACACCTGAAATCATGCCAAAGTCGTCGCTCATAAATGTTGCATGTATTTCTCTTCAGTCCGTAACCCGCAGCTATGTCGTCCTCCTGGCTACCACGCTAGCCAACATGCAGAAGCTGGATGATGTACCGGAAGGGTTTCCAATCAACTGTAAGGATGATGCCAAGAGAGAGTGGCTGGTTGGATTCGCATTAACTACGTGTGGCGTGAGCTCTCCCATGAAGGCATGCAGCCCATCTTACAAGGAGCACTCGGCCCAGATAAGGAATGACATGACAGTGATGATGGAACATACAACTTTTGCTCCTGTCATGAAGGTACAATTACTTACATTGAACTGTGATATTTCATTGTATCGCCATATGAACTTGATAATAATATTATTTTTAAACCACATAAATCCGTATGCTTTTACAATATTGTTAGGAGACATTGGATATTTTTACATTACCGTTTCTTTCTAACAGAATTATTTTTTGCTGTATCGTCCTTGTATGATCGCGTGGGCATTGCCTCTATGACTACTCTCTCTGTACAATCATGCAAAAAAAGCGGAATCACAAGATACGCATATTAACATTCTGGGGGGAGCAGAATGCAATAAGAAATGTAGTTGAAGTGGATGGTTTCATTGAACCTGCATCAAGGAGACAAACGTAGAGGCCGATTTGGACTCGTACTGTCTGCAGCAATGTCAGATGTCAAATGACTATACAGCATCTGCAATAAGCACGGAGGTGCTAAACATGCCCAAACGGTCCAGTGTGAGCTACTGGTACAAAGTGTGTGTTTTGGCAAGGAGTGGTATCACCAGTCATGTATTGGACGCGACACCAATAGCCTGCCAGGTGCAATGTTTATTTTTACTCTTGCATTTAATATTATCTTGCATTTCATGTTATCTTTCAAGACTTTGGAATGAATTGTTTCAGTTAAAGACCAATCACTGTGAAGGCTACAAATACGTCTAGTGCCTGATTCTCCCAGATGTTTCTAATGTCTAAACATGACGGAGGTCATTCATTCATCCATGTTCTAGCATTCTTTGGTATTGTCATCCACAATTGTGGTTGGTGGTGCTAGTATTACTTTGTCAAGACTGTGGTATCCATGTCAATGTACAGAGAGAGAGAGGAGGAGAGAGAACAATTATTTGTCAGAACGGTAGCAGCTTTCCATCAGAAAACATCCAAAGATCAAGTCCATGTGTAGCTTGGGTGTGTATGTGACCGGTATCAACTGCCTGAAGACACCTGAGTACAGCATGTTAAAACTAAACTTCTGATGTAGTGGAAGTCATCGACAAAGTCCAGGGGTGGGATGGGATCTACAACCCCCATTAGTCTATATTGGACTGTGCAAATGAGTTGATAGTGCACTTGCTTTATAATTACAATCACAATCAATTTCTATATTTATTGCAATAATGATTAACTCAACAAGTGTTTGTTGTTTTTCTGTTTTATGCAGAACGATAACACTTTGGAAGCTTCTTTGTGAGATTCACCCCAGTGCTATTCTTCCTCAAGGTCAGGATTTTGAGGGAGTCAAGAACAGAATTGCCGTGGTTGTCCAAAGGATCTTGGTCAATCACATTCCACAACTCAAGGACGTCGAAGTTTAGCAGCACGTGAGAAATGAAAACTCAAAAGAAATGTTGAAGAAGTCGTCTATTTTCAACTTGAAAATAGATGAAAACCCATCACCCCATGCCGGCGTCCGAAACATCATGCGAGACCTCCAAGAAAGATACTGCCCCTCATATGGGTGCCACAAGGTGTACACCTTGCCTTGTAATGGCCATCATCTGAGCATTGAAAGGATGCATTCTCAACGCGAACTTATGTGCAGTGAGCCTACGGCAAACGATCGTCTTGAGAGGCTTCTCCCAACACCCAAGGAGTTCCACAAGGAAATGCTCCTCAGTCCAGGTTTGTGTTATCATTTCTCGTTTCATCTTTCACACAGCAAACGCTCGCAATGAACTTCAGATAATTACTAAAAAAATTTGTAACATGTTGATTTTTAGGGGCGGAGTGGGGCAGACTTGCCCCCTATGGTGACATATTGTCCATTTGAGACAAAAACCATGAATAAATTAGAAAGGCCTGATGGTGTAATAGATACTTCCAAAATGTTTTAAGACAGTTCAGACATCCATACAGGGAACACCGTTTGCAAAATATTTGACGAAGTATATCCCCCTCTCATTGTTTATTCATTGTGTTTCAAGAATCTCAATGGTTATGTAGATTATTTGGGGGGATGGATGCATCCAACATTTGGACAAGAGTGTGTTAGGGAAACTTGGATCTGGGGAACCCTTCGATGCAGACTGTTGCAGAGGTTTATAACAGGAAAATCTAAATTTTGACCATGCCTCTACCCCTGCCTAAAACAAAACGTGGGAAGCCGCTGGCCGAAACGTATAGCCACGACACTGGATACCATACTTTTTTGAATTATTGAAATGATGGCAGTAACGGTACATTTGTAATTTCGTTTATAAGACGCTGCTTTTATTTTCCCATGCAGAACACAATGAAGATATTTTTTGTTTTAGAAGAAACAGCATTGGAAGCAAGGGTACATTGTACCAGCTGAAAGAATATTTTCGGCATAAATCCATCTCTACTAGAGTGGCAGACAATTTCTACCACGAGTGGGATCTGATCAAGGTGAGATATTATTTTGGGCTGTTCGGTGATAAACATGGTTATTTTCCATAAGAAAATAAACATGTAGACGAACTGAAGAATTGGGACCAGAACAGCAACAGTTGAAAACTGAAAATGGAGGAAATGTGTCCAAACAGTTCCTACACCTGAAATCACGCCGAAGTCCTCGCTCATCAATATTGCATGTATTTCTCTTCAGTTCGCAACCCACAGCTGTCGTCCTCCTGGCTACCCAGCTAGCCAACATGCAGAAGCTGGACGATGTACCGGAAGGGTTTCCAATCAACTGTACGGATGATGCCAAGAGAGAGTGGCTGGTTGGATTTGCATTAACTACGTGTGGCGTGAGCTCTCCCATGAAGGCATGCAGCCCATCTTACAAGGAGCACTCGGCCCAGATAAGGAATGACATGACAGTGATGATGGAACATACAACTTTTGCTCCTGTCATGAAGGTACAATTACTAATAACACTGAACCATGACATTTCAATGTTTCACCATATGAAATTGACAACAGTTATTTTAAATTGTTGGAATTAGTAATATTAACTGGACATTTTGGAAATAAGGCGGAAATTTCACGAATGCAAGAATGTGGATGATAAATTAACACTTTTATTACATATTAATACAGACCTCTGGTACTGCTTGAAGAAGTGCAAACTAGGTAACAAAAGGGATGACCAAGTTCTGGAATATTCCAAGCAGCTAACTCTCAAGGGTCTTAAGCACTTAACAAGACAGGACTTTACCAGGGAAGAAGATGGTCCAGGACTGGTTTCCTGCTGGAAAATTGACTTCCTGCATTCTGGAATCAGACCCACAAACACTACAGACTGATAGCCCATCTGTTTCTGTCATGTTAAGGTAACAAGAAATTCACCATTAGGTTTCAACACATGTGCGTTGTTACACTGAACATGTTTGGCTGCATCTTTAGTTGATAAGTGAAGGAAAATTTACATTATACAGGAGTTGACAAGTTCACACCGGGATTATTTCTTTAATAATGATCTGGTGCTCAAAGCGGGATTATTTGAAGCAAAAAAGAAGAAGGCATTTTGGAATTGGAAAATTGTAATGGTTACACCCTTTCAATATACAGACACTGCCGGTGTTACACTCAGCAGACTTCGCCAGGAGCTTATCTTGGAGCCAGTGACAAATCTCCATGGAAAAGCCAGACAAAATATGGCCTTGGACCAGATTAATGGGCACTTGGTCCAAGATTGCAAAGGTAGTATAAGAAAGGATTATTTTTTCATTGGTTCCTTCATCTCTTTCTTTGGTTGTTGGTTTGCTTATTGGGGTGATAAATTGTTTGTGTGTGTGGCTGTCTATTCATTGTACGAGAGACACCTCTCTTTACCTGCATGACAATATTCAATGTAAAGAACTGTGAATGGCAAATAAGCTAAAGATTATATTCCCTGTTCCAATGAGGAATTCAATTGGATATTAAATACCAAATAAAGACCACATAACATGATACCAATACATGTCCATTCATTTCTCACAGATATGATCAGGCAGTCAGCTGGAATATATACAGAAAGCCAACTGAAAAGATGCAGCTAAATCTCTGAGGCCTTCAGCGTTGGGGGAAAACCGATTTACGTCGGTGGGGTCCTTGCCCGACACAACCTCCAAACACATCAAAGACGTGTCCATCTTCTTTCTGAGTACGCACCCAGCAAGTTGTGGGTATACGGGGTGCAGCGCCAATACAAGGGAATCGATCACCTACACCGAGCATATATTGTTTAGCCCTGAACAACCAGGCAGATATGTAACAGTGATGATGAAACGTACAACTTTTGCTCCTGTCATGAAGGTACAACTAACATTGAACTGTGATATTTCATTGTATCACCATATGAATTTGACTATAATATTTTTTTAAACCACATAAATCCGTTTGCTTTTACAATATTGTTAGGAGACATTGGATATTTTTACATTACCGTTTCTTTCTAACAGAATTAATTTATGCTGTATCATCCTTGTACGATCGCATGGGCATTGCCTCTATGACTACTTTCTATGCACAACCATGCAAAAAAAGAGGAATCACAAGATACGCCTATTAACATTCTGGGGGGAGTAGAATGCAATAAGAAATGCAGTTGAGGTGGATGGTTTCATTTAACCTGCATCAAGGAGACAAACGTAGAGGCTGATGTGGACTCATACTGTCTGCAGGATGTGTCAGATGGCAAATGACTATGTATACTGCATCTGCAATAAGCACAGAGGTGCCAAGCATGCCCAAACGGTCCAGTGTGAGCTACAATGTACCGGTACAAAGCGTGTGTTTTGGCAAGGAGTGGTATCACCAGTCCTGTATTGGATGCGACACCAACAGCCTGCCAGGACTGTACAAATGAGGCGATAGTCACTTGCTTTATAATTACAATCACGATCGAGATCTTTGCTATTAATTGCATGCAATGATTAAATCTAAGCTTCCTTGTGAGATTTACCCCAAGGCTATTCTTCCTCAAGCTCAGGATTTTCAGGGAGTCAAGAATAGAATGGCCTTGGTCGCCCAAAGGATCTTGGTCAGTCACATACCACAACTCAAGGACGTGGGGCAAGGGGCAACTTGCCCCACAGTGACATACTGTCCTTTTTAAAACAAAAACCATGAACGAAATAGAGTAACCTGATGACATAATAAATACTTACAAAAAAGTATCTTCCAGAAAGTTTTAAGACGGTTCAGACGTCGATACAGAAAACACACACACTGCAAATTATTTGATGGAGTGTATCCCTCCTGCCATTGTTTATTCATTGTGCTTTAATAGGAATCTCAGGGATTATGTAGACGATGTGGAGGGATGGATGCATCCAACATTTGAACAAGAGTGTGTTAGGGAAACTTGGATCTGGGGGAACCCTTCGATGCAGACTGTTGCAAAGGTTTAGAACAGAAAAATCTAAATTTTGACCCTGCCTCTACCCCTGCCTAAAACAAAACGTGGAAAGCCGCTGGCCGAAACGTATAACCACTACACTGGATACCATACTTTTTTTAATTATTGAAATGATGGCAGTAACGGTACATTTGTAATTTCATTTATAAGACGTTGCTTTTATTTTCCCATGCAGGACACAATGAACATATTTTTATTTAGGAGAAACAGCATTGGAAGCAAGGGTTCATTGTACCAGCTGAAAGAATATTTTTGACATAAATCCATCTCTACTACAGTGGCAGACAATTTCTACCATGCGTGGGATCTGATCAAAGTGAGATATTATTTTGGGATGTTCGGTGATAAACATGGTTATTTTCCATAAGAAAATAAACATGTAGACGAACTGAAGAATTGGGACCAGAACAGCAACAGTTGAAAACTGAAAATGGAGGAAATGTGTCCAAACAGTTCCTACACCTGAAATCATGCCAAAGTCGTCGCTCATCAATATTGCATGTATTTCTCTTCAGTTCGCAACCCACAGCTGTCGTCCTCCTGGCTACCACGCTAGCCAACATGCAGAAGCTGGATGATGTACCAGAAGGGTTTCCAATCAACTGTACAGATGATGCCAAGAGAGAGTGGCTGGTTGGATTCGCATTAACTACGTGTGGCATGAGCCCTCCAATGATGGCATGCAGCCAATCATACACGGAGCACTCGGCCCAGATAAGGAATGACATGACAGTGATGATGGAACATACAACTTTTGCTCCTGTCGTGAAGGCACAATTACTGAACCATGACATTTCAATGTATCACCCATATGAAATTGACAACAGTTATTTAAAATTGTTGGAATTACATGTAGTAACATTAACTGGACATTTTGGAAATAAGGTGGAAATTTCACGAATGCAAGAATGTGGATGACAAATTAACACTTTTATTTCATATTAATACAGACCTCTGGTACTGCTTGAAGAAGTGCAAACAAAGTAACAAAGGGGACGACAAAGTTCTGGAATATTCAAAGCAGCTAACTCTTGAGGGTCTTAAGCACCTTTCATGATAGGACTTTACCAGGGAGGGAGATGGTCCAGGACTGGTTTTCTGCTGGAAAATTGACTTTCTGCATTCTGGAATCAGACCCACAAAAACTACAGACTGATAGCCCATCTGTTTCTGTCATGTTAAGGTAACAAGAAATTCACCATTAGGTTTCAACGCATATACGTTGTTTCACTGAACATGTTAGGCTGCAACTTTAGTTGATAAGTGAAGGAAAATTTACATTACAGGAGTTGACAAGGTCACGCCGGGATTATTTCTCAACGATCTGGTGCTCAAAGCGGGATTATTTGTAACAAAAAAATTTTGGAATTGGAAAATTGTAATGGTTACACCCTTTCAACATACAGGAAGGAGTGGCAAATCTCCATGAAAAAGCCGGACAAAATATGGCCTTGGACCAAGTTAATGGGCACTTGGTCCAAGATTGCAAAGGTAATATAGAATTATTTTTTTGTTGGTTCCTTCATCTCTTTCCTTGGTTGTTGGTTTGCTTATCGACATGATAAATTGTTTGTGTGTGGGGCGGTCTGTTCATTTTACGAGAGATACCTTTCTTTAGCTGCATGACAGTATGGACGTAAAGAACTGTGAATGGCAAATAAGCTAAAGATTGTATTCTCTGTTCCAATGAGGAATTCGATTGGATATTAAATACCAAATAAAAACCACATAACATGATACCAATACATGTCCATTCATTTCTCAGAGATATGATCAGGTAGTCAGGTGGAATATATACAGAAAGCCAACTGAAAAGATGCAGCTAAATCTCCGAGGCCTTCAGCGTTGGTGAAAACCGATTTACGTCGGTGGGGTCCTCGCCCAACACAACCTCCAAACACATCAAAGACGTGTCCATCTTCTTTCTGAGTACGCACCCAGCAAGTTGTGGGTATATGTGGTGTAGCGCCAATACAAGGGGATCTATCACCTGCACCCAGCTTGTATTGTTTAGCCCGGAACAACCAGGCAGATGTGCAACAGTGATGATGAAACGTACAACTTTTGCTCCTGTCGTGAAGGTACAATTACTAACATTGAACTGTGATTTTTCATTGTATTGCCATATGAATTTGACTATAAAATTTTTTTAAACCATATAAATTTGTATGCTTTTACAATATTGTTAGGAGACATTGGATATTTTTTCATTATCGTTTCTTTCTAACAGAATTTATTTATGCTGTATCATGCTTGTATGTTCCTGTGGGCATTGCCTCTACAACTACTCTCTCTGCACAGCCGTGCACAAAAAGCAGAATCACAAGATACACCTATTAACATTCTGGGGGGAGCAGAATGCAATAAAAAATGCAGTTGAGGTGGATGGTTTCATTTAACATGCATCAAGGAGACAAACGTAGAGGCTGATGTGGACTCGTACTGTCTGCAGCAATGTCAGATGTCAACGACTATACTGCACCTGTAATTAGCACAGAGGTGCTAAGCATGCCCAAACGGTCCAGTGTGAGCTACCAGTACAAAGCGTGTGTTTTCGCAAGGAGTGGTATCACCAGTCATGTATTGGACGCGACACCAACAGCCTTACTCTTGTATTTAATATTATCTTGCATTTCATGTTATCTTTCAAGACTTTGGAATTAATTGTTTCAGTTCAAGACCAATCACTGTGGAGACTACAAACAGGCCTAGTGCCTGATTCTCTTAGATGTTTCTAATGTCTAAACATGACGGAGGTCATTCATTCATCCATGTTCTAGCATTCTTTGGTATTGTCATCCACAATTGTGGTTGGTGGTGCTAGTATTATTTTGTCAAGACTGTGCTATCCATGTAAATGTACAGAGAGAGAAAGAGGGAGACTTCTGTCAGAACGATAGCAGCTTTCCATCAGAAAACATCCAAAGATCAAGTCCATGTGTAAGCTTGGGTGTGTATGTGACCGGTATCAAGTGCCTGAAGACACCCGAGTACAGCACGTTAAAACTGAACTTCTGATGTAGTGGAAGTCAACCACAAAGTCCAGGGGGGGGGGGATCTGCAACCCCTAACCCCTTAGTCTATGGGACTGTACAAATGAGTTGATAGTGCACTTGCTTTATAATTACAATCACAATCAATTTCTATATTTATTGCAATAATGATTAACTCAACAAGTGTTTGTTGTTTTTCTGTTTTATGTAGAACGATAACACTTTAGAAGCTTCCTTGCGAGATTCACCCCAGTGCTTTCTTCCTCAAGCTCAGGATTTTGAGGTAGTCAAGAACAGAATTACTGTGGTTGTCCAAAGGATCTTGGTCAATCACATTGCACAACTCAAGGACGTCAAAGTTCAGAAGCACGTGAGAAATGAATACTCTAAAGAAATGTTGAAGAAGTCGTCTATTTTCAACTTGAAAATAGATGAAAATCCATCATCCCATGCCAGCGTCCGAAACATCATGCGAAACCTCCAAGAAAGATACTGCCCCTCAGATCTGTGCCACAAGGTGTACACCTTGCCTTGTAATGGCCATCACCTGAGCATTGAAAGGATGCATTTTCAACGCAAACTTATGTGCAGTGAGCCTACGCCAAACGATCATCCTGAGGGGCTTCTCCCAACACCCAAGGAGTTCCACAAGGAAATGCTTCTCGTCCAGGTTTGTGTAATCATTTCTTGTTTCTTCTTTCACACAGCAAATGCTCGCAATGGACTTCAGATAATTACTAAAAAAAATTGTAATATGTTGATTGTTAGGGGCAAAGTGGGGCAGACTTGCCCCCTACGGTGACATATTGTTCGTTTGAGACAAAAACCATGAATAAATTAGAAAGACCTGATGGTGAAATAGATACTTCCAAAAAGTTTTAAGACGGTTTAGACATCTATGCAGGGAACGCATGTTGCAAAATATTTGACGGAGTATATCCCCCCTCTCATTGTTTATTCATGGTGCTTCAAGAATCTCAGGGATTATGTAGAGGATTTGGAGGGATGAATGCATCCAACATTTGAACAAGAGTGTGATAGGGTAACTTGGATCTTGGGGAACACTTCAATGCAGACTGTTGCAGAGGTTTATAACAGGAAAATCTTAATGTTGTCCCTGCCTCTACCCCTGCCTAAAACAAAACGTGGAAAGCCGCTGGCGGAAACGTATAACCACGGTGCTGGATACCCCACTTTGTTGAATTATTGAAATGATGGCAGTAACGTTAAATTTGTAATTTCGTTTATAAGACGCTGCTTTTATTTTCCCATGCAGAACGCAAGGAAGATATGTTTTTTTAGAAGAAACAGCATTGGAAGCAAGGGTACATTGTACCAGCTGAAAGAATATTTTCGGCATAAATCCATCTCTACTAGTGTCAGACAATTTCTACCATGCGTGGGATCTGATCAAGGTGAGATATTATTTTGGGATGTTCGGTGACAAACATGGTTATTTTCCACAAGAAAATATACATGTAGATGAACTGAAGAATTGGGACCAGAACAGCAACAGTTGAAAATTGAAAATAGAGGAAGTAAATGTGTCCAAACAGTTCCTACACCTGAAATCATGCCAAAGTCGTCACTCATCAATATTGCATGTATTTCTCTTCAGTTCGCAACCCACAGCTGTCGTTCTCCTGGCTACCACGCTAGCCAACATGCAGAAGCTGGATGTTTCCAATCAACTGTACGGATGATGCCAAGAGAGAGTGGCTGGTTGGATTCGCATTGACTACGTGTGGCGTGAGCTCTCCCATGAAAGCATGCAGCCCATCTTACAAGGAGCACTTGGCCCAGATAAGGAATGACATGACAGTGATGATGGAACATACAACTTTTGCTCCTGTCATGAAGGTACAATTACTAAAATTAAACCATGACAATTCAATGTATCACCATATGAAATTGACAACAGTTATTTAAAATTGTTGGAATTAGTAATATTAACTGGACATTTTGGAAATAAGGGGGAAATTTCACAAATGCAAGAATGTGGATGACAAATTAACACTTTTATTACATATTAATACAGACCTCTGGTACTGCTTGAAGAAGTGCAAACTAGGTAACAAAGGGGACGACCAAGTTCTGGAATATTCCAAGCAGCTAATTCTCAAGGGTCTGAAGCACTTAACAAGACAGGACTTTACCAGGGAAGAAGATAGTCCAGGACTGGTTTCCTGCTGGAAAATTGACTTTCTGCATTCTGGAATCAGACCCACAAACACTACAGACTGATAGCCCATCTGTTTCTGTCATGTTAAGGTAACAAGAAATTCACCATTAGGTTTCAACACATGTGCGTTGTTACACTGAACATGTTTGGCTGCAGCTTTAGTTGATAAGTGAAGGAAAATTTACATTATACAGGAGTTGACAAGTTCACGTCGGGATTATTTCTTTAATAATGATCTGGTGCTCAAAGCGGGATTATTTGTAGCAAAAAAAATGCATTTTGGAATTGGAAAATTGTAATGGTTATACCCTTTCAATATACAGACATCGCCGGTGATACACTCAGCAGACTTTGCCAGGAGCTTATCTGGGAGCTAGAGGCAAATCTCCATGGAAAAGCCGGACAAAATATTGCCTTGGACCAGGTTAGTGGGCACTTGGTCCAAGATTGCAAAGGTAATTTAAGAAAGGATTATTTTTTCGTTGGTTCCTTCATCTTTTTCTTTGGTTGTTGGTTTGCTTATTGGTGGGATAAATTGTTTGTGTGTGGGGCTGTCTGTTCATTGTACGAGAGACACCTCTCTTTACCTGCATGACAATATTCAATGTAAAGAACTGTAAATGGCAAATAAGCTAAAGATTATATTCCCTGTTCCAATGAGGAATTCAATTGGATATTAAATACCAAATAAAAACCATATAACATGATACCAATACATGTCCATTCATTTCTCACAGAAATGATCAGGCAGTCAGGTGGAATATATACAGAAAGCCAACTGAAAAGATGCAGCTAAATCTCCGAGGCCTTCAGGAGAGCCATAGGCTCAATTATTGTGCAAACAGCGTTGGGGAAAACCGATTTAAGCACAGAGGTGCTAAGCATGTCCAAATGGTCCAGTGTGAGCTACTGGTACAAAACGTGTGTTTTGGCAAGGAGTGGTATCACCAGTCATGTATTGGACACGACACCAACAGCCTGCCAGGTGCAATGTTTATTTTTACTCTTGTATTTAATATTATCTTGCATTTCACATTATCTTTCAAGACTTTGGAATTAATTGTTTCAGTTAAAGACCAATCACTGTGGAGGCTAAAAATAGGCCTAGTGCCTAATTCTCCCAGATGTTTCTAATGTCTAAACATGGCAGAGGTCATTCATTAACAGATTTAATAATGTGGACGATAAATTAAAATTGTTATTTCATATTTTTCAGACCTCTAGTACTGCTTGAAGAGGTGCAAACTAGGTAACAAAGGGGATGACCAAGTTCTGGAATATTCCAAGCAGCTAATTCTCAAGGGTCTTAAGCACTTAACAAGACAGGACTTTACCAGGGAAGAAGATGGTCCAGGACTGGTTTCCTGTGACTTTATGTCAGGGAAGAAGATGGTCCAGAACTGGTTTCCTGCGACTTTGAAAGGGAAGAAGATGGTCCAGGACTGGTTTCCTGTAACTTTGCCAGGGAAGAAGATGGTAACAAAGGGGATGACCAAGTTCTGGGATATTCCAAGCACCTAATTCTCAAGGGTCTTTAAGCACTTAACAAGACAGGACTTTACCAGGGAAGAAGATGGTTCAGGACTGGTTTCCTGTGACTTTACCAGGGAAGAAGATGATCCAGGACTGGTTTCCTGCGACTTTGCCAGGGAAGATGGTCCAGGACTGGATTCCTGCGACTTTGCCAGGGAAGAAGATGGTCCAGGACTGGTTTCCTGCGACTTTGCCAGGAAAGAAGATGGTCCAGGACTGGTTTCCTGCGACTTTGCCAGGGAAGAAGATGGTCCAGGACTGGTTTCCTGCGACTTTACCAGGGAAGAAGATGGTCCAGGACTGGTTTCCTGCGACTTTACCAGGGAAGAAGATAGTCCAGGACTGGTTTCCTGCGACTTTGCCAGGAAAGAAGATGGTCCAGGACTGGTTTCCTGCAACTTTACCAAGGAAGAAGATGGTCCAGGACTGGTTTCCTGCGACTTTACCAGGGAAGAAGATGGTCCAGGACTGGTTTCCTGCGACTTTTCCAGGGAAGAAGATGGTCCAGGACTGGTTTCCTGCGACTCTGACGGGGAAGAATATGGTCCAGGACTGGTTTCCTGCGACTCTGCCAGGGAAGAAGATGGTCCAGGACTGGTTTCCTGTGACTTTACCAGGGAAGAAGTTGGTCCAGGACTGGTTTCCTGCGACTCTGCCAGGGAAGAAGAAGGTCCAGGACTGGTTTCCTGCGACTTTACCAGGGAAGAAGATGGTCCAGGACTGGTTTCCTGCGACTCTGCCAGGGAAGAAGATGGTCCAGGACTGGTTTCCTGCGACTTTACCAGGGAAGAAGATGGTCCAGGACTGGTTTCCTGCGACTTTACCAGTGAAGAAGATGGTCCAGGACTGGTTTCCTGCGACTTTGCCAGGGAAGAAGATGGTCCAGGACTGGTTTCTTGCGACTTTACCAGGGAAGAAGATGGTCCAGGACTGGTTTCCTGCGACTCTGCCAGGGAAGAATATGGTCCAGGACTGGTTTCCTGCGACTTTACCAGGGAAGAAGATGGTCCAGGACTGGTTTCCTGCGACTTTACCAGGGAAGAAGATGGTCCGGGACTGGTTTCCTGCGACTTTACCAGGGAAGAAGATGGTCCAGGACTGGTTTCCTGCGACTTTACCAGGGAAGAAGATGGTCCAGGACTGGATTCCTGCGATTTTGCCAGGGAAGAAGATGGTCCAGGACTGGTTTCCTGCGACTTTGCCAGGGAAGAAGATGGTCCAGGACTGGTTTCCTGCGACTTTGCCAGGAAAGAAGATGGTCCAGGACTGGTTTCCTGCGACTTTACCAGGGAAGAAGATGGTCCAGGACTGGTTTCCTGCGACTCTACCAGGGAAGAAGATGGTCCAGGACTGGTTTCCTGCGACTTTACCAGGGAAGAAGATGGTCCAGGACTGGTTTCCTGCGACTTTACCAGGGAAGAAGATGGTCCGGGACTGGTTTCCTGCGACTTTGCCAGGGAAGAAGATGGTCCAGGACTGGTTTCCTGCGACTCTACCAGGGAAGAAGATGGTCCAGGACTGGTTTCCTGCGACTTTACCAGGGAAGAAGATGGTCCAGGACTGGTTTCCTGCGACTCTGCCAGGGAAGAAGATGGTCCAGGACTGGTTTCCTGCGACTCTGCCAGGGAAGAAGATGGTCCGGGACTGGTTTCCTGCGACTTTGCCAGGGAAGAAGATGGTCCAGGACTGGTTTCCTGTGACTTTACCAGGGAAGAAGATGGTCCGAGACTGGTTTCCTGTGACTTTACCAGGGAAGAAGATGGTCCAGGACTGGTTTCCTGCGACTCTACCAGGGAAGAAGATGGTCCGGGACTGGTTTCCTGCGACTTTACCAGGGAAGAAGATGGTGCAGGACTGGTTTCCTGCGACTGTACCAGGGAAGAAGATGGTCCGGGACTGGTTTCCTGCGACTTTGCCAGGGAAGAAGATGGTCCAGGACTGGTTTCCTGTGACTTTACCAGGGAAGAAGATGGTCCAGGACTGGTTTCCTACGACTCTGCCAGGGAAGAAGATGGTCCAGGACTGGTTTCCTGCGACTCTGCCAGGGAAGAAGATGGTCCGGGACTGGTTTCCTGCGACTTTACCAGGGAAGAAGATGGTCCGGGACTGGTTTCCTGCGACTTTACCAGGGAAGAAGATGGTCCAGGACTGGTTTCCTGTGACTTTACCAGGGAAGAAGATGGTCCGGGACTGGTTTCCTGCGAATTTTCCAGGGAAGAAGATGGTCCAGGACTGGTTTTCTTTCGACTTTACCAGGGAAGATGGTCCAGGACTGGTTTCCTGCGACTTTACCAGGGAAGAAGATGGTCCAGGACTGGTTTCCTGTGACTTTACCAGGGAAGAAGTTGGTCCAGGACTGGTTTCCTGCGACTCTGCCAGGGAAGAAGATGGTCCGGGACTGGTTTCCTGCGACTTTACCAGGGAAGAAGATGGTCCAGGACTGGTTTCCTGCGACTTTACCAGGCAAGAACATGGTCAAGGACTGGTCTTCTGCGACTTTACCAGGGAAGAAGATGGTCCGGGACTGGTTTCCTGCAACTTTACCAGGGAGAAGATGGTCCAGGACTGGTTTCCTGTGACTTGAAATTCACCGTTAGGTCTCAACACATGTGCTTCATTTCACTCTACATGTTAGACAGTAACTTAGTTGATAAGTGATTGAAAATGTACATTATACAGGAGTTGTCAACTTTACACTGGGATTGTTTCTTAACAATCCGGCACCCAAAGCAAGATTATTTTTAGCCGGAAAAAACGCATTTTGGAATTGGAAAATTGTAATGGTTATACCCTTTCAATATACAGACATTGCCGGTGCTGCACCCAGCAGACTTCAACACAAGCTTCTCTGGGAAGGAGTGACAAATCTCCAAGGAAAAGCTGGAAAAATATGGCCTTGGACCAGGTTAATGGGCAATTGGTCCAAGATTGCAAAGGTAATATAAGAAAGGATTATTTTTTCACTGGTTCTTTCATCTCTTTCTTTGGTTGTTGGTTTGCTTATCGGCGTGATAAATTGTTTGTGTGTGGAGCGGTCTGTTCATTGTACGAGAGACACCTCTCTTTACCTACATGACAGTATTCAACGTAAAGAACTGTGCATGGCAAATAAGCTAAAGATAATGCTCCCTGTTCCAATGAGGAATTTGATCGGGTATTAAATACCAAATAACAGCCATATAATATTATACAAATATATTTCCATTCATTTCTTGCAGAAATGATAAGGCGGTATTTAAAGCCAACTGATATTAAGACAGAAAGCCAACTGAAATGATGCAGCCAACTCTCTGGGACCTTCGGGAGGGCCATAGGCTCAATTATTGCGGATACAGCGTTGGGGGAAAACCGATTTACGTCGGTGGGGTCCTCACGTGACAGGACCTCTAAATACGTCAATGACGTGTCTGCCTTCTTTCCGAGTACCCACCCAGCAAGTTGTGGGTATATGTGGTGTAGCGCCAATACAAGGGGATCTATCACCTGCACCCAACATGTATTGTTTAGCCCGGAACAACCAGGCAGATACATACAATGTACATGTAACACGTCGCAATAAAGTAAACATCAATGTGGATAATGTACCTAAAAGAGATCGCGAAAAGGAATGCAGCCCAAGACAATTCCTGAAAGGCACAATATGTTACAGGCGTTACCATGTTTTTAGGCAAATAATGCATGATTTAATGGTTGTCACATGTTGACAGCAACAATAGAAATTTTATATAATTGGACAGTGCCAAAAACAATATGGTTAAAATCCCATAAATTACCCGACAACCCATCCCTTTCCTATTAACTCCAACAGATGGTCTCAAAGAATCTAATGATGCAGAAGGAGGGTTCACTTGTAAGTAAGCTAGTAAAGGCCTACTAGTTTGTTTTGTTGCACTGGGAGCAGCACTCTGTACCTCCACATGCAGCTTCAATAAAAATCGATGCCCTCTACCATCAGCGCAACCAGCAAGCCTTTCAGATGCATGGACTCTTCAAACATTCATAGAAGCCTTGATCGACTCTTGATTTGTGGATGCTCAGAAGTGGAGCATACAGAATTGCTTTGCAGTGTCTACCGTCCTGACCGCCACGTCCAATCTCCTGCCAGTAGTTCAGGAACGAAGATGCAGGGCCCCAGTGTATAATGAACTCAACATCAGGGACATCCATACCAAGGACAAACTCAATGGTAGCGATCAGTAGGCGGCAGGGTCCTTTTGGCTACTTGAAGGATGTAGGGATGTCTTGCTCTGACGTCTTTCCTATCCCATGATGGAAGATTTCCACCAAACAGGTTGTGTACACCAATCTGATCGATGACTCTACTAAATACATGGAGCGGCTACTGTTGGGTCCTGCATCGAGTGGAATAAAATAATTGTTAGAAATCAAGCATGAAGTCTCTCGCAGGTTAATTCATCCCCCTCTTCGTTGGTGGGTTATTCTATAAGTTTGGGGTCAAGTGTGACATTTGTTTGTCCCCATTAAGTCTGACACAGTGTAACTTGCCATTTTACACTTTAATAAATAAAACCAGGCATTTGCAATGTACAATGCATTTGAGGGTATTCTCTCGCTCCTTTCTGAGACCGTTGATGTACCAGTCTAGAAGTTAGCTTTCCCTTCAATCCTCCAATCTGTGTATATAGTTTTCTCTACAAACAGTCTTTAATCAGTCGAATTAAGCAAGGATAAATTGTTCCATTTCAAACGTCCAATTATGAATCTCACCTGCTTGGTATGACTGTTATGTGGGTGCAATGCTGCAGGTCCATCCCCAGTACTCCACACATTTCCTTCTGCATCTCAGAGGTGCATGTAGCAGTAAGACAGCACACTGGCACTCCACTGAGGATGGCTACCATCCCCACTATGCTGGTCAAAATGTGCTTCCCCTTCAACACACGAGAAAACAATAACACTTTACAGTGAATAAAAACGATTCACATGCAGAACTCCATGCTGAGCCACACTTAAATGAATTCGCCAGAAGGCCCACCTACAACACCTGCTTTCAAGAAAGGATGGGCAGCACTGCCGTCTGTTATTTGGTAGTATAGACATTAATGTAATGTTACACATCTAAATGTTTATTTGGAATTAAAGCACTTGTTTGACACACATGTAATTAGACAAGACAGCATTTTGCATTTTCACAGAGCTGTAATACTCTTACCATACTATCATACAGTGAGCCTCGTCCATTGCCAAAAGGCAGACCCTTGCTTTAATTGCCTTGAGCGCTTTCTGCCATTTCTCTGACAATGCTGCTCTGGGGGCCATGAATACATGGGAGTACTCACCACTCTATATCTAATCAAAAAACAGGAAATATGAGGTATGAACACACACAAGTACTTTTTCATTATACTTACAAATTTACGGAAGAGCTACAATAATTCAAGTTGGTGTTTGCCATATTTACCTTTCATCAGATACCTTTGTTTACAATTGTTTACAAACGTTGGTATTTAATTGGCATATGCTGTGGTTTTCGTTAGTACCCCTCATCAAGCACCCCCAGTTTTTAGCCTTTTGTTACTTCGATACGTGAATATTATGTTTTCCTTGTTATTTGTTGCTTGTTGTTGATGTTGGGGTAATACCTGTGGTTGGGTTGGCCTCGGTCTCCGCTACTGCGTAAGAGGGTACACCTAACTTCTCCAATCGTAGTCTCTGATCAGCCATCAGTGCAATAGAGGACTGATGACAACTGCAATGTGTTTCTTCTTGGTGTGGTCACGTCTGCAAATTATGAAAAAAGAAACATGTCTTATATCAATTATTCTGCCAATGTCCTGATTCCTAAGAACAATTTTTCATACATTTTCCAAAACAATGTAATTAAGTTACACCGTCCACTTTATCGTTTGGAGGTCCTCCCATGCAATATCAGTAGTTCCAGTAAATGTATTAATCAACTTTTTATTTATAAGAAAATGATCAGTAGTGTTCTTTTGCACTTGCCCATAATGGCCTTCACAAAACCTATCAAACACCTTCGATCCATGGTGGATTGGGATCAAGTGTTACCCGATTCTTTTGAGGACATTTTTGAGTCATGAGTCCCCAAGCTCGAGTTCGAGTCATCATGATCGAGTCCGAGTCCGAGTCATTTTCCAATGTGACTCGAGTCCGACTCTGCGTGAGCATTCCATGCATTTAGGCCTACTTATCTTGGCCCCATTTTACTAGTAGGCCTACCATAACATTAGTATGCAATGCCACTAACCCCCTAGATATCTGCTAGTACTAGGTTTACCTTATCCAGTGTTCAGGACAAATCCGTATATAAGGCTCTTTCCAAACCCCTTAGGCAAGACTGCGAAGACGTTTGCTTTCTCCAACAATGCTTTCAAACCTGTAGCTTCCTCGTCCTTGACAGAGGGAAGGAAATTCGTATCTCACAGATTGTCACATACTGCCTCTTCCAAATTCATCATGTATGAGATGAGACTCAAGTATTCTCCTCTGCGCAAATCTGTCTTATCTGCTTGCTGTGAGGCACAGGCAAAAACACTACCTTGATATGTTGAAAGCACATGTACACAAAAGTCTCAATGTGTTGGTTTTTTTTGTTATTTGTGGCTGTTTACTGCTTGTGGCTCTTGCCTCGGCTGCTTTTATTTTGTCTCAGAGCGGAAGGGAGATTTTTTTCATCATTTCTTGCAAAATCAGGACCGATTCCACCCCTTTTCTTCTGTTGACGCAGGCTACGTGAGTACCAGAGGGAGTTCAGAACCAACTGTACAGCGCTCTTTGGACATAAGGCGCACACAAAAAATTATGTTCGATTCTGTCTTGTATTCACGTGGTAGTATTTAAAGCAAACGCTGGCATATTAGGATTATACATTTTTCAAATACATTTTCTGCAAAGAGAAATCAATTTAAAGCGGGATTTTGTTATGGTCCTGAAATGTTTATGCTAATATGCAGAGTGAAGTGTGATTAGTTAACCAATCCGGATGCAGATGACTGAAATGCTTTAAATCTTTGTCTTTTTTACGTGCCTTATTTCAATGAATAATAGGTAGAGGTAATCGTGATTTCAAAAAAATTGAAATGTGAATTTAATTAAAACACTAAAAATGAGCCAATATCATCAAAATTTTAATAACAAGTTTCCATTTAATTTCTTAAGCATTTCAGTCATATTCTGCATTCCGATTTGTATGTAAACTCATGGCAAAATAATCACACTTTACTCTGCACACAGCGCAGAAAATGCAAATCAAATGAAAAGTGCTGGTTCCACTTCTAGGGTAACCCCATTCTATGGCCATGCACTCGACTAAACTCCTTGCTGAGTTTAGTCGAGTGCGTGGCCATAGAATGGGCCTACTTCGGATAGGGCAACATTATAATCCAGTGGCTATTGTTATGGCAGTAAAACGTCTGGTTCCCTGACCTAATAGTATTCAACGTCAGAATCGTTGGCCGTTGGAACCAGACTATCAACCGAATGGTTCTCATACTTTATTTCCCTTTTTAAAAACGTCAAAACTCCTCCTAAGTTAAAAAGGTCTTCCAAAACCACTGATCACAAAAAGAAAATGAAATCTACTAAATTTAGCACGATTTAAAAAAAAACATAAAAGTAAAGAAAACTATTAAAAAACAAAAACAAACAGTTGATAATTGGCCAGCACCAGCTTTCTTTTAGTAAATGATATATTATGCCGGCACCATGGGCATCCCGGGGTTGGGGGGGGGGGGGGACACCCCCACGGAAAAGCAAAAAAATAAATAAATAAATAAAAGGAGAAAAAAAGACGGCGTTATCTTCCCTTTTAAAACAAGTCCACCAAGGGGATGAATCAGCACTTACAACTTACAACGTAAATTGAATGGGGAAGATGAAAAAAAAGACCAACCAACGTAGGTCCCCGGATGAGTTAAACGTTTGACTACTGTGTGCTGGGGATCCGGGTTCGAAAATGCTGCCGCCGCACTGCTCAATTTTATTTTATTGTTGGCCTATTTTTTTTTATTGTTTTCTTTACTTTTAATTCATGTAGGCCTAGGGATTTACCTTTTCATCAAATTTTTCTTTTTTTAAGCATATTTCATTTTCTTCTTCACAATCCGTGGCTTTGGAGGATTTTTAAAAAAAATTAGAAAGCAGGGAATTTAAGAAAAAAGAAAGAAAGCCGGATCCGGCTAAACTCAGTCATGCATTTGTCATGTTTGTCAATGTCATGACACTTGACATGACAGTGAGCAAATGGTGAGTGCCGCGTTTCGTTTTATTTTAATTTTTTTATCGGCCTCATTCAATTTCAGATTTGCCTACCTTAGCAAATTCTCCTGCCAGCTTTTGATACTTGGTTTGTAGGTCTGCCATGATAAAACTTAGAAAATGTGTTCAGATTAATTGAAATCTTTCAGAAGAGTGCACAAATTGCAGGCAAAATTTCACAGGTGCAGAGGATGGGCGAGACAAGGGGGCGGCCATTTTTCTATCGTACGGTGGCATTCTGGGAAATATTCAATATGGCAGCGCCCATGGGGACACTGGACGAATACTCGCTTGTAATAGCGTGAACTAAAACTGAGCGTTTCTTCATTAATGAGGTATTTTGTGAACTTTTTTACACTTTTTTCTTATTTATTACAATTATTTTACAAACCTACGCATGTACAATCAGCTGAAGTTGTTACTTCCGGCCTAGACCATCACTACTCGAGAAAAAAATCTGTTGTCCAGATTCCGGACATGCCGGACACGTGGTACATTGTAAATGGATTGCAGGTCAACTCCCCCCCCCCCCCCCCAGCCGACTCGCCTCTTACCGACTCGCCCCTTACCGACTCGCCCCCTGACCGACTCGCCCCCTGACTGACTCGACCCTTACAAGCTCGCCCCCTGGCTGACTCGCCCCCTAGCTGACTCGCCCCCTCCCCTCCTTGCCAACTCCCCTCCTAGCCGACTCCCCTCCTAGCCGACTCGCCCCCTGACCGACTCGCCCCCTTGCACCGTACGGGGACATCGTGAAATAAAAAGCCAAATTACTCAAATGCAAGTTTGAAGGATTTCCGATACCAATGCAAAAAACTATTGATCCTTTTGAGTTTTATAAAGAATTTGTGTTGGAAACACCTTAGCACAACTTTACCGATATAGCGCAGCGTGATTTTTCACGGAGTGCCCGTGGCATAGGGCCCGTTGGGCATGTGCGCGTAGTAGCGTTCACGGTGACTGCCGGTGGGTGCCGGCGCGCGACAGCTACAGGTACTGGTACGGTGGGTGCCGGCGCGCGGCAGGTATACCCGCGTTCACCGTTTGTCAATGACATAACGTTATAATTGTAAATCTCGACTCTGGGTCCTCAGTTTCATTAAAAAATATTTTTCAGAATAAATGATGTATATTTGAAAAATGAAAAAAAGGTTTTTCATTTTTTTGGTTTAGTGGTGTTCTTATCAAACATACCGAACGGTTTTGAAAAAGTTATAAAAGAGGCTCAGAAATTGAACTTTCAGAACCAAATTTTGAATTGGGCAATAAAAGAGGCTCAGAAATAGAACTTTCAGAACCAAATTTTGAATTGGGCAATAAACTCAGATAACGAAGCTGATTTGCTGGACTGCTCTGTTTCCCTCCACTGTCTTTATTTTTTTTTTACGATGTCCCCGTACAGTGCATCATTTTCCAGGGGGCGAGTCGGTCAGGGGGCGAGTCGGTCAGGGGGCGAGTCGGCTAGGAGGGGAGTCAGCTAGGGGGCGAGTCGGCCAGGGGGCGAGCTTGTAAGGGGCGAGTCGGTCAGGGGGCGAGTCGGTCAGGGGGCGACTCGGTAAGGGGCGAGTCGGTAAGGGGCGAGTCGGCCAGGGGGCGAGTTGACCTGACACCTGTAAATGTTGTACGTTGGAGTAGCTAGTGCAGCCCGAGTGACTTGGGTGATCGTGCCAGTTTAGATCAAATTAGAGTCTAGGGTGTTTTATCTGAAGCAGACTTCTCTCAATTCTAATGATAGGCCCAGCCTACTTTTTTGTAACTTATTTCAGGTAGGCCTAAGTGCAATTTTCGTAAGCGGTTTACGCCGGTTAATGTCGTGCCATTCAGTGTGCCTTGCATGTTCACGGAACATTGGTACGGTATAAAGTCAAATAAATTAAAATAAAAGTTGATTTTTTTTTTCTCGTAGGGAACCTGGCCCGTATAACTAAAAAATCACCTAATCCGAGTAACTTGGACCCAACTATAAGCGTCTTTTTAACATTCGGACTCCAAATGTTGGGTCGGACTAACGATCACCGTAACTTGGGCCCTACTTATCGCCTTTTTACCGAATAACGACCCAACATGTGTATGCTCCTTTTATGCCCATTGCACGAAGTATATTTTTATATTTACATTAAAGGATGGCAGACAAGCAATATCTTAGTGCTGTTTCACTATTTGGATAAATAAAATTTACATAAATGTAAAATTGGTTAAAATGATCTGTACATACTTTGATAAATGATTTGGGGGACATTGCCGTTGCCGTGCCCTACCCAAAAATTACTGGGGGAGAGGTATACCGCCCATTTCTGTCGGGGCTGAAGTTATCCATTTCCTACATCTACAGACATTTCTTATATTACTGGCAACATTTCACTTCAAGTCTCAATACATGCATTTGTTTTTTGACGATTTTAAAAGCTGCCATCCAAACAGTGAAACATAAGATTGGCATACAGGACACTATCAATAAGTATCATTTTGGTAAGAGTGTCTTTAATGACATTATTGTTCCATTTGGGAGTTGAGATGTTTGCAGGATTTAGCTAACGAACGTGTGACCGGAATGCTTTGCCATGTTACCTCTGACTCACAGCCTCTTTGTTAGACTTTCATCATGTCCATGTGGAGTGTTGAGAAGGGAAACCTCCAAGTACCATTATCGCAGTTTGGCTTAGAGAAATGATCAAAGAAAAATCTTAACATAATTCCCTAAGCTGGGCCTAGAACCATGACTGGCATCTGTGTGCACTTTGGTGTATTTGTCACTGTAACAAGTTTTGATTATTCAGTTTGAAGACATTCAAATGATAAACATAAACTTATTCTTTCTTTCAAGGTTGTGGCATCACAAATAATCTCCTGTTGATAAGTCGAGTAGCCACCACAATGTTGTTGGGAAGAGCAACTGCCATTGGCGCTAACAAACTTGTCTTGCTGTTCCCAAGGAATGGGTCTTCTGCACCAACAAGCATGATGACTACACTCACAAGACGATTAGTCCAACCTCTGTTGTCTTGTAGTGGTAAGACACTGTGCAGAGACAGTGGACAATATCTCAGCATGCAGTTGAGGCAGATTAGCAATCACTCCAAGACACTTGTTGATAAGAATATCCTCATCTACCGGAATGATGGTTTCACCTTCTTCCGTGTGGTGGGTGTATTTGCATTGGCTCAGCTGGGCTTCTGGTCCTACCTGACTTATTCAGCATACACGTCCATGACCGATTCCAGGAAGTTTGAGCTGGCTAAGTATGGACCAGAGGGGGCGCCCTCCGACAAAAAGAATTGGACAACACTGTCGGGAATACGGATGAAGCTGCATTCTGGTGTGTGGAGATATGCAATCACTGCACTCTGTGTTGTTGTGGGTATGTGAGAGTTATACAAATAGGCACTAAATGCAGTATCATTCAACCAGTGAAGCCATTCCCCAACTGTATTCAGAAACTTTATAGGTACATGGGTACATTTGCTTTTTGTGTATTTTTCGTTTCAAGCAACAGAATTGATCAACAGCTGTATCTCATTAAATTCTCATAAGAGATTGCTATGGTGTTGTGCAAACTGATGCCAATATTGTTACTCTACCATGCAAAACCTCAAATCTTTATATGGAAAAGGTGATATCTAAAAGTATTGGCACATCTCAATATACAAATTTGTTTCTCCCCCCCCCCCCCCTTCAGGTGGAGTAATCTTCACTGGGGCTTTGACCTACTCCAAGAAATGCATCCACCGCATTGTCCTGCGTAAGGGGGGAGACCGGATCACCATCAGTACCTTTGGCTTCTTTGGCCAGCCATGGTCCTTCACCGTGCCCGTGACCAATGTCTCCTGCCAGCACTCCAGGCACGGAGTGCGCACTCAGTTACCCATCAAAGTCAAAGGTCACAGCTTTTTCTACCTACTGGACAAGGAGGGCAAGCTGTACCACGCACCGCTCTTTGATCAGACTGTCGGAATGAAGAGGATGCTTCTCTCCTGAAATGCCTGGCCCCCAAAAGAGGACTAGACATCCCAGTCTCAACTTGAAATTCCTAATTTCAAAAATGCAAACTTTGACTGTAGTCAAATGTTTTTATTAAAGTCATGTCGAACCCGGTCAAAGTTGGACCCGGACCAATTTTGGACAAAAAGTAATCCAGACCAAGACTCAGTGGGATTCCAATTGGTCTGGGTTTGCGTTGGCCTTGTCCGAGTTAGCCTGCATTTGCATTGGGTTGGATTGGATTTGAGCTGCTTTTATTGACTGATGAAGGAGTTACATATCCTCCATGTGTGAATTTTTTTAACTTCTCAAGAGAGGATAAGCAGTAATTTCTTGTTGTAAATGACATCATCTTTCTCCTGAGGATCGTCAGAGTATACTGTTCAAAATGTCACAACAAATAATCTCAAAGTGGTTCATTTAGAACCAAGACTTATTATTTTCTGATTTTGTAACATCTGATCTTCATGGCTCTGCTAACCACAGAATTCTGCGCTTACGATCACTACTCTGTGCCAACAGTGCTAGCAAAACAATCTGTGTTAACACTTTAAGCAGAGTATATACATGAACATTGTATGCATGTACATAGGCCAGAATCTCTTGCTTACCCATGAATTATAAGCTAACCGTATAAAGCATAGAATTGTCTGCTACATTAAGCAGGGATTTGTCACTAATGGCAAGCAGAGCCATGAAATTGGACCCATTTCTCACCATTTTCAAATCCAAAAATATGTCCAAGTTTCCTTAGTATTACAGTTTATACAACACCTTAATCAATCCCCGTCATCTGATTGGTGGATCGTTGACCACATGTCATTGAATTGTTCGTCCCAACGCACGGCGCGCGCGCGGCGCGCAGCGCACAGTGCAATGGAAGTTCTATTGCACGGTGAATAGAACTTCCATTGCACGGTGTTACTGCTGCTGGTGTTGGTGCTGTTTTAAATCGAGATAAATTGAATATGATTGTTCTTAACCTGTTGAAAAGTTTGCATACATTTAATATCATGAACTTGTCGAACTTTTAAACAGTTTTTAACCTGAATAAATTGGCTATTAAAAGTCAACCAATCAGATGACAAGGATTTATTCAGGTGTTGTATAAAACAAATAATGAATGTTTCACGTTCGTGCAATGGAAAGAATAATTTCATTCGGTGACAGGTGAAATGTTCCATTCCACTCGGCTTCGCTTCGTGGAATGGAACATTTCATCTGTCACCTCATGAAATTGTTCTTACCATTGCACGCACAAACATTCATTATTTGTATAATATCTCCAATTGTGGTTTATTGTAATGACAATGTTCATGGATTTGTCTTTCTCTTATCCCCATCTCTAAGCATGCACGTACAAATGTATTAACAAAGTCATTTGGTCTGGTGAAATTGCAATTCTCATTGTCACTGTAAATCCAATACTGGCCTCATAATAATAGGGCATAATGTGCTTGGACATTTAAACAATCCCAATCACAGACGTGATTCATGTATAACATTCGTGCACAAAAACACAGAAATGACACCAATAACTGCCACCTTTTTTACATAGAAATAGTCCTGATGACCCTTTATTTCATTCTCATAGTTCCAGTAAATTATTACAAAAAATGCTTACTGTTAAACTTGACACGGTATTGTGTACAACATGCTTAACATTTTTAACAGTAACATATAATAATAAGTTGTTCATTTATTTTATGAGTTGCGCTGTCAATGAACTGAACCACATAGTTTTTGTGCAAAAACATACCGGCTGACAGTAATAATTTAATTGGTAAAATATACAGACACATACATGGGTTTGCTGTTGGTTGCCTAGAACCCAACCAATTGTTCTGGTGACTCAATATTGTTCTGGGTCATTTTTTGGGCCTAAAGTAGAAGTAACTCTAAAACTACACTAAAAATTGAAGTCATGAAAATTAAATTAACTTCTGGAAATTAATCTTGCATCATAATTCAGAAAAAAAATAATGGCATCTATGATATTGAATGTTTTCTATTCTAACTGGAGATGTGGGCCCACTTTGTTCAGGTCCCCTTTTCTCTGGGAAGAAAACACAGTACACTCTGGGGCCATCACACTGCAACTTAATGTGGACACCGTACATTCAATGGAGTCATGCAAATTGAAGTTACTCTATTTACACTGTCCAACACAAAGAACTTTACTTGGCTAAAATTTAGCTGGAAGTTCCAAAATGTATACATGTAAATGGTGCCTGCCATCAAAAGTGTTTGTTTTTTCTTTGTAATAAATATTAAGCCTCTACTTTTATTGAATAATTAGTCAGGAATTGTTTTGTTCTTATACAACAGATAAGTTTAAGTTTACCCACAAGATAATATATCTCTTCCAATATTTGTACTCTATTGAATAATTTATTTTTCTGCCTATACAACACCGAGTAAATTGTGTAACATTTCATTGTTGGATCTGAAAAGTGCAAATCCATATATTCACCCGATAGGTTTTCTTAATAATTATGCATGATGTCATGACTATGCAAATATCTTCATATGACCCCTGACCTTAACATTCAGTCTACTGTGGAAGATAAGCTTAAGCATTATGGAACAGATAGTATTAGGAGTCATACACAATTTAAAAGTTACAAAATCAGAACAGATATTTGTAAGCCTCAAGAATGCTGCATCATTAAATATCATGATTAAAAAATGGTAAATATTAAAATAATAACATGCCTTCAAAATTGACTGTGCTGAGACAACAGATAAATTCTGTTCTGCACGCATATGTAAATAAAAAAGAAAAGGACTTTTTAAAACAGAATTGTAAAAAAAATGTGTCTTACTGTTGACTCTTATTTCGTTAAGTCCACTAGATTAATAGAACTAGTTAAGATCAGTTCAAATTAAATTCTGAACAATCCTTTTTGTTCATAATATTGTGCACAGCTGGCTATGTATTACACATTTTGTATAGTTTACTGTTTTACTTTGGAAAATTAATTGTCGTCCTGGATCTGAAATCGCATTCCTAAATAAGACTAAATTTGCACCGCAATGGTAACTATACATTTCTACCTTGCAGGCTTCCCAGCCTATCTTCTAGACATTTTGTTCCTTTCCTAATATCTGGCTGGTTGATATTGCATTTTAAATAAAGAAAAAAAGAGAGAGAAACATTGGAAACAAAAGGTTGAAGGTGACTTCTAATACTCAATTAAGTTGCACTTGCCTACAAATAGAATGGATTGACAAAATGAAGGAATATCAGCATTGCTGACACAGTGGCAGTCTTCAAATTGTCAATTCCACTGAACGGGGAACATGTTATGTTAGTAAGAAAAATACTGCCCACATTGGTTGTGTGTCCTTGTCAACCAGTGCTGTTGGAAAAACATCCACAATTGACATACTCCTTCAACCATGTCACATGATTTACGCACAATTGTTGACAGATTATGGCACACACAACCAATCCACAATCACAAACCAAACAAGCAAATTTCCCAGTTGATGCAGACCGATCTCTCTGCTAGAAAACCCACTGTGCAGACACGCAGCCATTTTGTTTTGACAAGATTTTCAGCAGGTCACAGTTGATCACTTTGCACTACAAACTGCAGTTAAATTGTGATAATGGGGTGGTAAGATCAATCAATTCAAAATCCTCCTTCAATAACCACTGCCCTTCTATTTTGAATAGAAAATCACACTTGAGAGGCATTCTGGCAAATGAGAAGGAACCGGGCACAGGCCGTAGTGGAGAAAAATGCAAAAAATAGAGTGGGGTGAATTTTTTTTATCGATTTTCAGATTTATTGATATTTGTAATCTTTGATATGTCTACTACACATATTTCAAAGAAATAGTATAAAAATCGTTGAAGAAAAGTGTTTTTTAAGAGAAAAACAACTGGCGTCTTTCATTTTCACGAATACAAAACTCCCAATGTTAGAGGCATTTTTCTCAATATTTTACTTTTTGACATGCCAACTAATGCGAAATTTGAACAGCCATAACTTGTCAATGAAATGTTCAATTGAAGTGCAACAAACAGGAGAATTTTATTCTCTTTCCTAATACCCACAAACCCTCGTTTCGACCACTGCCCAGTTCTGTCTCATTTTGCCAGAACGCCTCACAATTAACCGTGTCACAGTCTTGGCAGATGCGATGAACTGTATAAGCCACCCTCAACTATTACCTTGTCACTGGCTACGTGTTGCAACAAGTTAGATCGGTCTGCTGGCACAGCAATCAGAAGCTACAAGAATCACAAACCTACCACCTACAGCCCAGCTACAGAGCTGTACTAGTCAGTAAGGGGGGAATCTATCAACTACAGGATGCACGGCAAACTTATTGCACGGTGATAAGGCTGAAGAGCTAAACCATTAAAAAAAAAGTGTTGTCCCTGAAATACAAATGTATGGAAATTAAATTTTGCAAATCCCTTGTGTACAACTATTTCAATTTGTGCTCAATTTCAATTGAGAGCTTCAAGAAAAATGGAGTGTACATTGGAACATGAAGCTCATATAATATTAAACAAAAAGTACAATGTACATGCAATTGTTCCAAATCTCTCTCCAATACAAAAAAATTGATCCTTCTATATTTGTTCGTGTTATTTTTATGTTTTGTTCACAATTTTTGTTTGTTCCTTGTTTTAAATAATACAGCTAAGAAAGAAAGGGTTACAATAAATGTAAAAGAAGGCATACAGGACTCAGTAGAGGTAGGAAAAAGAACCTAAACTATTACTGTACATAAAAGTAAACTTAATCTTTGAATAATGATGAACAGTTACATGTACTTTACGATTTCTCAACTACGGTACTGTACAATAAATTACATATGCACTGCCCCCACACATTGACATACTTGTGTCTTTTCTTCTTAAAAAAAAAAAAGCCTGAAAATTGCATGACTGATCACACTTCCAGGCGTAATATATTTCATCAATATACACTTTCCAACAACACAAAATCTATCAGATTTATCGTAGTGATTTTAAAATGTACTGGTTTAGAGTCTTATCAGACGTTGGCATGAGTTGACTTCAGGATTCAGCAATTTGTTTTATTGGAGACTACCCAGGAATTTGTATTCAGAAATCATGATGCACAATTCATGACTTTCCATTTGCATATGACATGCAGGAAGTTTTGGTGTTTGCAATAGTTCAACTTTCCCCCAAACTGAAGCTTAAGCAATGTAATATTACTCTGGACTGTGCTTGACATGGTTCAGCATCTTACAGTGGGGGACAAAAATCAAATCCAAAAATCTTCTTTTCTTTTTGGTTTTGTTAATCTGGTCTACCCTATAATAAACTAAATCTTTAACAAAATTAGATAACTGATTAAAAGTGTTGGAAGAAAAAAAATTGACATTTTAAACAAATTAAAAATATATCATAATTACATTTACCTTAAAAATACACAATCACCTCCCTTGTCCTGATGGTTTGTTCTTTCAATAATGAAAATTCACAATAAAAATATTCAATAGGATATTTTATCATACATGACAGTTACCATGTAAATGACAAGCAATTCAACAAGTTCCATTAAAATTCTGTTTTTGTTCATAAATGTTTTTTAATAGACCTTTACAATAGACCTTTATGATGCAACAGTCTCTCCTGATATAAGCCAAACAGATGACTTCCCACAACAGCAGTTGGGGACATTTTCTAGCATGTCTTGAACAGCAGAAATTGGTTTTATTACTAAAAAAAAAGGACACACTTATGTCCATCTGATTCCTTGTTGGTACAATCGGAGGCCCAACGATATGTTCCACTGTCATAAAGGTCTATTGTTGCCACCTACACACACAAAACTGATCTAGATTGTGAGATGGGTGGTCCAATGGTAGGAAGGTTTATCCGGAAGATATCAAATTATAAGCACTTCTCCAACCAAAGTGGGGTATCTTTCACATACCTGAAGAAGCTTGACGGATGTGTTACAATGGCAATAAATTCAGAAAATTAAAACCTGGCATTTTTGCTTTGCTATGCCCAGTGTTTTTATTTTATACACTCATCTAACATGGACTTTTGGAAGATCATAGAGTGACTGGAAATAAATCTGGCAGGTAATTCTATGTTCTTTCGATAATTTCTTTCTTTTTTTGTACAATCATAATTTGGAAGAGCTTTGTTCCGTTGTTGCAAGAGTTTTGACCAATCGCTGTGCGATTCTGGAAACTCTGCAGAGTCTCAATCTAAAGCTACTTGTTGTAACATCTACATTGTTTTTACCAATATACTCCCCAATTAGCACCTTAATAGTCTACCTGGAAAACCACTTAGGATTAGAGAAGACGGTTTACACCCAAGTTGACTGACATAAAAACAACCAGCTGGGATTGCCAAAAACATTGAATGACATCAGTTTTTCCCACTTACAAAACTTGTCCAATCAGATTACAGGGAAGATTTGTTACAGAACATGTGTAACCAATGAAATCTCAGAAACTTGAAGGCCATTGCCTGTACTCATTCAATGAAGTATGGTGCCTTAAGGCTACAGTCTCCAGGCTACTTGTGGAATGTTCTCTCAAGTCAATGAAATGTAGTTGCTACTGATGCCTCAAACAAAGACAGGCTTTGCAGATCCTGTGAAGGAACTCTGGATCAATGTGGGGGCAAAAACTGACTTGTGATTGTGACATAAAATGCCGTTTTAAAGCAAGCGAATCTGGGGTGTTTATGTCAGCAACAGGGGTAGACACCAAATAATCTCTTTCTGCTAATTCCCTTTTCCAATATTTGATGAAACACAAAATATTTAAAGATAAAAAATAAATGTGCGACCAAAAAAAATAAAATGGCACAGACTGAAATTACAATGACGATGACACTGGTTAATGCTTCATCTACGAATCACAATGATTGTTCTATACAGTCACATTTACATATTACCGTAATGCTGGACCAATAAGAAAATGTACAGGGCAAAAAATATGGAAGCACTGGAATCTTGTTACATTCAGATTTAATTTAAAAAAGAAAAAAGGAGAACGACAGTTTTTACAGGATGATAATCCTGTAACTTCTGTCCCTACATGTACATAACCAATGCACCTGATAGTTACACCAATGTTCTTAAACCTTAACCAGCTAAACGATGCATCCACAACCGAATTTCCTTTTTTCTTTCCCTCAGTACAAAGGCTTACGCCCAAACTTTTGTTCCGTTCAATTGCGTACTATATGGCAAGAAGTCTTTACAGATTTGCGCACCATTTTGTTTTTCAACAATGCTTGGGTTTGTTGGCACACGATCGTCACCAAAAAGTTTCTTTAAGAAGTTAAAGTGGTTTTGTTCTCAACTTTCCTCAAAAGCAGTTGTGGGATTGCTATTGTAGATTACAATTTCTAGGAATAAACCACAAAGATACATTGGAACATTGTGGGTTTTTTCAGGAAGAATTATTATGGCAAGTTTGGCAAAAACCTTCAAAGACATTACAAAATTGATTTACTGTCATTGATTCCTTTGTTTGGCTTTGATGGAAAACATTTTGCTGGAAGTCTCAATTTCAAGAGGATTCAAGGCAACCCACAATTGCTACGGAGTAGCTTGATACAAAACCACACCGTTTTTGCAAACAGCTTGTCAGACGATCTGCTCTGGAAAGTGAGAGAAAATACTTCAACTTTCTCAAAGGTTTTGCCGTATCCAACAAACCCAACATCATATTATTTGGAATGGAAGCAGTGCAGCGAGCAGCCAACTTGAACATTTGCTCAACTCAACCCTACCCGACCCCCCCCCCCTCAACTCTTCAAATGTATCATCATCATCACCACCATCATCATCATTCTCAATAGCATCTACAAGCGACCCAATCAAAAAGGGAACAACAGGCATTAAAAATCAAGCCCCTGTGGTTATTAAAAGATAAACTAAGAGGGGGAAAATCTTTAAGACTCTTAAGATGGAAGTCAGGGGAACTGACCATGCAGCAGGGAATCAATACAACTCCCAGTTCCCATCATGTGACAGTAACATCAGCCTGAGGACTGATTGAGCGTAGGGGGACTTCACTGGTCTTGATGCCTGCCAGGTTGAGTAGGGCATCCGCTCCAGCAGCCAAGTCGTTGTCCATGGATGAGCGCGGCGGCCGCTTCTTGATTGGTAACTGCAGGGCCTTCCTACTGGGGGTGCTCTTCTTGATATCATCCATGTCATCAAACCTGGCGTCGTGTATGTAGCCGCTGTCCCCAAGCCGCTTAGACTCCTCGTCTTGCTCCATGTCTGACTCCGAGTCCACATAGTCCTCAAAGTCGCTCATGTCACATTCCACGGGGTCATCATCCTCATCCTCATCAATGCAAGCCTCATCCATCTGCTGAGCTCGGTCTCGCTGGGCTTTGAGGATGGCGCTCAGGCTGTAGGTATGGTCGTCTGACATAGAGGGAGCCGGGGTACACTTTGTCTGGAGGGCTGCCTTGTTGTATGGTGTGGACGCCAACCTATCAGGACAATCCAAAGAGTAATCTTTTTATGAAAGAAATGTGCTGGCCATTTTTTTACTGGTAACAGGAAATAGCAAGGAGATTAAGAGCAATTTGTGTCACAATGGATCTAGGATTCAAGGTATCTATAACATCACACTAAATTAAAGATAACATGGAAATAAAAGCTTGCTTGCAGGGACTAAATTGTCTTTTCAAAATCAACTTTTACATCATTTACATGGCAAGTTCAGTTGAATTGAGAAATGAGAGAAAGCCAGTTGTCACATCACACGAACTCAAATGCACGACAAATTGCCGTAAATAACAAACACTTGTGAGCAATGTACCAGAGATAAAAAGTTTTCAACTTTTGCAAATCAGCAGAGCAAATAGTTCCCGTGTTGCACTGAGTTTGGATCAGTCTTCAGATTGGCTGGGAATGCACAGGTTCATGCTACTGTGTATCACAAATATCACAAATATCTTCACTTCATGGAAGTACATGTACTCCTTCCATGTGGGAGGGGTAAGTGGGAGGGGGTAAGGGGTGGGTGGGAGGGGGTAAGGGGTGGGTGGGAGGGGGAAAGGGGTGGACTGGAGGGAGGGGGAGGCAGGGGTGGGTGGGGTAGGCGTGGGTGGAGATTACTGGCACCCACCTCGGTCTTGGCAGGCTCTGATCATTCAAGGCAGTCTCTGCCAGGTCTGAGAGTGTAGGTCTGACGTGGGGCTGACGAGGCTTGGCCTGTAAGGGAGCCATTCCCCCAATGGGTATACTGCCATGACGTGGGCCATGCTGAGGAGAGAAGGACTTCAAACGGGCATCTGCAACATAAGTCACATCCAAAATCATAGCATAAAGGTTTATCCAAAATTGTTGCATTAATCATCACAATTATAATGGTGTCTTTCCATAAAGTCTGGTAACAATTCGTGACACTATTAATAGCTGAGGAAAAGGGATAACAATGAGCAACTTGTTATTAATGTTGACCTTCTGTTGTTTCAGAATGCTTCAATAAACAAAACCTGGATGACATAAAAGCTGAGTGTGGTGGAAGACAATTTAGCATGCATTGACACAAACACAAATTGTTAAATCAGCCACAGAAAGTTGCAATGTACAGATTCTACCAAAGGACATAACCAGGATCACCCAGAAAATACATGCATGGAGCAAGCCTAATAACTGCATGGAACTACAAAACCCAAATACTTCATAAAAAGTACCCATTTTCACCGCGTCACTAATTTTGTCACATTTTTGCTGAATCTTGGAATTTTTGGACATTTGTCTCAAAAATTTGTGAATTCCATGAACAATATTTTGTGTAAAATATTTGTACATGTACATGCACATCAAAGTTCCCTTAAGAACGGCACCTGATTCTACTACACACAACCATCCATTATCTACCGGCTAATTACAGATGTACATGTACATGGTTATGAATTCAATTGAGCAGTGCAGAGAACCCTAAACTTATTATTGTCAGCAACATACAATGCCTGTGAGGGCGCTATACACAATAACCAGTGCCAGCCTGCTATGCCATTATCATTGCACTCAACTTGGTCAACAGAGGGCGCTGTTTCACCTGGCTGCTGCCTAACACGTAAATGCACCAAGCAATTCCTTATAAGGCCAAAACATAGTTCTAGTCATGAAGCCTTTCCACGAATGAAGACTGGGAAGGATTGAGGACTTGGAGTTGGTGATGGAGTTGGGGACAAAGGGGGAGGGGAGGGGTATAATAGAAACTTGGGGGAGGAGAGACAGGATGGCAAATCAACACACAGGGAGGGGCAGGAATGAAACCAGAGGATATGGCAGAATATCTGAGGATGATTCTCAGACGGAAAGGATGTACCGGTACATGTATGAGAAAAATACTTCAATCAAGTGTTTCCAATACATGCAAGATAAGGCACAGACAGGGGCTGGTCTAAAAAGCACTGTACTCTGTAGGGGCATCATTGCCAGAAAATTGAACTCATAATGCTATTATGGTGCTTTTGTATGCCTTTTAAGACTCAACTCCAGTATTTTGTGCAGTGAAAATGTAATGTTGAGTATCAAGAAAGGTCACCGTGTCCTAATATGTGTATATCCTGTGCACTACAGCCATCTTTGAGGTGAGTGCCTTTGATTCACAGGGATTTGCATGAGGAGACCTTTTGTGCATTCATTGTTACTGAATTGTAGAACCCAAGAAATAACTTTAAATGGCTTCTGAATGCAAATGGTCTAATAAGTAGAGTAGGAGGAGATACATGTACATGGTATTGGTGATCGATAGAGTTTGGCAAGGACATCTGTGGTTTTGGGGTTTTTTTTTTGGATGGACGTAAGCTTGTAATGTGTAGAAGGATGCAAGGTACTGGAAAGGAATATAACTGAGATGGGAGGGGTGGGGGGGGGGACTTACGTTCTTCAACTCGCTGCTCTGGGGGTGTCCTGAACATCATCATAGTGGCTGCAGCATCCACCTCACGCTCTGCAAACAAGACAAGACCAACAACAAAAAGAGATAAGATGGGCAGTTTATCAGTCTGTCTGAAGTAAATGTGTCTTACAATCACTAGACACTACCACACGTGAAATGAGCGCCCTTCACTTATTCATTCAGGACATGTTACCAAGAAACCCATCAACTGGTTCCCCCGCCACATCTTTCATAATAAAAAATCTCCTCTTATGAGATGCAAACAAATTAATCACGGCCATGTGTATGTAGGAAAAGCTCTGACACTGATTCCCTGCATCTTTCGAACTGTAGATGCTCCCCGACTATTTTATGATCAACTGAAGTGAGCGTAAACATCGGGTATTTGGTAAAGCAGTTGCAGGGATCTGCCACAGAGAAGGGAAGAGTAAAACAAATAATAAACGAGAGAGGAAAAAAGTGTCTTTGGGGTGCCGCAGGACAAGACAGGAAACATTCCGTCAAGCGGTGAGTGGTTTACTACCCTGAAATAATGTCCTACGATGACAGATGAGACACTCCATCAGTGGAATCTTGGAACGTGTAAGGAAGCCGTGCTCTTATGAATCAGCCTGACCAGACTCCGCAAGCAAATATACATGTATGTGTATACACAAAAGGCTCCGTCTAGGCACGCTTTTCTGAGCCAATCAGCCAAATCGATACAGGAGTACCAATATGCTTTTCATTCAAGAATCTATTGTTTTAGACACCTGCTTTACTTTGTCATAGACTGCGTTCCTTAGGTTTGTCTTTGATTTCATAAAATTCACAGTTTAAAATTGTTTCACTCGCGCACGGTAAAATATGACTGTGACAATAAGCAATAAAAAATGAAAATATTTGACTTGTTTAAAACAAGGGTACAGTGTCTCTGAAGGGTCAGGTTTAAATCCTGCTCCAGTTAATTTCTTTGTTGGTAAAATTTTGCTCGATTGACTTTGTGAGAAGTATAGTATCTGTTCATTCCAAAACGTTGAACATCCTAAGCCACTGTTGCCCTCAAAACCCTAACATTTTACACGTATGTATGTCTAGTACTGTGGTCTCCACTAGAGCTGCAGTATTACTCCAAAGGTTCTACAAATATCTCCTGGCCATTTCTATGCTAGCAGCTGATACAACAGTTTGGAGGCTATAGCCAGCTAAATACAGTTACCCAAAGATCTGAGGTGAAGCTTAATTCACTTGCCGGCACAGTAATGGGATTGGTATGGCAACATCATGCCAGTCTCCAAAGGGTTTATAAATTTCACTGGTTTTTGAAGGTTTGTCAAGAAAGATTCCCCCGCTATTCTTTTCATAATTAAAACCCTACTGGTGCATGAACTGTGCATTCAAGTAAGGGAAACTGCAATAATATGATAAATTCTATATTATTTAAAAAAAAAAAAAATTAAACAAAACCAAAACCGATGCCATTTTTGATTAACATCCTCACCCCTGCCGCTAGTTACTATGCAGCCAAGCGTAACAGCCATCTGTCACGACTTTAGCCCTAAGCCGACAGCCGCATTGGCGATTTATCCCCCTGCGTTGCCATGCCAACTAATTTGTTTCTGGCTGGGCTATTGAGCTGAGCTAGGAGTTGACTAAAGTTGAGCTGTGAAGCTAATCAGAGGGTGCACCTACTGGCACATGGTACTGTTTACAGTTGCTGGTCCCAGGTGTAAAGACCCCCCCCCCCCCCCGCCATCCCAGCCTTGGCTTAACCCAGTACATGTAGTTCCCGGCAAAGACACCCCCTCCCCCCCTTTCCCCACAAGCCACATTGTCGGCCAAGCCATATCTTGCATCCTTGATTAGGCATGCATCATTCATGGACTGACGCCGCCAGGTTCACACCTTTAGCCAATATTGAACCACACAGGCAGAGAGCAAGAAGGCGCAAGGCAAAGAGAGAGAGAGGTGCTGGAACCACCTATTGACTGGCCAAGAGTCCTGATGGTATAAATTATTTGTCATCACAAGATCCAGAGGTAAAGGATCCACTGTGTCATCATCACCATCCAAGATGAACCATCTAGCGATGCAATCGAGGGAGGCAATCACTGATGCAAGCATTACTCACACCAATTTCAGACTGTCAAGAATTGGGGCAATATGTCCAACGCAATGACCAAAAATAACAGCGTTGCTGTTGAAACCCCTCAGCCAGAGTCAGGTTATCATCCGGGAACCATTAACATTTAACTCACCACGGTGACCTTGACCTTTGACCTTTTGACCCCAAAACCAATCCCAACTTGCCTACTCCCAAGGGCAACACCCTACCAAAGTTAGACATAAAAATCTTATTTCTAACTCAAGTTATCATCCGGAAACCATTTACCTTGAATTCACCATGCTGACCTTGACCTTTGACCTTGTGACCCCAAAACCAATCCCAACTTGCCTACTCCCAAGAGTAACCCTCTACAAAAGTTAGACCCCAAAATCTCATTTCTAACTCAATTATCATCCTGTAACCATTTATCTTTAACTCACCATGGTGACCTTGACCTTTGACCTTTTGACCCCAAAACCAATCCCAACTTGCCTAACACCAAGGGCAACCCTCTACCAAAGTTAGACACCAAAATCTCATTTCTAACTCAAGTTATCATCAGGAAACCATTTACCTTTAACTCACCACGGTGACCTTGACCTTTGACCTTTTGACCTCAAAACCAATCCCAACTTGCCTACTCCCAAGGGTAACCCTCTACCAAAGTTAGACACCAAAATCTCATTTCTAACTCAAGTTATCATCCGGAAACCATTTACCTTTAACTCACCATGGTGACCTTGACCTTTGACCTTTTGACCCCAAAACCAATCCCAACTTGCCTACTCCAATGTTGTGTCTAACAAAATAACACATACATTTTATAAATGTTATCATCAAGTAAACCACACTGGAAAAAGGCTCTACTTCAATCAATATAAAGTTGTACAATAAAAACAAATGATCTTAGCTGGAATTGAACCTGCAACCTATGTAAATATACCGTACAAAGAGTCAATTACCTTTGAATTGGTAAGGCAGTTTTTCCTTACTTTATTCAAGTTGAATTGGCTTTCATCCACACAAACTAACAAGAGAGGGGCTTGGAGAAGTGAGTGATTTAAAAGACTGATTCCCATCCAGCCATATTTGCTACAAAATTTGATTTGAACATCTGAAGATAGAGCAAAGACCAACTTGCTACTATTGCTTCTTCCAGATAAGGGATGTACATGTATGCATGTATAATGTACATGCATACATCCCTTATCTGGAAGAAATATTTGTAATTGACCCCATATTATTAGAATAATCAGGTTTACTAATGGAACCAGCAAGAACCTCTGTGCTTGCATGGCCTGAGGCAAGCATAAGATATCAATAGCAAGAGCAATCCTGCACAAATCGCTGACCTTCCTGCTAACTGGTCCCTGGTGAAACACTGCACACAAACAGCATCTACATGTAGACTGTAGCGCAAGAGCAATTCCTTGGAACCTCCCCTCAAAAACCATCTACGTTATGACCCCTTCTCCATTTTCTTTAAACGGTTATGCCAAACTTTTACAAGATATTCACATATTCTACAAATATGAACATTGAAGTTTCTCATGAAATTGCTTTGAGGACCAATTCTTTTGAAATTTTCAAACTTTGTTCAGTGCACCACCATGTTTTCTTTTTTTTAAGGTAAGCAGAGATTTCTCAGTGTCTCAACTGATCAATGGGAGACTTTTGAGATGTTGGTGGCAGCAAACACACCGGTCCTTTTCAATTGTTTATGTCATGTTTAAGCTAAAGCGTGCATGATGCAAACAATGGGAAGAGGACCGGTGTGTTTGCTGCCACCAACGTCTCAAAAGTCTCCCATTTGTTAAATGCTTGAGATCTTCATAAACCTACAGATCACTTTTGTTTTGATGTCTTTGTGGTTTATTTCTTTTAATTGACAAGCTTCTCCTCGGACAAGCAATGTGCTTTTTAGGAGTCTACACATCAAGCAAGCATCAAGCTTTAAATAAGAGTAACCATGAATACAAACTAGGGAAAAAAAGGGATCAAAACAAAACCCAAACCACCTGCTAAATATCAGGCAATTTGCAGTGACCCACGCTAGTTCTGTTGGGTGCTTGGCCTTTGACTTTGCCTCTCTGGCCACATGGGTGGTGTTATATCAAGGTACCAGTATGATGGCCACAAAAACAACATGCTACCACAAGCTACATGTAATAGCACAACATGGACCAAGGAGCCCAAGGCCACTGCAGTGTTAGGAGAGAATGTGAAATTGAACAGGCTGTAACTGGAGTTTAACCCAAGGCTTTACAAGGTTTTCATCTAATTTACCACCAGTAACCTTCAAAATGTTTAATGTGTGCATGCCTTTCTGCAGCTTTTTTTTTCCAAGGGAATAGCACAGACCACTTGAAAAAAATCACATACATGTACATGTAAGGGAGAAAAAAACAAATTTGACTGTTACCAACGGCATATACCGGTATGTACACACATGCAGTATGAACAAATAAATGTAGTTGCCGGACATGGGTGCAGAACTTTGTGAAACTGTTGAGTTGGGCACCTTTTCTTTACTTATTTTTTTGGGGGGCAAAGCTGCATGATCATTAGTCTGAGGTGAGCCCACAGAGTGATTTTATGATTCCTTTCCATGTTTTGACAAGTATTACTTCTCTGGAGGGCTCAAAGTCAAACAGAACACCAAAGGGATACCACAGTTACCCCGTACATGTACTTTCCTTTTTTTGACAAAGCTACTTAAAAAAATATCCCCCTATACATGTACATGTAGAGCTTGTTCATGGCTGCATGATTGTGATGATTGTGAGATAACTAAATATTCAACTAATGTACTGTAGGGTCTGCCATCCAGTGGGAGAACCTTCCCTTATGAAACAATGAAGCACATTTTCCAGACAATCTTGCTAGTGATTTACAGAGAGGACTGGAACCAGAAGGCTTGCCGACACCAAAAAAAGCCATCTGACAGCAATTGATGGGTAACCATTACTCCTCCATAAACTGTTGTCCAGGGACAAGAGCATTAACCTCAGCTGATCCATGCCACCCAGCCCTAGGGCCTGACCCCGATTGCTCCTTCCAGCAGCTAAACAGTCAACATTCCTGGCCTAAATCCCTTCAAGGAAGAAGGAAAAAACAATCCCTCCCTCCCCTTTTTCAGAATTTATATTCTGATGTCCATGGACTCCATGGATACATCCTCATGCGTTTTTCTCTGTTCCATTGGGAAAGGTTTGACTGAAGTAGGCCATGGAGGTTTCCATGATTGGGCCAAGGGCACTACTATTAATTAAGCCACCTTCAGCCATGCAAGCCTGATTCTCCTTTTTAAAACAATTATTTTCATCTCTAAAGAAATATTACAGTTTCAATTCATACCAGAGCCTGATTTTCCTACCGATATGTCCCTTTGCCCTTCTGGTTTTGTTGTTAGCTTGAAGCCTAAGTGCTCATTAAGTGTAGGTATTGTACATGCACCCACAGACAGTTCAAGAAGGTTGGCTAAACACTTTGCTTGGCCAAGGCTGGATATTTGGTTTTCCCACCAATGGGGAAAATACTTTCTGATCCAAATCCTAGCATGTGAGTTAATTAATGTACAATATGTACAAATCTCTTCAATGAAAAATATATATATAAACCTACATGTATGACAATGAAAAGTATTTCAGTTTAATCTGAACAAGATCAATCAATGCATGACACTCAAAATAAAAAATCATGTACGTGTACACTACATTCAAACCAATCTTTACCCACAGGCCAGGAAATCGTTTGTACTGTCATTGTAAGTGCATCAGTGTAAATTTATACCTTGGGCACTTTTTTCACTTCAAAAAGCTGTATTTGAAATCCAGGATGGCATCTTTTGCATGCAAATTCTGAAAATTGTCACTCGTCAGCTATCAAAGTGGATAGTGACAGTGAAGTACCAGGCCAATGGCCTCTGGATGGGACCACCTGACTTAAAAGAGACTCTCTGACATTGCAGTATATGTACACGAACACAGGGTACTGGATAGACCATAATAAGACTCCAAACCAATCACAAAAACAGGGCTAGGAAAAAAATGCAGCACTGGCAAATTGTTGGACACTTAAATTGAGGAAATTGTGTGTGGACGAAATGATCGTATAGCGTAGAAGCAAAAGAAAATTGCTCACTTTGGCATATTTCTCTTCTGGACAGATTGTTTGGTACCATAAGGCACTCATCAGCAGAAATAATGTTTAAACTGTTTTTATTATGATACCGGTACACCTTATCTATACTACAATCACGAAAATGATCGGGGGGCGCTGCCATTTTCCAGACCGGTCTCCCGTCCCCATCGCGCCCGTTGGCTGCGGGGGATGCGGAACGGGGCCCGGCTATTTCCACTCTATTTCAATGCTCTATTTCCCATAATTCCCTTCCCCATTGGGCCGCGCCGGCCATCTTGCGTACCGTATGGGCCGGATAATTGACGTGCCACGTCGTATACATATGTACATGTAGGCCCTACGTTCGTTATGAGCATGCAGCGTATGGGCCGGATAATTTTCGTGCCACGTATACGTTCGTTATGAGCATGCAGCGCATGCAACTTGCCCCATATTTCTTCAGCACAGCGATGTATCTGTTCCTTGCTCCAGTTTTCTCTTTGAACGGTAAGTCTCATTTGTGATATGTATTGTTGTTTGTGAAAAGTGGTATTCTTTCGAACGCCGCTGGCAATGAGAAGCATTGTTGTTTGTGAAAAGTGTGAGTTTGTGAGTGTCCAATGATGGCGTAGTCTGGTGGTAGTACGGGGAGGGTTGTACGGGCCGGGGGGAGGCCTCGGACATCGAGAGTTTGGCCGTGGGTTTACTTAGCTGCATGACCTCCGTAAATACAGGCCTCACTTGGAACATGTACCCGAACAAAAATACAAAAATACAACATATAAGACATGTTTCGTTGCTTGGCATGTTTGGTTAGTACTTCAGTAGTGCATTCCGCATAAATGGGGTCTATTCCTTCCTCCATGGGTATTGCAACACCTGTCTAATTTATTTGTAGCTATTGTTAGCCGATGTATTTTTTTACAAGTTTTCTTCACCTTAGTCGTTATTCTTTTCTTTCTAACTCCTTTACACAGGACTCCCGATGACACCCACATCACATGACCAGCTCCAACCATGCTCCAAGCATGCTCCAGTGCATGCTTCAACCAGTTCTCAAAGCAAGAATCTCAACTCAAGACGAAGACGTGACACACCTATTCTTTCCAGTTCAACTGCAAGATTCCTGCTTTTTCTCTTTATCCATTCAAAAACCACTTTTCTTCTAGCCATAATTTTATTTTTAGAAGTCATGAAATAGTGAAAAAAAAATCATTCTTTTCTGCTGTTTTATGTCCATCCTTTTAAAAAATTATATCCTTGGCTTAGTTGTACCCAAGAATAATGATGGAATGATTACCCGATAATTACTGGCCAAGCAGACTGTGTCGATCCTGGCAAACTAATTTGATAACAAAACAATGTCTTTGATTACCAAATTACATAATCACTCTTAAAATTTCACAACAAAATATTCATGATCGCATACCCCTCCATTTCTCATGAGTTTTCACCAACTCTCATTAAATAAATGTTGTCCTGTAACTTACAATGCCACTGTCATTATTTATGATTACAGCTTTTAACACACAAAAAACTGCAATCGCACAATAACCTTTGGCCGTCTTGCTTGAAGGCCTTTCATGGAATGTCTGTGCCTATGGTATACAAGCCTGGACCGACGTCCCTTGCGAAAATTGCTCCGAAAACTGACTACAATTATATCCCCTGAGTTTTGTCAAAGTACTACCCTGTACAGTAGCGAATGCAAATACATTATTACTAATATAATTCGTGTATACCTGATTTCATTTTCACAGTTTTGTAATAAATACATTTAACATGTGGTGCTTGACATAATTATGAAGTGCTCCAATATGTCCTTTCTTTTAGTTTTACTCTCTTCTGCAAATAAACGTGTTACGATACTTTGCTGTACAACCCCATCACCATAATAAAAACACCAACTGCTATAATGACATTAACTTCTACTTAATACATAAGAAACACCCCCTTCACCATAACAAATATAAATTGTTGCCCACTTCCCCGGAAATATAAGTGACCATTCACAGGTGTAACATAAATAAGCATGGGCGGAGAAGCAAAAAAAAAAAAAAAAAGGAGGCGCGAAGTCATAGTGGTGTAAATTTAATGGGTTGGGGGGAGCAAAATGTCCCTGCCCCCCTCTAAAACTGATAAATCGAGAATGTGTTGAGAAAAACAGGCATTTTGTGGGCAAAACTATGTTTTGCCCCCCTCTAGAAAAAATCCTGGCGACGCACACACAATATCCAAACCCACCCCCACTGGCTGCCCCCTCCTCTCCTCTGTAGTGAGAACGATGGATACGACGTTGTATAGGCCAAGATCAAACCGCGTTTCATCTAAATTACCTAATTGTACAGTTGGTGTATACGTCCTTAATGGTTTGGCACCTTGAAAATTCAATGTTCAAATTGACTGGACAATATTCCAGCACAACATTATTTATGAGCTTTATATAATGAGACACCGCATGAGACAATCGGTCGGCAATGAATACTTAATTTCATTCAACTGTTGACAGCAAGACCTTCCTAATCGGCGCGCAATTTAAAACATTTAAACGGTATGAATCCCAGCACAAACATAAACCTCCACAATATCAGCGATTTCAATATCACCATCTCCCCTCTATGACAAAAACCATTTCTCCCCATCTTTGGAAATGTTTCTCCCCATCCCCGGAAATATTGGTGACATGGTCGACGGGTTTTACGGAAATTGGGCGTTCTGACTAGCACCCTTCACCCTAGCTAGCCCCTTCCCCTATATTGACAATATGTCCTGGACCCTCGCACAATCTCCGCAGGAAACGTTATGTACGCGCACGTTGAACGCAAATACAAATTAGGCGAGACTGATGGCGAGTCCAAATAGGCTTGCGCCTTGCGTGCAGCAGAGGGTATGATTCTTTATTTGACTTAACAGTTGTTTGGAGTTATTAGAGTTTAAATTATCGAAATTTCATTGCATACAGTAATTATTAAAAAACAGTCAACTCTACCCATCTAGCGGGTGCCGCGCGAAGCGCGGCATCCCGCTAGTAAATAATAATAGCTGGTTTTACGTCTTATGTTGTCCTTTAACCCTATAAACGACCTATAGCCTTTATAGGGCTCTTTGGGGGTCAAGGACCAAATACTACAGAATACTACATGTGTTATGCACACTTGTATGGAAAGAAATGCATACTACAGGTTACTACTCAGTAGTATTTTGTAGGTTTAGGTGAGGTTAGGGTTAATGTTTTGATGTTATTGTAAATCCAACTTCAATTCGACCTTGCGTTGCTAAAGGTGGATATTATAATAAACCATTATTGAATTGAATTGAATTGAATCACACAGTGATACAGCAATACCAAATGACTATATAGAGAGCCAACTCGCCATACACAGTGTAGCCTGCTCAAAATATTGTTTGGCTTTTGTACGGCTTTTCCAACATCTGTATTTGTGTTCGAGTCCTGCATAAATGAAGCCGAAACCCCTAAACCTGTTTCATTTCACTCTGCCTTAACAATGTAAACATGAGCGTAAGTGCCTCTTATGAATTTCTGTCATGCTTGAAACCATTCCTATCTAGATGCAGCCGTGTTCTCTGTACTGCTGTGTTGCATTTACTTTAGAGTTCACTTCAGAAACACCATTTCATCTCATTTCAACATTCTATGATCACACATGTCTTTGCCCAGGATGTGTCCAGAAGTATTTTAATGCTACTACTGGATTAACTACATGTATGTTGTTTTGGACATCTCATGACTAGATAAAGGTTAGCTTGCGAGCCACTCTGCCTGCACAGCCATTGGTCAACATTCTCAAGTTTCACAGCCTATACACTCACCAGTGTCGAGTCCATTGTGCTGTGTGGGCGAGTAGTGAAGCGGTCCATTCAGTAGCCTTTCAACCAGCGCTAAGTGACCTGCAGAAATTGAAAAGAAGACAGCGTTAAATTGAGTTTGGAAAAAACAAGGCAAGAACAGGGATTGTTTTTCTTTGTTAATAGTGAATGGAATTATACTGACATTGTTTCAGAGGCTCCATTTCCAAAGTAAATGCAAACATCCTAGTCCAGCTGGCGATGGCGATTATGTAATTAAAAAACAGTCAGCGCTGGCTGACATGTACATCTAGGAGAAGGTTTTAATGTAAAATACATCATTTCCAAACAAACAAAAAATCTTTGATTTCACCTTTTGTTCAAATGACCTGGGAACGGTTTTAAGGGAAATACAAATGAAGGAAAAATGCAGTTTTTATATTATGCCCTTTTGACCTTTTGATACCAAGAGAACTCAAATTTACAATGTACAATGTACGTAGCACCCATGCTGAAAATATCAGTCACTAAAGATGAAAAGCCATTAGGAGGGAAATTACTCTTTAAAATTCTAATTGATGTTATAAATATGCAACACAACAGCTATTTACTTTCACAATACAATAACAAACCAAGTTGTCTTTAAACCTTTTACATCAGTCCACACACACACACACACACACAAAATATCTCGTCTGCCTCTTTACACGAAGAGCTGGTTTTGAGTCTCAGTGAAGCCTCAATGACAATCCCTCAGGTTCAGGACAAGCCTCCTAGCTGTTGATTTTTCCAATTTGGCCTTAATTTCTGCACTCCAATCCCAAATTAACACCATTCCACCTGCAATCAAATTCCACTCCCGCAGCTGAAGTGCTTAATTCAGGTTTTTTTCCTCTTCCCATCACTATCGGTTAAATCAGGACATTGAACAGCCAGCATAATAGACTAGGGACAGAACCCCGGACCAGCACAAACAGACAATTAACCCAGATATGTAGCCGGTTTATCTCCAAGAATCATCACACACAATCCTCTCTCTTCTCTGTGTTCTTTCTTATTTCTTCTTTTGTTAAATCCAATTATTTTTGTTATGCCTGAAAACTCTACCGAAGATTGAAATGATTAGAAACACGCACTAGTGCATGGCCCAAAGTGGGGGAGAGGGTAAGGGGGAGGACGTTTATAGACGGTGATTCAGTTCATAGAGTAATTATGGCTAGAAATAGGTAAGGCTTTGTGGAAACTGTAATATTCATGGCAAAGTGCCTGACTGTCATGATATTCGACCGGGGACACAACGGCCAAATCTAGGTAATTAGGGGAGCCACTGGGACAGTTAGAGTGGACCCGATCTACAATGAGGAAGAGGTTCTCTTGGGCGTTCTCTAGCAACAGTTATTGCATGAATGAAAGCACTGCGCACTGAAGCTTTTGTGTGATGGTGAGGCAGTACATGTAGGTGACTGAGTGAAAACCAAAATAGTCTGAAGTGCAGATTGATTGACTGATGGGATATCTCTGTTAAAATATGACTACCTGATAATAATAGATTCCTACAACTGGATATATGCAAGGTGGAAGTACACATTAGTTCAACAAAATAAAATTGTGTAAACATGGGTCCTTCACGAACTCAGATTTGTGGAATTCTCACAAAACTATCTGTAAAGTACTTTAGTGCTCAAAGAACCTTTGTATATTTTTGGGTCACCAAATACATACAGGTGTTCTCGACTACAATTGCTGGCATGCTGTGTACATTAAACCTTTCTCAGTGAAGCTGAGTTCATTGGAGAAAATTTTAGCTTTACAAAATATATCCTTGACAAATATTTCCTTTCAAAACATTTGGTAAGATGGGATCAATCAAATTCTCTTAATAATCTATGTGGTACTGAATACGCCTTGACAGTGTTCTCATTGTGTAGTGATCCGACAGGACGTACATGTAATACTTTGCAGTGTCTGATATACATGTATGTAGTCTGAAGTTGACTAAAACCCTTTTCTGACAAGAAGACTTTTTTTCCCTTCAATATCCTTTTTCCCAATAGCTGTTATCGGATAGCTTTTTTTATTGGGCGTTACTTCATGTCATTTGTCATGGTGTGACTTTCATACTTGGGCCCCGTCTTATGTTACAAGTTGTGCCTTTGAAGAAAACCTACACTCACTGCAATGTACATGTACACACTCATCTACCCTAGGAATCAACTAAGTGATTTCATTGCAATACTAGTATCAGCAAAGTGAAATCCATCTTAATCCTTTTAATGGATTGACAATCTTGTAGAAGAGCCTGATAATCCTGGGCTGTTAATCAAGCATAGACCTTACAAAAGACTCCTAATGTTGATTCTGTTTATTATACCGGTATACATACACCGTACATGTATGTACTACTGTACATCCAACTGCAATATTAAACCGGTAACATATCAGGAAAATTGATGCTTTCCTGGTTGATTACCTGGAGTCTAGAAGACGTGCCCGAGACAAGTAATCACTAATGACATTGACAATTCCATTGTTGCCATGCTAAGGCGGTTTACTGTATTTCCATGGTTACTAAGAGCTCCACACTCAAATGTACAAGTACATGTACATGTACATGTTATATATATGCCGGCACCATCCACTACAGGCACTAGGTAACATTGGATGGAGACAGAATCTTACTTGTAAGTTTGGGCATTAGGTTTACAGCTCAGGAATGTATTGATCAATATCAAGGGAAATATGGGCACAGGAAAAACAACAATACACATCAGACGATTCATCTCACCAAGAACAATTCAATTTAGTGAATGCCCTTGCATATTTGCTAACCATCCTAGTCTTACCAAATACAACAAACTTCCCCTTTTTGTGATATATGCCTCTACTGTATCCAATTCTGTACAGGTTCTCCTTTAGATTCAATTCGTGGGAGTTTTTTGTACGGCTACTGTACATGTACATCAACTGCTGCCACAATCTTATTCATGCAAAATACAATCCATTCATGCACATTAAAATTGCTTTTGGGAGTGAAATTTGACAAAAGTACAGGGAGAACACCTTTAAATTTTAATGAATTTTAATTCTGTTATCATTTGTCTATCTTCATTTGACACATTTTTACATTTGTACATGTACATGTACGGTACGTGACATTCACGTATGTGTGTACATGTAGGTGTTCAAAATTTCTGAATCCCGGTAACTTGTATACTATGTATGTATGTATGTCCTGCAAGCAACTGCATCTATTTGAGAAGCAAACATTTAGTAACTGTAAATATGAAAAACCAGTGACATATCTGACAGACGCTGTTTGCTAAATAAACGCAAAATCCATTACCAATATCCGAATCTTCTGTTGACACTGTTAGTGTTAACCAGACATTAGTATCCCCTGATGTGGCATGAGGAAGAGATAATTTGCACAACAAATAAAAGGCACTCCAGCAACCAGACGTGATGCAGGAGGGACAGAAGCTGCGGCTCAATCTCACTAATTGCATCGTCTGGTATGGCTGGACTGTGGTCATACTGTACCTTAGCCTTCATGGATTAGTCAGCTATAATAAGATTTTCATTATTGTCTTAACGGCCGGCAGACCAATCAAATGCCATGTTTGAACTGATTGGACTGGATTAGGCCTTCTCTTTTCTACAGTCAGAGAAACAGATGAGCACTAGCTAAACTGCCTTCCTCATGTGAGACAAATTTGTTTCAGCTTTGTTTGGTCAAGGATCGTGGTGCGTCTGTAAAGTGTATTCACACACCATACAAAAGAGAGACATCTTGAAGCAAATCAGCAGGAATTAGTCCTTCATTAAAGGGAATGTACATGTACAACATTTGCTTTTGCTGCAATTTTCAGAAATAAATGGATTTGCAAAAAATAAATGTTATAGCAAGTATTGTTAAACTGACTTGTTTCACGTTTTGGGCTTGTAGATGCTGGAAAAACCAAGAAACCAATCATTTTCTTGTAGTCTGGTTCCCTGACCCCACTTAAGATGAAACGGAGCAATTTGTAGACTTTGGGGAATTGCAAGGTCAGAGAATCAGTCTGGCAGGCTTGTACCTCTTCACAGGTGTGTAATCACTTGCAAAGAAAATGCGGAATAACTAAATATGAAAAATTAGGGGGAGTTTGGAAAATAAGCCAGTTTTCTCCAACGCTGGTCGGCCGACCAGCGTTGGGAAAATACAATTTTTCTTGCAAATGTCAGCACATCAGGAGCCACAATTTTACAGGATGCTTTAGACTGTCATTCCCTAACAATCCAGTAAGGTATTTCGTGATAATTTGATCATTTCGTTTTTTGATGTTTGCAAATGTTGTATTTTCCCTTTAACGAGGTTGAAATATTTTAGTGACTGTATAAGTGTACAAAGTACTGAATATGTATACATACATGTACATGTACTTTTTATATTGATAGTGATGAAACAAAAACTTTGACATAGAAATGATCCTCATTTTGAATTATCTTTATTTACACTTTTTACCTTCGCAACTACACTGTACACTCATTTACAAATGCAGCATTCACCAAAATAACCCCAAAACAACCAGGTTTCACAAGTGATTGTAATAATAGAACAAATCCATAATTTCAAATCATCTTCAAAAGTCTCACAACATTGCAGCTACCGATTTCTTATCGCGTGCAGAACTGCTGAACCAGTGTGCGCAGGATATGATGATATGAAGCTCGGCGGCAAACATGTTAGTGTATATTACTTCCACCGTGTAGGCTTGACCACAATTAATTATTAGCACTTTCACTGCCTGGCATTAATGGTTTGTAATTTCATTGCTGCTGCTTTGCCTAGTGGGTTTTTTTCCGATTGGATGCCGGGGGGCAAATCAGTCGACATCCTAAACTTATTCACCATTATTAGCTTCTTTCATTTTAGTTTTGGAATGGCCGTTGGGGAAAGCATCAGACGTGAGGAAAACCACACCGACATGCAGTAATTTGCAATTGCTCAGCATTTGAGTCAAAAGTTGGGTCTTAGTTCATTTTCATTTTCCGCAAGCTAGTTCAGAAACCAAACAAGGATTAGTATCCTACCCAACTGAAAACGAATCTGTTTTCTTCATAAATCATGTAGCATTTAAAAAATTTCACTGTCCAACCTTGAACATAATATGCTTAAATATATGTGTTAACTAATTTCACACTGGAACTATCCAGCAAATCTGTAAATTTTGTAAACGAGAGAGAAAAAATGCAAATTTTCTTCTTGCTTCATGGGCAATAACCATCCATTCTTGCCAACGGAATAAGAATAACAAATGGCGGATGATCTTTCGTTTCAAACATTTATAAAGTGGAGAATCAAGCTTCATCAACGTCAGACAAATAGTGCGCTCTGCACAGACGTTGTTGAGGACTTCCCGGCGGCGAAAGGCTGCGCACTAGAGAAAAAAAGCAACGTTATGTCAGGTTAAACTATGCATGGTATGTGCATGATGAGACAGACAATTCCAGACCAGTGCAAGGATGCAATGCTGCTGATGCTGATATATTCACAGTCATTTCGCAAATTCCAAATTGCAATGTCAGATGGCAAGGATCCCTGGCATAATGAGAGCATGCAAATCCTTACACGTGCCGCGGCCTACCGTATTTGAAACCCCAGTGCACACAACTCGGTATAAAAAATTGTGTAGAAACAATTAAAAACTAGAGAAAAGATTGATTGAAATTAATCAAAGTACAGCAACATTTGACAACATCACAATGTATGATTTATTTTCTTGTTGCGACAAGGATTTGTACTGTCTCCTTTCAATTTAATTCAAACTTGTTGCAATATCCTCAAGATTTGACACCCCCCCCCAAAAAAATGTGAAAACAAAGGCTTATTGTTGGTTCTGAGTAACCTAATTATTGCATGATTTCTATTAGCTTGCTGCTGTTCGGGAAACTGAAGGAATATTTGAATGACTTTATCTATCTTTTATTTCTAACCACAGCGCAAAGTAATTCTTTCTTTTACTTTTTGTAAGCGACTCCTTGCAAACCAATAAGCATATCTGGCCTACATGTACATTAACACTAACATCCCATCCGAACATTATTACCATTAGCATTGATTAGCTAACTATCATCCCTCGTTTAAAGTTATTGATGCACAAATACTGCCTTGCTTGTTTTGTCCTGTGCTTACACCGTCATCAAATACTTGGACTGACGTCGCCGACAAACGTCGGTCTACACACCGGCTGCCCCAAGCTCAGCCGAGACTGGCTGTCGGCCGATCGCTCTGTTCGTCTTAGATTGGAAGCAATCCAGTAGTAATTAGAATGATGGCTATTATAGAACACTTCAAGAGTCTTATGCCCCAGAGAGATGTGCACACCCTTCCAAACTGCGCGTCTGTGGATGATGACCCCCCCCCCCCATGGTTACCAAGGGGATGGTTGCCAAGTGACCAGTGCCAGCTTGGCTTGGGCTGACGCCATCCAGCTACCATGGTGGGTGGAAGAACGGTAGCAGGGAGATAGCATGAGGCATCCGATTGCCGGCTCTTATTTCAGGAGCAATGACAGGCGAGTTCTTGGCTCTTACCCTGATGGAATGTGGGCAATGCACGTCACAAACCTGCCAAATGGAATCTCAATATCACATGCCACTTCTTCATTCCGCTCTTCAAGTCTACTGCATTAGAACTGGATTTTTCTGTTTATTAACTGTTGTTTCTTGAATAAAACAAATCATATTAAAATGAATGTTTTGAAAAAGCTGCCTTGAAAAGGTTAAAAATATATTTGTCTGCATATAGTTCAATGACATACAGTGATATCTCGATAAGTCCAACCTCAAGGGTACAGGTTCAAAATTTGACTTAAGCAGAGTTTTGAGTTGGATTCTTTGTTTTGAGGCAATGTATTCTTTGACTTATCAGTTGTTTTTGACTTATCAGTGTTTGACTTATCGAGATTTCACTGTAGTTGTAACACCAGACATTTTCAGGATGTATCTGCTCCCAAATTACCGCTCTTGAAATTGATTCCATCCTCACCACTTCAGAGGCAGACAAGAACAGAAGCTAGCACAAATACAGAGTGCAATGTACAATTTACAACGCATTTATCAAAATGCTTCGCATGCGCCAGGCCTAGGATACAGAAACAGCATTGCACACATGTATAAGACTTCCGTCGCAGTAGACGCTCATTTGTCACCAGTTACATGAGCTTTCTGCTCATTCCGTCATGTGTTTTTTTGTTAATGATCTTTGGCCGACTGCAATGAGGAAAGCATTTTTCAACTTAATACATGTACGGTACTACTGAAAAATAAGAGGCATACTGCAGAATTTTTTTTTTTTGAGATTGTCTTGGCAACCACATGTACATGGGTATATGTTATGGCCTCTTGTCTTTTATTCTTGTCTAATATTGTACACTATAAAATTGTACATTAGTTATCCCACGAACGCGAGTGAATCACGGAATAATGTAGTGCATCTGTGTCCCACATGCCATGACACCGAAGTGGTATGTGAGACAGAGACGCACTACATTTTCCGTGTTCTGCGAGCGCAAGTTGGACAACAAATTTATCTCCAAGCAAACTTGATGCACAGTAAAGATGGAACACACATGCTGTATACACAAACTTTTCTGCAGTTATGGCGTGGGAATCTGAAGCCATGTTTCCATTGGATTTTTTTCCAACAGCCACGTGGAAACTTAATGCGACATTCAAGTCTACAGTGCGTAGAACATTATGATTCATACTTATTAAAGGGAAGATACAACATTTGCAAACATCAAAAAACGAAATGATCAAATCATCACGAAATATCTTACTGGATTGTTAGGGAATGACAGTCGAAAGCATCCTGTAAAATCGTGGCTCCTGGTGTTCTGACATTTTCAAGAAAACTTGTATTTTTCCAACGCTGGTTGGCCGACCAGCGTTGGAGAAAACTGACTGTTTTCAAAAAGTGCCCCTAATTTTCATATTTAGTTATTCCGCATTTTCTTTGCAATTGATTACACACCTGTGAAGGGGTACAAGCCTTCTAGACGGATTCTCTGACCTTGCAATCCTCCAAAGTCTATAAATTGCTCCGTTTCATCTTACGTGGGGTCAGGGAACCAGACTTCAAAAACATGGTTGGTTTTCTTGGATTTTCCAGCATCTCCAAACCCAAAACGTGAAGCAAGTCAATTTAACAATATTTGCTATAACATACTAGTCCTCCCAATCCATTTATTTCTGAAAATTGCAGCAAAAGCAAATGTTGTACATTCCCTTTAAAATGTTTTTAAATCTAAGGTACATGTGTACAAATGTATGTAGATTGTCTATGTTCATGTCAATCTTCGTCATTTGTTGGCTTGAGGGCAGGAGGAATTCTAAAGAAGTTTTTACTAATCCTAAATAATATGGCCTTGCGCGAGGTACCCAGTGCAGGAAGGGCGTCCATTCCCACACCCTACAATGGTGTCATAAACAGTTTCCTAAAATATTGTTACCTGTGGATCAACTACAAAAGAACAGTGATTTAAGAGAGGGCCAGCTGTTCCAGCAGTAAATGTCTGGGAAAATTCAGAGAGCTTGTCCAAAGCAAAGATTTGAGGGTCAACTAACTGGACACAAAGAACTGGATTTAAAAGAACAAATTCACAGCTGAAGGTGTAAGCATTGTAATAAGTTGACCCTGTGGGAGGCTACCAGTGGGTGAAATTCAAGACAGAAAAATAAGCATAAAGGTTATTGAGAAAAAAACATGAACAAAACGTCATATTTTCATATATTCACCTACCGGTACATACACATGTGCTTCGTCCATGAAAGTACCGGTAGCACAGAGAGATTGAAACTTTCCTATTTTGTTATTTTTAAACAAAATGAAATGCAATGTACATGACTTCTTTTTTTGGGGGGGGGGGGAATGCATGTGGGCAATCAAGACTTGTCTATAATAGGTATTGCTGAATAGACTTAAAGATCATCTGAAAATTGTATGGGCTACTAATAAAAGTAACCCCCAAGATTCAATGGCAGAAAGGGCACAAGGATTCACAGCAGCCATCATGCACAGATATCAAGAACTGACCAATTCAATTCCAAACGCATCCAACTTCTGTCAACACGTGCTGCCTCAGCTTCATCCACTCAATCGAGGACAGGGAATGCAGGACTCTCAGTTCATCTCTCCTCTCCAACTAACCCCTACTTCCTTCCTGCCCAGTCAAACAGAAATGTAGCCAATATCGACTTTCCCTCCACTATTCCTCATTCTTTTTTTCTCATTTTCATTTCTGCAATTAATATTCTGTGCAGGCAACAAGACAAGATGAAGATTCCAATTTAGTGAGACTGTGTTGGCCAGGGATGTACTTTATTTCTTTCACCCTTCCTGACGACAGTCAGTCTATTGGCATGGGTTATTATTTGTTGAAGTGGTCGATTCTTCGAAAGTCCTATTACGTGCGTGCAGTGCAGATTGCAAGAACATGTTGTTGAGAAAACCAGAACCCTACTTCCTTGGTCTGTTTCTGGTGTCCTGGCTCCATCAAGCTGTCACATGCTGGAGTTTCCATCAATTTCTTTTTCTTCTGAAAACTCAGATGCCAGTTTCACTTGATCTTGTTTCACATGAAACATAAACAGCTAGTTTAGCACATCAATCAACGATGAAACTAATGTAATATTTACATTATTGTGCAAGCACCCCACACTTTCAATTATACATGTAGTATTTTAGCGGAAGTGGATGTTACCACAAACCTTTTATAATATTTGACAGATTTGAGAATGTTTGTGCAGCACACATGAGTTGGCATTAAATTCTCAAAGCAAACGTTTACATTAAGGCAGGTTACAAAAAGAAAACAAAATCAGGCTTGCATGCAAAATCTGCAGACAAGCCAAAAATAACTTCATACAAAAATTAGAGAAAACTTGTTTTTCCCGCAAGTCAGATATTTCTGCACTAATGATACGGTGAGTGAGCTTTTGATTCCGTGCAGCTCCGCCCATCCCACACCATCATGGTTCAAATAAAGAGCAGGAAATACGCGTATTGGGTTATCACTAGTGATGTGTTTGTGTCTCAATTATTCAATTACTGTGTTGACAAGAGGAGCAATGAACTGGAAATTGCCGTGGGGGCGGGCAGGGAGCGAGTGTGGCTGTGAAGCAGAGGAGTGGGTGATGTGCAATGACGCCTGATGCAATACACCTGATGGTTTAGTTTAGGACACTATTCCTTAAAAGGGGCAGGGTACCGTAGGTGACCAGAATGACCTTGTCCCTATCAAACTTTAAGATATAGTGCAAGCTAATCTCTACTTGAAAAGATCCATGTGAAGAAGTCCAACAAATTTTGATCAACAACAGGTGTCAAGGTGCCATTCAGCTTCAAAATTTAACAATAACTCAATTTTCTCTTCCAACTAAATTAAAAATAGAGATTAATTTATACAGCAACAACTGGAACTTGGTTTGTTTTTCCTGTTAACCTAGCAACCAATGTTTATGCCTTTACAGGTCAAATCAGCAGTAATCACGTACATGTATGTATGGGACACTGCTTCACACATTTTGGAAGTGAGGAATCTTGTTGATATTTATACAACCTACTTAAAGCTATAGTCCATCATTTGCAGCCATCCGAAAAGTAACTGGCGTAATTATTGTTGAAAAACATACTTGGTTGAAAGATAGTAAGGGAACTAAACTCCCTGTGAAATTATTCTTTCTGGGAAGCTGTCATTTTGAAGTAATCAATGAAAGAAGGCCTTTCCAACGGTGCGTCAAGACGCACCGTAGGAAAATTTAAATTAGTAGTTTGTTTTGTTATTCGGCAAAGCGCGCACAAGCATTGGCACGACGCACACGCGCGCGCAGTTGCTATAATTCGTCAGATCAGTGCGCGACGTCGCGTATAGCTGCAATTCAAAACAATTCAAAACATGATTCAGTAACTTTTGATTTGAAATTTAGATCCTAGAATGCTGTTTTTCTCGGAATATACAGCTGAAGCTTAGCTGAAACTTCATCAGGTTAGTTGTTCAGTATTCTTCATTAGATTTTGAACACTTTTGTTGCTTCAAACGAACAAAATGCACAAATTACAAATGATGGACTATATCTTTAAAACATTTTTTAATTTTCCCATTCAGCAACCAATCCGAGAACGAGCTACCGGTACAACTTAGCAATCTCAACAAAAATTTATCAAAGGGATGCAGGGAATGTACCTGACTGCACGGACAGTTTATGTCCCCTTTAAACTTCCTAACAAAAGAAGCATTTTCAGGAAGCATTTAAAGTGACTTCATGTGGTCTAGCCTTTCCTGGCAAAGATAGTACCTACAGGCCTGATCTTCAATGTAGTTTAGCGTAGTAAACTAACTTCCCCGGACAACATTTTTTTTTCATTTCGTGACCCCAGAAATGGTTGCCATTTCCCTTGGAAACAAACAAAAAACTTGTTTAGGTGGAAAAAAACAAGTCTGCATTCCCACGAACCCTAAGTCACCTTTCGAAAACCCCGAGAAGTACTGAGCTCCACAAACACCCAATCCCTTGGCCCAATCAACAATCTGTGGGTCCGTGACAGACAGCGAGACCCTATTCACCCTGACTTTGCATTGATGACAGGGACTGATTATTCTAGCAGGTATTGGTCTGGCAAAATAATGACTTCTACATATATGTACCGGTTTTTCCCGGTACATGAACATATGTGTATGCATGGAACTCAAAACATTTCTTTCTTCTCAAAAATCACCTTCAGTTTTCCCTTACTACGTTCCCTTGATTTAAAAAAAAAAGGAAGAAGAGATTCCTTTCTTTGAAATCCTCCTCTGAAAGGCTCTTTTCAATTTTACTAAGCACACGTGTACATGTCATAAAATTTACATGTACAATAAACCAAGATTAAGGTGGCTTACACATACAGTACATGTAAATTACATGTTAATGTAAGCAGCTGGGATGTGCATGTAGGTGACCATATTTAAACTCTAATAAAAAAATGTTCGAACTATATGTTGAGTCTGCAGAAAATAAGATATGTGCTCGTTAAAAGTGCATGCATGGTTAAGGCCTGCTGCAGCATTTAACTGACAGAAAACTGATTAGTGATGGCAATCCAAAATAAGGTTATTGTTTGACAGAATCCTTTTTTTTTAAATCAAATTGAACTCCTGTTCCTAGTTCCTGAACAAGTGAAAATAATAGGGATATTGTGGAGTTTGTGTTAATAATAGGGATATTGTGGAGTTTGTGTTAGTGAGTTTGACAGAAAGATTGAACTTACCTGGTAAAGGTATGCCATTACTCCAGCCAATGTGCATTGCAGGAAGTCTGTTAGGATTGCTGTAAGAACAAAGGGATAAACGTACAAATAAGAATACATTGTATTAAGCTCTGCAATCATAGCTTCATAGCCATCTGGATATGTTTCTCATAGCTGGTTGTCAGCTTAACAACGCCAATAAAACAAATCCTTTAGCCAATTTTCCGTTTTGCAGAAAAATACTATTGTGGTATCTGCATACATTTTGCATGCACAGTTAGTCAGTATTCAGTACTCGGATAATCACAAAAATATACATTTCTTATTAATCTACTGACAAGTATTTTTTTTTCAGTGTGTCCTTCCTATCTTTCATGTAACACTTATACTTAACACACAAATATTAATAACACTAAAACATATTTATATGTATAATTATCTCATCTGTGATGTGATAAATTATTCAGCGCGATCAAGACTGCAAACATATCCTGACATTATTTAAACTATTTCTTGTTTACAAGAAATTTCCAAGTTTTAACAATCAAGTCACCCCGAACCATTCCAAGTAAACATGTACATAAATATGTACTCATTTTTCACACTGTTCCAAAAACAAAATCTGATTATTTTGTCTTTCTTCTGAAGTCTTGCACATTGCATGGGATATGATGCCATGTAGAGCTCTGCAGGGCACACATCTATAAAATGTGAGTTACAGGACCCATTAGTGTTTGCCACTATCACACCAGCTTGATACAGTCAGTCGCTATGGTAACCCAGTCAACGAGCATCGCATCACTCGGCAACCAAGTGCCAGTGAATCTTGGGCAGGTGGCAAGTTGGACTTTTTTCTCTCTCGCTCTCTTCTTATTGTCGGTCAGCCAGCATCCGCATACATTATGCATGGCCATTTCCCGGCAGGTTATACGCTAATCTGGCACCTCCTTCCTTCCTCGTGCGGAGGCGGCATGGATTCCAAACCCGTTGAAGTAGCCTTCTTGGTGGCCAATATAATTGCAGAGTTAAACATGTCTAGGTACACCGATGCAGTGTGTCTCCATTCCCAATATGAACAAATGTTATGATCAAATTGGTGGGGCAATGCAATTCACATGTAAGTGAATGGAACAAAGGCACCAATGAAAGTTAAAGTGGTAGATTTTGGGTGTTCTACCAGGGTAGAGCCTCTAAACTCTAGTCCCTACCAGGATTAGGACTGAATTTTACACCTGTAGGTTACTGGATCCTGTGGAAGCCGTGTTGGAATCTTGCTAATCTAGTGTGAGAGGGGTTGCCAAAATCTCAGGGCTTGACCCAGGTTCAACACAGAGATTTTGGATGGAGTAACAGGGCTGTATGTTATCATAAAGCATGTAGACATACATGAACCGTACATACCTTGAGATGTTGCAGAGTGGGCCCTGATGATACTGGTAGGGATGGGAGTTGTAGGGCAGTACATGATGGTAAGGGTGGTAGGGGGTCTTTCTCAGCGCTTGTAGTAGGTTGGGCCGATAATCTGGATCTACGCACCATAGCGAACCTTTTCCTATTGACTGCAATGATACAGATACAGATAACAAGTTTAGGGTGGGTCATCAATTTTAAGACACTGTATGTGAAGTGGAAATTTTAGAATTATTTAATATTGAAAAATACATGGTTTTTTTTGTTTATGGGCTTGGCAATATACTAGTAGCAAGTACACGAAACAAAACAGATTAATTGGTCTAAATAACAGAGTGTGTGAAAGTGAAGATTGGAAGCGTAATTGATTTTTGGAGGTAATTTTTAACCCTTGATGCTACAGTATCTAGTGTAATGAATCAACCAAGATCTTTATCTGTGGAAGATTTGCAAACAAAAGGATGCTTGCCACATCCCGACACCTGACCCGGCTCGCGTGTATGTCCCCGTCCCCCTGAATCAACACCCACGCTTCGCTGATCCACGCACCAAAGGTCCAGCGCGAGCTTGTAATGCGTACTGAATACACAACCACACAAACTTGTCTATGTGAGGATTCGCAGCAAGGTACACGAAAAGGGGCTGGTAGGACTCATCAAATTAGATGTGCTACTGAGTCTTCTCTTGTCGATGGCCTAACATGTCTGATCTGTGCAAACTGGTAATCTGTATTCCAAACTGCGGTGGAGGGTACCGTGATGGATTGTCAGGAAAACCTGATACAAGGGATTGTCATTCCGGGCAATCAGGGAGAGTGATCTGTGTTATTACCCAGACTTCTGCATCGTTTCTCTCGCATGAGCTGAAAAAGCACTACAGTGAGTGAACAATCTGGAGCACAATAATGATACACAAATTACCAACCCCCAGTGATACAGGAGCCAAGACTTATTGGTTCAAATATGTGCCTAGCTTTCTCTCAGGAAGTAACGTTTAAATATGCATAGTTGTCTAGACACAAAAAGCAGCGTCATTTGACCATTTTTATTTCAGTCCCTTTGAGTGGCTCTAAAGTGTACTTGTTCTAGATCTTGACATCCCCCTTCCCCAACTCCCATCTCATTTAAGATCCATGTTAAAACCTACTGACACCCAACTAAGGAACATAAGATGGCGCACTACATGTTTCTCTTTAAACTCTCTCGCCTTCTCAAATAACCAGGGGTCATAAATATGGGATTGTATTGTGCACTGCTGTTTAGTGTATCGAGTGTTGCAAACTAAGGTGCAAATCAAAACACTGGAATGAAAGCAAAGTGCCATATGGCTGCCTCTCTATCCGCTCCATTCAGCCACTGCACTGAGTGTGAATACCGTTATTGATCAGTCCAACACAATCAATACACGATTCCTTTAGTGCACGCGCTGCCAGTAATGATCGTTGGCCAGGCTGGCTGGCAGAAACAATTCCACTGTATGGATATGGAAACCACTCCTTTAATATACAAATGAACAGAAAGGAAAGACAAACAAATACATATCAATTAAAAATTTGAATATTTAGTCACAAGATGGAATTATACAATTGGTGCTTTGTGGAGTAATTATACCACACTAAAAATGGATTAGCAGATGATGATTGAAAGGACAGTTAGAGAAGGAATTAGAGAATTGTGCCTGGAATGGAATTCCCACTTGCACTGATGTGGTTTGGATTTTTTGTTGTCCCCCTCTCCCAATCTACTTTCTCTTATCCATCAGAGTGGCTGTGAAAACACACAGAGCCGTTAATTGAATTTCCTTAGAGCCACCATGGCGAGGGGATCGCTTGATGCAAACACGTCGCCATGGCGATGATGCAAAACAAGATTGCAGCGAAGGAAAAGAATACAAGCGCAATTCTTCCTCAATGCTAAGGGGAGTTAGGAGAGAGAGTAAAAAAGCAAGGAAGAGGAGTGAGCGGTGTTTGGGCACCAACTCCTGAGTGCCGTCAGGCCCTTAGGCTACTGTTTATGGCTCCTGTGGGGTGAGATTATTGGCTGCGGCTCGCTGATTAGCACCGTGAATATTTCATAATGATGGATCAATGCGCATCTGTGATGAGAAAGTTAAAGCACTGAAAATAAAGCAGCGGTGCACTGACCATGTTCCTATCCACTGATAAGGAATCCACTGCAATTCACTTTCATACACAATTGGTGGACAAGCGCTGCTTTTTAAAATCACAAAAAAACACCATACAATTCAATCAATGGCAGTCCAAGGGGGTACGGAGCGGGACCCCCCCCCCCCCCCCCACAGTGACAGAACTGTTCTCAAATAAGACCATTTTGAACTTGTGAGAGCCCTTCTGCCCCCCCCCCCCTGTAACCTCTCTGGATCCGCCCTTGTAAATGTGCATAATGTACCGGTACATGTATGGGTATGCATACATTTTACGAACGTACAAATGTATGCTATTATCCATTTTAAAAGAATCATACATCTTCCGTGACTGAAAAACAAAAATTCTCACATAGGCTACATGCGTACAAGTTTGATTAAAAAAAAGAAAGATAAACGCCATTTTGTCATCTTCTGGAATCCAACCCTCTTCGAGTTGCCCCAAAAAACAGTTTCAATGGTTTTTATACTTAAACGCAATTTAAGTACAATAGAGTTGAAAGTATAGTTGTATAAGAAACAGCTGTTATATTTAACATGTTCCATAGATTTTCATAAAATTTCTCCTTTTTTTCAAATGTATAGCTCCTTTTAAATTACACGTAACCTCTACGTATACACATCTTTTGATGTCTTCTACTGCTACCAGTACACTGACTGATTTCTGTGCAAACATTTGTAAGAGATGTATACATGAACATGTTCATTGTATATTGTGCATTTCGTAAGACTTTGAAATTGTTTTCTTAAATTTCAACAATGAAATTCATGACCTAATCTCAGCTCCCTTTACACATGTGTACTCCTTTTGTTTGGTTCAATGGATATGGATTGTTGCTAGGCAACTCTTCTGATCCAAGTCACTAAAAAAAACTTTCTCCTCTTTCCCTTTTAAAACAACCAGTGACCATAAAATTTCACCTTACAGGCAAAAGGAGATTGGTCTATTTTTTTCACTTAGCCAGGCAGTAAAATTTCTGGTTTATGACTGTTGATTTGGACAGGCAAAGTTAGTGTTCAAGTGCACAATCCTATCGGCCTGTACACAGCAGAAGCCTGAGGGACCCACATATCACTCAGTGCCTAGTTCAAGAGCAGTCAAAACTCTACATGTTTTTGCATTGGTAAAGGGCAGGACCCTTCCGTGTTTGGACATGCGATTCCATTAGAATAATGGTCTTTCAACGGCACAAACGGCTTTATTTGCCAAAAGGCAAAAGTGTTTGGAAAACTTGTCAACCATAAGTGGATGGCAAACTGAGGGGAAAAAAATTATTTGTCTACAGGCAAAATGAGTGTGACAAGAAGTGACAGACTTGGATGTGCTTTTTTTCTGTCTTCTTTCTGGTAAAAGAGACAATAAAGTCAACTGGTTGGAGGAACACACTTTGTTTCTTTTGGAACATTGGAACATTTTGGCTAGAGTTTCTACTTCTAGTAGTATTTTGGTATTTGTTCATAAATGTTGACAGGTAATAAATTTCCCAAAGAAAGTAGAAAAAGAAAAGTCTATCTTATTAAGTACAAAAAACCACATGATTGATTTACCGTACACGATTGATTTACCCATTAACCAATGTAGCAACATAATATACATATTATGATTGGATATGCCAATGCCTCGTTATCTGTAAATAGTTACCATGTCAACAGCTCATTAATTGTCTATTAATAGATTTGTCTCGTATCTCATTTGAACATTTGTTCTCATAATGTTTATAGACACAATCCTATATTACGTGCATCGTGCGAGTCAGTATGATGAATACAATTTCCCCAAAAGGTAATGCATCTATTGCTAGAGCACGACCCTTTTTTTTTTGGCAATGTTTGTCACACTTACAACTGAAATATAAGGGGACAAAAATTCCACCTGCTTTTGTTTTTGTTTTTGTTGTTTTTTGAACCACTTAATCATATCTGGCTGCACACGGCGCTTTCACAGCCAGACAGATCTGAATGGCTTGCTGCTGATGCCTGGCACAGTCAGGGTTCCACTCGGGGCAATTTGTCCAAATCTACGCTCATTCCAAAATGCCTTTTACACAGGTGGGGGGCCTAAAACTGCGGAGCCCGATTGAGAGGCACCATACCCTGCATGCATGCGCGCTGGATGCAGACCCGCTGAATGATTTGATCTGGAGGCATTTGGGAGGTCAACCGATCCATTTTAGGAATTTTGAGACTGACGATGGGCTTCCTGTTTTGTTCACTTCACTACCCCGAGAAGTGTTCAACTGGACTTGAACTACTCTCCAAAATAAGGTCAAACTGTAAATATTATTCCATCAATATCTACATGAACATGTACATGTTTGTATGTGTAGCGGTACCAGATGATAAATGATAAACACGTGCGGGATCTTTTTATAGAAGTATTACAAAATGCTTTTCAATATTAACAACTGTACTGACAGTTTTCATTAGGGTTTATCTGCAAACAATTCAAATACAACAAAAACTTCAAAAACTGCTGCTACAATTGACCTATCGCAGTTTGCGAGTTAGCCACGCCCCGTAGACAACCCTATGGAACTATTGTAAGTTGGGTTTTGTTTGTCTCAGATTTTGCGTGTTGCGCGTCAATTTGTATATCATGTCATTGGACAATATTTCACAAGCTGCGTTGACGTGATTCTACCGTGATAGTTCCATGAATGCAAAGGGCCCATTGAAAAATTATGCATGTCAGCCCACATACAAATTTGTAATTGTATGAAACAATTTATTAAATATGTGTAGGCCTATGTATTCAACTTCCTCATTGTTTTCTTTGTCCAATCAACTTCCTGGTTTTGAAAAGTAAATCCAACCCTTCATAAGTTTCGCTTCGAGGCCATCCCAGTTGTGACTGCACAAAGGGCCTGTTGCTAAGATAAATGGTTGCCAGGCAACGGCCAGCTCACCCAGTGACAGCTGGACACATCACCATGGTAATATAGCAAGGCCATAGTGATTGGCTGGTACTTCCTGATAGGGTTATCTTAACCGGTGTCTTCCTTTCGGTATGGAGTTACTTCCTGTACAAAACATATAGCGTTTATGTACATGTACACATGTGCCGTAGTTTCCCTGTAAAACCACAAGTAGAAAGCACAGCACACATGTGTACAATATATGTAAACTGTACATGTACACATAGAGTGGTAAAGAACCACTTAAAAACAACATGGTTAATTTTCTATTTTAAACAATCAAAAAAGACAAAAATTCAGAATTCAGAATTTCCGTGTCTCTTTCTTAAGGCATTGGAAAGGTACTTGACCAATATTTCATTCAAAGAATTTCAGTGTTTGAAATGTGTCTCTGAAATGTGTACATATATATACGTGTACACTATACATTGTCTGATTACAATACGTGCAATGTTGTTGTAGCTTTTAAAAACATACACATACCAGGTAGTTTAACTCTAGCTTCTTTGCAATACATGTATGTTCACATTTCTGCTGCTTCTTTATTTTTTAATAAATAACAAGTTTTCAAAACATTCCACATTCTTCAGATTAAAATGTAAAAGATTTGAAAAATGTACATTGTAAATGTAAGTAAAGACTTACATGTAGGCTATTTGACTACCAGTATATGGGCGGGCTAAAATACCAAACAAAAAATGTGTTTTTCAGAAAAATTGTTTTTCAAGTTTTGCATGACTGTGCACCTGGCATTCCACAGATGACAGTAAACAGTGCTACAATCCTCTGATGCAATATTGCAAGTTGGCATAGTGCAACCATCCAAACTACCGGTATCAGCTCTTTAACTGCAAAGTTCATGGTCCAATGAAAATATTTCTGTGTTGTACAATGGCCTTGTGCATTGAATGGAACTCAGACAGTTGTATTCAAATGCATGCATAGTCACAACTCCTGTCGCCTGATTTTTCTTTGCATTCTTTCATAAGTTTTATGAAAAGTTGAAGTAACGGGTCTGAGTATGCTACACGTATGCATCTTTGCCTGTATTTATAAACAACAAACATTCTCTCATTCTGTATATTTTTTATCAGACCTTGTTTTGTCAACAGATTCTTTCCAGATTTCAATTTTGTAGTCAGTGTTACAAAATACTTCTTCCGTTGTCATGGTTTTTTCAGTAACCATGGCTACCTTTGTATGTAGGTGTGTTGTCATTGGAGATTAAATATCTGGACTGTGCTTTGCATTGCACGACTGCACATCTTTCATGACAGATGAAGACTAATTGTCAGCTGTGCAATGGATGATAGAGGCAAAGACTAGCCAATTACAAAATACAGATGATTCAAATCAGAATATTTTGCACCTAAGGCTTGGTGTTTCAAATACAAGTTCAGATAAATCAACAATATCACTATCCTCAAACCAACTTTACTCACACATACTAGTGTAAACACTGCATGACCGATCCTGCTTTTCGATGTATTTTGTTTCTTTGTTTAATTCTGCACCCCACTACACCTTTTCATTTGGACACTCAAAACTTTGGCCAACTTTAAATGACATTGGTCACAAAGACATTGGTCACACCAGCAAGCAATACTACTATGCATACAATCAGAAGGCCAGCCCATTGTTGTTTCAAGTAGTCATATAGAACTGCACAAACACTCTTATCATCCTACATGACCTACACTTGAAGCCAAACCCAATGCCCTATCCTGGACCTTTGAAAACAAAATATACCGGTATCTCAAAATGGACTGATTCATTCAGTGGTGTCCACGTCAGCCTATTATTTAACTCAAGTGTGCCCCTTGTGCTGAACTTTATCAAGCTTTTTCCTTGCAACTTCTGCAGGGTAATTGTTAGCTTAAACTGTTTCAAGCACTGAAATAGTTTGATTAATTGGAATTGTAAACAGATTCTCAGCAGTGTTTAGTTAAAAGTAGCAAGCACAACTGTGAAGGCTTAGTATTTTTCTCAGGGAGAAAACATGATTGCAAAAGCTTCAATTTCAACACTAAAGCCAAACATGAATTCAACTTGCAAAGTAGAAAATGTAACATGCATGCGTAAAATAACAATTTGGGTCACCCTTGCCGATGATCAAATTGAATCTTTTCACTGAAATATTCCCACAAAGGGACGCCTTGAGTCTGACCCTTGTCACAATTTGCCAAATAGGCTAATTGTACTTCAGTTACACAGAGTATATTGTTAAACCTGTCATTTGATGTTGCCTTGCCTTGAAACCCCACAGGTAGGAATGTCCAGTCCAATTTTAGAGTACCAACTAAATGAAATAGGTTCCACAATAATCTTCAATTCACAAAGATGATCAAATTGGTTGTTTATTCACTAGGTTTCTGGATTTGATAGAAAATCGTGACAGGTCAACAATACTAATGACCCCAAAATGGGCAGGTGTTAGAAGACACGTGAAAGAGTTATTGTACTATTCATCATCATAAAATGTATAGAAGCAAAAACTATAAAGAGGGAGAAATACAAAGAGAACAAGTGTATTTTTCTGCCCAATAGAGAGAGAGAAATGAGACAAAGGTAATTAAATCTTTAGGTCCAGGTTTGTTTTTCTGTTGCTATGGCAATACTCGAGAGCAGATGTCCTGCCCAGGGAAGTCTTTGTTTTGCCAGGGTAGGGAGCAGCTGTGCGGCAGGGTTACAGTACTGGGCAAGGCAGGGAACCCAGTAACTCCTGAATGGTCCCATCACAGAACCCAGGAAATGAAGCCACGAGGTGCCCTGCTGATAAGTGTCAGTTTACTGCTTAGAAGTTAGAACTCTTACTTTTTGGGGTGGATTCTTGTAACCATCGAGTACATGTATGTAGTTTTAGAATATGAGACCTAAAGTACACGTTGGCAAAAAAATCCCATGATGATGGAATTTCTAGATTGATACTTTCAAAACTGTATTGTTTTTTTTGTAAGGCTGAATAAATATTCACTTGGCTTTAAAGTAATTATATGACAATTTGGCATGCAAAGCATGGAACCCAATACTAAACAGAAAAGGCAGCTGACCAACTGATAATACTCTACCGGTATGTGTTCTTGTATTTAAAATCAATTCACAAAGCAAAATGGTCAATAGGTCATTTTTCCCCTCAATTTTTGAAAATATGACTGATTTGCAACAACTTACCAGGCTGATTTGCCCCTTGATCTTGTCCACTTTACGGAAGCATTTGTTGAGCGACAAGTTATGCCTGACAGAGTTCTTCCAGCCCGTGGGGGCGTTGTGGAAGTAAGGGAAGTGGTCCTGTATCCACTGGTAAATGTCTTTAACTGGAAGACGTTTCAGCGGTGAGTCTTCAATAGCCATGAAGATCAGACAGCTGAATGAAAACGGTGGCTTACTGTTGATGTGCCTTTTGGGGTCCACGGGCCCGTCCTGATGGTCCCCTGCCGACAGGTTCCCATACTTGTTCATCATGCCATCGCCAGCGTTGTTCTCTTTAGCGTTGCCATCCTCCTCATCATCCAAGTTCATGTCTTTGAGCAGGTCTGTGCTGTGCAGCCAGCTGAGCGGCCGCAATTCGTCGTCGTCCATGGTGCCTTTCTCCAGCTTGATCTCAGCAAAGCAGCTGCTGTTCAGGTCCATCTTGACACGGCTGCCGAGGGCCCGGGACAGTGTGGCACTAGGGAAGCTCTTACTCAGGCCTAACGTTAAGTGTCTCTTCAGTAGACGCTCTGGTTTACGATTGGGTGGCATGGCGGCAGGCTACCACCTGTAAGCAAAAAGATTATAAAACCACCAGATCAAAACTTGCAAACTTACAAGATAAAGTACTAAAAGAGATATTGGAAGTTGCAAATTTCCCGTGAAACTTAATTCCTGCCAATACAAACCTGCCATCTTGAAAAGAAGACCATATTCTTTTTGTTTTCTTAAATTCAGTGTAATGCCAGCCAAAACTTAAGCGAGACTGAACCACCACTGCAATGTCTTTTTCTTGTTGCGTGTTCTGTGCCAGTCACCACCAGATTTACATGTGAATACCTGCTTGGAATATCAATGGGCCTCATTTGAAATTAACGGTCACTGATTTTTTTCCTTGGGGAAGTTTGGTTGAGATCCCCAAACAATGATTCATATTTAGCCCTTTGAGGGCCAAGGTATCAAGCGGGTATAGAAAGCAACAAGGTCGCTTCATGCACGGCTGGCCTTACCTGTTTGGGTTTTGCATGCAACAGGTTAAAAAAATACCAAGTCCTGACAATGCCAGCCCACGCTTGGAATTGAGAGTCCATTCAAAAAGTATTACACGCGCTCCCCTTGATGCACTTTTTCGTTGCATTCCCTCCTTTGTGATTCCTAAATTCCTCAAGTTACCTTGAGGGTGCAGGGCCACGCTTGTCGCACGCAAACAACAAAGAAACCACACTTTTTATTAATTCGGAAAAGTATGACGTACACAATTTCCATTATCCAATTGCCAGCGAGAAGCTGACAAACTGAATACGATTTATTACTGTGGATTCTCAGTTATTAAATTCTGACAATTTGGTGAAACTTGATGTTCACACTCCAAACAATTATACATGTCTACAACCACAAACGAAGCAGTGTGGTAGTTTTTATTTTTCAACTTGTCCTTATTTGAAGTTTTATCAACCAAAAAAAACCACTAAATGTACATGTGTTTGTGTATGGTTTTTATATTTCATCCATTCACTGCACTACGTCCATTTTGTAGTACATCCTGTAAGACTTATTTGTTTTTTGGCATTTTTGTTTATTTATTCATACAGTGATTGCATCCAACATATACCGGTAACATTCATACACTGAATGCATCCAACATACAACACACACACACAAATTCCCCTTAAAATTCAAACTCAAAAGTACATGTACCTGTAGTTTCTATGACGACTACAGTTTATGTCTTTCTGTTTCAAGACAGGAACTGAGTACATTACATTTCCAAAAACAACAAATTAAGTACAAACATTTCCCATAACAGGAAGTAATGTTGCTTTAACTCTGACTGTTAGCAAATCATCCTGTTCTGCATTTACATGTACCGGTATAGCACAGATTTCTGCTAGCGCAGACCCAACAAAGGCAAAGCAATACACAGCAAAGGCAGCCTGAATCAAAGCAAAACACTCCACTTAGCTGCACGCCTGCCGGGGTTACCATGGAAACAGCTTTTATCAGAAATCAACATGTGAATAGTTGCCAATGCAACTGTTGGCTGACAAAAGATTTGCCCACACCTCAACCAAAAAAAAAATAGTGGGTGGATTGAAAACAACTCCGGATTGAAGAACTGACGCCAGCGAACCGGAGCACTGCAAATACAATGTACACAAAGAAAAGAAAGAAAAGAGTTCCAGATGGGGAGAAGCTTAATAATGCATCAACGGGTAGCATAAGTTGCCATGGTAACATCAGCGTGGGACGGGAGCCTTGGCCTGCTCAATGCAGCACTGGTTGTGAATTGCGGGCAGTGTGTGACTGACATCTGCAAAAGCAGTTTCTTTTTATTAATATTCGCAAATTGCAATTCCAAGTGCACTGTTATTGCAGAGCCCTGAGCAACTGCTCCCCCTTATGCTCAGAATAGTCACATGGTTTGGCTTGGTAGAAAATCATCAGGGTTTAATTTTGGAGACCGCGCAATTTTACCGGTACATCTGTCTGAAAGAAATGGCTGGAGACTAAAAAAAGATTGCAACACCCAACAACAACAAAGTGGAGTGTACTGTCAACAAACCAAGTGTAATTGTAAACTGGACGCCTTAAATGACATCACTGGCACCTGTGGTTATGAATGGCCTTGTCCTTAGTGAACAAAAACGGGCAAACTGCCAAATTTGCTGCAAATAATAACCAAATACTGACACCAACAAGTATCCCCCTCCATGCAGGAATGGTCAAATTTGAAACTCATGCAATAAACTGAAACACCCCAACTACAATGACGGTGGTATGTGGAGCTAGATGCCAAGTTGGAGGGGGGATGCAATTGATGTACATGTACACACCTTAGCCACCTACATGTTTTTTGCGTACACATTAATAAAGGCTTAAGTACATTTGAACCACAATTTGTGTAGAGGAAAGAATGGAGTAAATAATATTTTTAAACACTTGTCAGAAGCAAGGGAAAGTGGAAATAAGTTGAAGGAGAAATCTTAGAATATTTTATACCTCTTTCACCATGGCTGGTGAACAGCCTACTACATGTAGTTCTACGGGTAATGGGACTAATGGGAATATCCTGCAGCTGAATTTGCTGTGTACAAAAATGAACTACACAAAGTCCATGAATGGTTCTTTTGGCTATTTTACGGATCCTCAATGTCTAGTACAAGGCAGACAGACCTTCAATGTATTCAGTGCATTCTGCACAAAAGTCGGTGGCCTGCATACTGCATTTACAAATTACAGTTCATGTACAACATACACGTACATTGAACACACATGTACATGTACAGTACCAGACACATTTGCAAAGAATATTAACTTTCTGAGCTTTTTTAATTAAGCACTGCCGCCCAGATCAACCCTGTTATTACTACAAGGGTGATAAATCTCTCCCCCCCCCCCTTAAATCACATAAACTACTAGCACATTTGCATGTAGAGCTAAATTGGTATGGGCCATGATATACAACATGTAGATGTACATACATGTATTATGTGTCATCTGATTCCCAATAAAGCACAGGAAATTAAGAGGAATACGGGAGCATGACGAGATGTCAGCGAGACAGATGTTTCATAGCAAGCAGACCATGTCATAACAACCGATCCATCCAATTCGCCTCGTCCAGAAATACATCCGCATCAGCTCCGTCTCCAGCATGTAGGCCCTACATCCAGACAGCAAGGAAATCAGCCATTATCACCAGCTTTCCAAATCAGGGGATGAAAAACAGGGAGAAAACATTGCAGCCCGAGCCCTCTTTATTTAAATTAAAAGATGGGAAGTGACAAAGTCAATGTGAAGTTGTTCGTTTTTTGCAAATGAAAGGCTCTTTGAAACTCTTGCTATATAGGATCCTGTTGCCAGACAGTACCTAATACTGTGCAACATCCTCACACTTAAAAGAGGATTGATAAACAATTGCCTACTGTTGGATTAAATAGGATTTCAATAAGAATTTGCCAGTGCATAATACATGTAAGCCCAATGCATCCTAATTTCTTAACGCAGCAAGAATACAACATGTAGTTTTTGTTGTGTCTCCCCACATACACTGTACTTGAAGTGTAGAGTAGGTTATTGAAGTGACCAACAGGGTTACAATATCACAGTACAATGTATACATGTTCGCACTGCCCCCTTATTTCCTGCTGATCAGGGTGCAGGCTATGTGACTTTTTGTAATTGTCCTCCAGGTTTAACAAGCTGTTTCTAACTGCAAGAGTTGTCAACACAAAATCCAATTAGGCTGGCTTCCTGTTTGCACAGAAGAAAATTAATCACTGCCAAGATCCAATAATCTGTGTATACATTATGCGGGGCAGGCTTGCCGCGGAGGACACTGGGCACCATACCCTAACCATCTCCACAGCACTAATGAATCAAAAGCGAATACGATTTAAGGCAATAATTACGCAGGCCGACAATCCTTTTTAATTTAGCAAATGGCCACATCCCTACAATCTAATCCTGTTTAGGACAGAGCGTCCCACACCAGGAAATGGCTAAGGGGAAAGGCTGTCTAGCTGGCATTAAGGCTCAGTCTGGAGAAAGCATCTGTTGCCATGGTAACATTAAGCTTCAGTTCAGGGCCATGTGGCTTGCCAGCTCGGCATATTTTCTGGGATCATTCCTCCCTTTTGTCCGATCAACTGCAGGATTTCAAGCAGTCTCACATTCAGCGCTCCTGGGGCACTTGCTGCTGATATCATTTCCTCCTGTTTCCAAGCTCCTGATGTGTTTCTTTTTGATCTAAAATGATCTTTCTGGACCCAAACCTCTTGGTTCATATTTCTGTTTAAATTATCATAACAGGATATCCAACACATGTTGTTGTTGTCTGGAAAAGGTACATGGTTCCATGTGATATCCCATGACAGTAGACAAATTAATACTCGAGTTGTAATACTTGTACACGGTTGCAATACAGGTAATAAATGGCAAATGCGTGCACACATTGTACAATCTACATACATTTATTGAAATATTTATCCACTGTGGATGGCAAATTGAATGAGGTACGTGTATAATGTGTGAACATTGCACTGATTGCAGACGATATCAGCATTAATATGTCAGCAAACATACCGATACAAGCTGGTCTATAAACTGCTCCAGCCATTTACAAACCATATCATGCAGAATTTCATTTTTGAAATTAAATATACCCATTGATATAAATTGTGCGTTCTAATGGCAAATCAATCTTAAAAGATCAATGACCAGATGTCAGCCACAATCAGAAACAAACGATGTGGGACTGCTTTGATAATATACATGTACAACACTGCAAGTTTTGCAAGAATATTGAACAATTTATCAAAATATGTGTTCACATAAAATGTAGTTCCCACAACTAATGTGTTTCCAACACAAAATGCTGCTGATACCACATAAATCCAACAAGAGTGAACAAAAGAGAACTTTAGTCCTGAGTTGTTTAATTGTGTTATTGTCTTGAACTTACCAAGTTTGTGAACTGTTTTTGGCAAAATTTTGCATGATCAAACTTGCACCAGTGTCCCCAGAGAAACATTTGGAGCAGAGCTACCGGTACATGTAGGGGAAAGCCATTTCAAATGGAAATTCCATGTAACTAAATGTATAGGGGAAAAATAAACTGATGACCACTTTCTTTAAATTGCTGTCCAAGTTTGAATGGAAGAAAACAGGATGAGGTGAGGGCAGTGCATCAAACTGATCTGCTTGCAAATATCTCAAGGGACCCTGGTGATACAGTGGTGATATAATTATTTTCTCACATTTAAGAAATGAGATAATCATCTTATTTTTAGCCGGAGATCCCCGGGGAAATGACTAGAGCTGACTTAGGCACCTCCAGAGGGCTGTAAAGCCTCATACTGAAGTAATTACTTTAAGTACTCAGACTGAAGCAACATAACTTAAGCAAACCAAACCAACCAAAGATCTTCAGGGTAAGAAGAACTCCCTTGTCACTACTTTATGGGTCTACTCTTGGAAATCGGGTTTGTGATTGACCCCACTTTCATTATGAACTAGAACTTCTGATTTACCAGACACATTGGGTTTAGAGTTAAGCATTATTTTAGACCCTAGGGCGTCAGGTAACAACTGTATAATTTACATGTAGGCCAGACTTTTGATGTACTTATGTCATTTTTCTTCAAATCTGATCATGTAAAATGATCAAACTACACGTAGAAAGCATATAAAAAATGGGGAATATATTTTTCCTGATACACGTATGGTATGTAGCACATAGACGATGTAAGCGTGTTTACCAAATAATCTACGCCGATGGTTTAAATACCAGATGATCCTCTTCTGTGCATATACTTACAGCAACGGGCCCAAAGTCTGTATTTTTTTTCTTTAATTCTTTTTTTTTTCTGATACCGTTAGCTTTGTCAAATATGTGTCTGACTACACGTTGCATCTAGACAAACATTATGCTACTGTACACTACCCAATGTATACATTTGTACGTGTGTAGACTCCACTCGTGTGTAGACTTCACTCGTGCTGTTCTGTTCTGTATTCTGAGCAATGGGCCTTTGTTTATAAGACTAGTTTCTAAATATGGTTCATGGAATTTCAACATGCTGGTACTCCATCTGTTTTGTCTACATGTATACCTACATCAAGATATGAGGGCTGTAGCTCCATGGTTAAATGCACACCTACTCAGGATTTGCTGTGCACAATTTAGGCATACCAGCAATGTTGTGTTATTGAGTTAGAGCTGTAGACAATGTTCATGTACATTACATAGAAATGTCCAATTGTACATGTTCAAAATGAATAAAAAGCCAATGTACAAGTGTAATAAAATACAGCAAAGTCGTGCAAAGTACGGTACAGACCTGTACAAAACCTGTACAAAACAATTTGCATTTATAAAATTTAAATGGAAAAACAACATGGGAAACACAATACAGTAAAGAACTTTTTATTAATGTTCAGGCCCTTTGAAACCAAACAAGCAAGATATTATGAACATGTAGGCCCTACATTAAGATTTGAAGTTTTGCAATAAGATAAAGATTTACGGTAGCACCAAATGTGACAAATCTCTTTTGTGAGTTTGTGAGGCTCTGAAAAGAACCGAGGGAAACTCAACGTTTCGGACAGTATGCTCTGCCCGTTGTTTGAAGATATCTTACTCGTATTTCCTGTAAACAAACAAAAAGATATACACCTGGACAGTTTTTGCACAAGTTCTTGTAATTTAAAAGCATTTCAGTCAACTTTACAATGTATAACAAAAAACAGCACTTGACAAAACAAACATGTACACATACCCCGTACATGTACTCACTCACTCGCATTACCAAACTAAAAAAAAAGTTAAATTTTATGGACTCTTTTGAATGGTCAGGTTCAAGTAATGACTTATACCGGTATACAACACACGTACTTACAGCAGCTGTGGATGTGACGAGCCATGGCCCACCAAGATCAAACTCTCACAAATTACAGCAAGAGAGTATTCCTGAAAACAGCCTCCTTAAGTACATGTACACCACAGCGGGACCACAGCCATGCTATTTGCCAAGAATGTATGTATATCCATTATTGTCTGCTCGGGGCTTGCATTTTCACTTGGCCTACATCATATACATCATGAGTGCATGTGTGCTTGTTTCATCGGAGTTCAGGCATATGACTATCACACAAATTATCTGTGTTGGGACGCTTCCTTCTCCTGTGCGGCCAGAAATCCCCGGCTGGAGACTTGACTCATCAAAGTATGACAGTGCCGATGAAACCGGCCCACTGATTGGCCAACTTGTTGCCTAGGTGATACTGCAATTACCCACGCCTAATGGAAGTGCAGTACCTCAAGAGAGGGATCGACCACAGTGCACTGTACAGACTGTGGAGACCACAAAGTGAGCACAGACACACAGTGGGAATGTACGCATGTAACTTATCACAGACATGATCAAGAGAGAGGAAGTGGGTTTTTAAAGGCAGGATCCTGCTAATTCACTTATGCAAATTACCCAACCAAAACTGAGAACAATAAATTTCAGCCAACCAATCAGCACTGCATCTGCACAATCTACACATGGACCAATTACATGTATCTCCTGTTTTCATAAACCCAATGCATTGTACATGTACCGTACGGTACCTGCAACTTTTCCTGGCTTTGTCGTTGCTATGGGGATATGTTAAAAAGATACAATTGCCCAAGAGAGATCACTGTGTGGATGTACATGTAACTTGCATTTCCATTTACTCACAGTTTAACTAATTACAGATACATGTATGCAGATGAAGGAAAAGTGAAAGAGAATAACAGAAATGTAAACTGCATGCACTGTTACATTGTACACGTGTGTGGTGTATTAGGAATGTACAATGTTGGAATTAGAAATGCCAGCAAAGTGAACCGATTACAAATATGTCAATATTTATCAAATTTACATGTAGGCAAACAAACGTCAACTGCAGTAACAAATATTGCTACTTAGGAATCCTTATCATTTTCATCATTGATTAAAAACAGCTGAAACAATACAATGCCTTTTAATGTATCTTTTGTGGCGTACAAAAGTCCAAAATCATTTTCTTTAATGTAAGTTGTAACCATGGTGATACATGTACATATACATACATGGAATCAACCACGTGACTTTCAATCAAAAATTAGTTTCAAAACCATGGTGACATGTTAATCATGTTACAGAGCAAAAACTATAAGTTGAAGTCCATATTCCATTTTAAATATGTGCGTATATTAGGGTAATGAGGGATGTTTTCATTGCGCCCAGAAAGCAAACTTGTTACCTGTACAAAATGAAAACTTTGTGTACAAATTGACATCACACAAGAAACCCCAAATGTCTGCAATCTTATTACATATATTTGGCTCAAAAATGTGAAATACACTGGTGCCTAACTGTCTAATTCTTGGAATGTCTGACATTTGCAAACCATTATGTGCAGTTGTCCCAAAAAGAACATTTAAGACTTTTTGGATCCATGTTTGGTAAGTTCCAACAATACATTCCAAAAGGTCACTTCAGCCATATTCAGTGTCGACTCATTGGAGCCCCGCACATCACAGCCCTCTGGCAAAGAACTAAAAAATCACGCTAACAAGTAGGCACTACATACACTCAGTGTACTACACTGGTCATAATAGAAGTGAGTAGTCTAGCTTAAGTTATATATTGTTCCCTATTATTAAAATTGTTTATTTTTTTTTCAAAATTAAAAATGGTTAAAAATAGGGGATGGGGAAAATAGATGATGTTAAGTGGATTATGTAAACTGAGCAGGAGTTGCTACAAAAAGTTCTGAATGAATGACTTTCGACGATCAGAACTGTATTATGATATCAACAATCAATTTGGAGTGGTAGAAGTTGCTTCCTAGCTCGTTTGCTTCCATATGTACTCGCTACTTGCAGTTCAGGCAAAGTAGTCAAAACTCAACACACTCTGGTTGACTTCTCTTCTCTGTTTAACCTGCATTTCTCATGTGTAGAAATACACATTGCCATTGACAACAAAGAACAACCATTACAAACCTGTTCTCAAGTCCTACATTACAGTCATGGACAAACTTCAATAAGTTTTCAGCTGTTTCACTGGTGAAACATTTGTTTACAAATTCATTGAATTTGGAAAGTTTCAAGGGATAAACTGCAAAAGATGCATCCTATCTTAAAATTTAATTTACTAGATTTTGTAGGTCAATTGAAACAACAGATCCTTACAGTTCACACCCAGACATGAATCTGTAAAGATCAGTTACAGAAAAGTAAACAGAAGTTCTACAAAACAGATGACCAGGTATGACTCAACAGGACTGCATCTCAAGACACAAATTCAAATTCAATTGCAGGGGACAGGGAAATGAAGAGAAAACTGAGTACACTGTCCAGAGGAGAGGGTTGGTAACCCAAGTTTTCAAAACGCCATAGGCAGGAATGCATCACGAGGAAAGATGTCAGGGTACCGGTCGCGAGACAATGCTGAAAGATATACACATGCTGTACGCACCAACTCCAATATTTCCAATGGAGACAAATTACTGAGCAGAGAAATCGGACACGCTCGCCTGAGACTAAGAACTTCCATGGCAGAAAAACTCTATCAAATCATTGGAGGATGGCCCGCAGGTCAAGGAAGCAGAAAAAAACCGGATAGTTTGTTGTCTAGCTGCCTTCAAAACAACGCAGACTGGACGCAGCGCGCCAGCACAGTATGCAATGTACACGGACAAACAGGAGACATGATTTCCCAACTTCGAGAGAGTACAGAAAAAACTGACTGAAGTGTTTCCCAGACATGTTTGCTGATTGGATTCCCATGAATTGCCACGAGCACCAGCAAACACGTACCTTCGAGTATGGGAGAAAATAACGTGTTGATTTGAAAGGAGAGGAAAGAGCCTCAACTGCAGTATCAACTACCGCAGTATACATGTACATCTGTAGTTTGATATCCATGTGGGAAAGTGATCTGTTGTTTCTCAAGTGTTTGACGTATGTCTTGAAACTGCAGAAAGTTTGTAAGAACTTTACTTTATGACACGAATATTATGAAGTTCACGTATGCTTGATGTACATGCATATGAAAAGGTAATCTTTTCATTCTGTATTGAAGGCAGAACTTGTCTATTTTTGTGTGTTTATGTGGGGAAGGGACAGGCGAGGGATTAGAAAATGTGCAAAACATTTGCTAATGCCCTTTAGCAGGCACGTTAAAGTTGCGTTCCCTGTGTTATTTTCAAGTTTCACCTTGAAAAATAGATTAGTATTAGTTTTCTTTAATGTGCTATTTTCCTGGCAGTTAGTTATTCACATCGAAAGACCATGTCCAAATGTACAAATTTGGTAAAATTGAGAGTTAGTTGTGACAAGTGTATAGCTTTAAATGTAAGTCAAGTTTAATTCTTTTCTGTTGACATATTACGCAAGACACCTTCTGTGTAGCACCCACGGCTGTTCTGCCTTGTTAAAATATGTTTGTGCTTCGTCATTACCCATGCCATAGGAAGACATTGGTTTTTTCTGTTTTCATCTTGCAGGTCATGACTATTTAATATGTTTTCATTTCTAATTTAACTTTAATAACTTTAATTTAATCTAAGTGTAAGTTTATCATGTTGATACGAGATTTCTTCGTGTAAAATAAGAAATTAGAGAGAGAGTTTTTTTGCCCTGAAGACTAAGATCACTGATGTGTGGATTTCAAAGTCTAAAATCTGACACCAATACATTTTGTAGTTTCAGGTTATACTTTATTCTCACTTTCCTTTTAGCCCCTAATTCAATTAATTTAAATTTGATGTTGTTTGATTTGTTAGATTATATTTTCATTACTTTATTTGGTTTACTCCAGGCAAATGCCAAGATGGCGGCCCAAGAACAGTTTTGGCAGGAACCTCAAGTTTTAATTTACACGTATATTCATATTATTTCAACCTGTTTGTAAATAGCACCTCAATTACATTTTTAAATTATTTACTTAATATATTTAATGCTTACTTTTTCATTTAAAGTCTAAACATTTTTTCATTTTATTTCTGATGATTACCCTTGTCATACGAAGACCTGACAAAGTATTTTGTCTTCGTCTTGCAAGAATTAAATTAAACCGCTAACAGAAGCCAATTTGCCATTTCCTCAATATTGCCCATTTCAAAACAACTCGTACATGAGTTTTTTAGAAAGATACGGTAGTTTTATAATCTAGAAATTAAATTGTACACATTATCACTGTTGGTTTCCCTCTTGCACCTATCCCATGATACCTTTGTAGATTACCTCCTATCATCCTTACAGGATCCAAATTTAGCACGTTGCGGACTGCAGCTGCCCTTTAATGAGTCACCCTGATTGACCACCCACCCTCATCAACACGCTGAGGCTACAGACAATCCGTCTTCCGTCCAACCAACAACAGAATACATTTAAACTTGGCCTACATCTTTCCCTCTACTCTGCTTTATCCCCTCCCACCCCAATCAATACAACTGCACTATGCCTCGTATTCAACAGCATGCATCAAATGCCTTTGCTTAATCAGAGTTGCCTCACACACTTAGGTATTCCTGCTCCTGCTGCAACAATCAATGGCCCTCGGTCTCTTGATGACTAACGTTGCAATCGGGACAGCAAAATTCTTGTCGTATTTTTGTTTTGCTACGTTTCCGTAATACAAGAATCAAGTAGCGATCTGCAGAGATACTTGCTTTTCTGTTAAATCAGCCTTGTTTAGGAGGGATTCTTTTTTCTCCCTCCCCCTGCAATTTTTTTTATCAGAGTCACTGTTAAATCTGAAATTTACAGAAACTTCGGTGCATTCCTCATATTTGTTCAAGTGAGTAAAACAGAATTCCCATTTGAAGTAGTTTTGCAAATACATTTTATTTTTATGACATGTACCCGGTACTTAATAAAAATAAAATATGCATGGTACAACACACAGTGAGCAGAAATATTGCTCAGTAAAAACATTAGTACACAATGTACATACTTTATGCATACCGGTGCATAAAGATTTAAGTGTATGTCAACATCCATATCACCCAGAGCTAATCTATTCTCCTTCACATACCATCCCAATCCATTGATATACATGCTCCTTAAGTCTACAGTTCATGAGATAATTTGGTCAAATAGTACACTAAAGTGTCTTCAAGGAAAAATTGAACCAACAAACAAACAAATCTGCCGATGACGCATGGGAGAGACTAAGATCCTCTTGATGAATGGATTATTCAGAAAAAAATTAGGTCGACAAAAATAGCACTGAAAGTGAAGGGTGAATGGTCAGGGAGTGTTCACTGCAGATAATCCCCTGCAAAAATAAAGAGCACAATAAGTTAGCAGTCACAACACTTCCTAGAAAAATTATAAATAAAATATGTACGTGCATCAATGTAAGCCACATTTTTACTTTCATATGGACGCTTTCGTCACAAGTGTAATTACGTAAAATTCTGCAGATCTGTGCCACCTTTGACGTACAAAATGGCCACAATTCATGTGGATAATTGATGTAACAACAGCAAGCACCCGACATGGACAAAATGTCAACTCATGGACATTAAAACAATGAAAGTGACATTTACGAGTACATGTAATTATAAAGTTTTGGCATTAACTTACATCAATGAGGAATGTTCACATGATGTTGTTTCTGTGGATCAGTATGGCAATTGGCCCTCCATAAGTGGCTGTGCAGTTTGTTACATCCATGAGCAAAATCATGATGTCATTCTGGGCAGAACCTCAATGTTTAATTAAGCACAAAAATTTGCTACAATTGTGGATATGCTGCTGTCATAAATTTTCTTTTCGTTTTAGATTCTTTATAGTTGTGTAAGTACATGTACATGGCAGTAAGCCAATGAGCAAAGTTTTCTCACAAATGTTATCAATGAGCAAATTTTGGGTTCACAATTTGAACAGAAAACCCCTAAAGTGAACAGTGTCTCCCTAAATGACATCACAGCAACAACACATTCAGTTGTTCGGGAAAAGCATGGAAAATGTTGAATGTTTAAAGAAGTGCACTTTTCAATAAAATTAACCAAAAAGGGATAGTTTTCACACCGGCACATTTAAGAGCAAGTACAAAGTTGCACAAAAATGTGTTCCTCAGAAAAATTCATCGCATGGAACCTTTACAGCTTACATTGCAGAATCATCAGGACAGAGTGACAAATCAAATACCATTACTTTATTGAAAAAAAAGGAATCAAATTAACAATTTGGATTTCGTACGTATGTTTTTGCTGCGAAAAATCATTTTCTTTGGCAACTGCAAATTTAGCAAGCCTTATTTGAGCTCTTCACTTTGTTGCAATGTTCAGCATGTCCAATATTTGCTCTAAATGAATAAAAAAAATACTAAACATTTTCAAAAAAGTGACTTTAGTTTGTCACTGAATATGTTCATGTAGGTACAGGTTCACGTACATAACGTGATAAACAAGTCCATTAAAACTGCTTAATGGTGTGCACAAACGTCATTGAAGACAATAAAACTATGATGTTTGAATTGAAAGCAACATCTTTAAAGACTGATAATGTATTGATGCACATGATACTGTTATCAGGATAAAATTGTACTTTGTTCATCAATATGGTAAAGCGTCTATTTCTCTTGCGTGGATTGCACTGTGGCCGAGCGATTGCATATCTTCCAGTTATGAATTAATTATACATGTTAAGTGTGAAGTGTACTACTCACATCAATATACACACATATTGGATTACAATTAGCTGGAGACCTCGCATTAAAGGGAAAACGGCTTGGCCCAATCCACTCTGCTCGGACCAAAATCAGATTTATACATTTACCTTGAGGCAATGAAGCTGCAGTCTCCTCCATTGCTCAAGTGGCAAATTGTAGGTTTGGCTCCTTGTTCAACATAAGCAGTACTAGTTGGAGAACACACTGTACTGTTGTACGACGGTATCCACGTACAAACATTAGAATAATTTCAGTTTGTCAGAGGTCCGGCATAAAAAAAATCTGTCCTCTTCTTCCAATGTGCGAGGATGAATGGGAATCAGTGCAGCTGGTTTGATGAACTGGATCAATGAGATTCAATCACCAAGGCCATTACATGTTCCAAAAATGTACCGGATGAAAAAAAAAAAAATCCCAGCAGCATCAAACCACAGGATGGATACCGGGCCCAATCATGTAAAGGTCATTGCATCGTGATAGGATTAATGATTTCAGCTCTCACTGTCTTGTGCAGGTCTACCCTTCATCAGTCTACAACCAGGCATCCACGCACGCAGAGCCATGACAACCAAGCTTGTCTCATCGACGCCACTGCCTCGCATCCCAAATACCCCCGACCAGGCCCACTGCTCTGCCAGAGGCTAGAAATCTTGGCTGGAGCTTTTTCTCTGCTCTCCTCTCTCCCAAGAATAGAGCGAGGAGATGCTAATTAGGTTTTACCATGGCAACCTGCAAACACGTCCTTGGCAACCATTCAGAGCCAGTGAGAGTGAGAGAGAGCTGGGAATGTGAGTGGCCCGTACGGTTGCGTCAAGTGTGACAAGCACGCAACAATGACATGCAGTGACAGCGTCAGTCTCAACCAATGAGTGGTTCAATCACACCAACTTACAATTATCAGCATCTTGCTGATGTGCAGTCTCTAGGACTTCTTAAACAAGAGCACTTGTCTACCTGCACAAAATAGCCAGCTTAAGCCCTATTATGAATATTACTGGCAGTACATGTAGGCCTAGGCCCTGCACACACGTATACGGTACATACTCAAGCAAATACACAGATTAACAGACCTGCATCATGTTGGATGTATGTGTACATCTACCAAATTTACCGCTTTTTTTTTCTCCCCCCCCCCTAAAAAAAAAACACCCCAAAACACCACCTTAATTTCAGACTTAACAGCAGACATAGTGGGGCACAATGGAAAGTGTCAAATTGAACATTTGTATAGTTCGAACTATTTAAAACTTTTTCACATATTGGCATGGTTAATAAAAATTTGTTTTACTTTGTCCTCTCCACCCCCCCCCCCCCCAAAAAAAGAAGTGAATAACAAACCCTCAAAACTACAGCTACAAGTAGGGCCATTCAAAGTACATATACCCACATATGATAAAGGGTTTGTTTCAACTCCTGAATCATCCCTCCACACACAACAATATATCTTTGCATCATATCATGCTAAAATATTTATCGGCGTAGTTATTCTGTATAATTATGAAAACCGTGCTTAGCCAAATGGAAACTGAAACATACATGTAGGTATATAAACAAATAGGCCTATAACTGTAAAAGCTTTTAAGCACGACAAGTTGCATTGCACCAATGTGGCTGTAAACTTGTTCAATGTACCGTACTTGTGTACTTGTATTAGAAAGTTTCAATTTTACAATAACCCATACCCATGTAAATGTACCATTCTGCAACTCGTTTTTTATTATTATTCACTACATCAATAGCTGCAAAAAATGCATTCTGTTTGCAGACACTTCTCTCATAAAAGAAACTATTGCTGCAGACTTGTAAACTGCTATTTTCATTTTTCATTTTTTAGAAAACATGTCCATTACAAGGCACTTTACTTGTACACTGTCCCCCCTCCCACCTAAAAAACAAACGACTCACATATGTACATGTAAGACATCCCTTTCAGACTGTACAACTTCTTGGACTTTGCACAAGCCAACATGTCTTAATATATGTTCTTAAGAATTAAAACAGACAATTTCACGCTGCTATTCATTTGCCATCTATGAATCAAGAAATACCAACAGAAATGCAAATGAAATTCGCAAGAAAATACCAGAGTTCAGCCAAGCCTGTGCGACAGACATTTGGACCTCGGGGGTCCGTGTTCAAACATCTCGTTGCATTCACTTTCGCATACGCAATGAAAGTTTACGCAAATGCAATGGGAAAAAAAAGCTTCATCAATTATAGATGGATTAGTTGGTTGTGCGTAGACAAAGGCATACATATTTATGAGGTGAGATGCCAGCAACACTAAGCCATTTCTCAAGGAGTTGGGGACATTTGTGTGACTCTGCACCAGCCCACGGGTTATACAAATTATCACTTCCGAATATGTATGGAAGCTCTTACTAGAACATGAATTTACATGCGTGTATACGCTATACACGTAGCAAAGTCCTATCTCACTGTTGCCACGGAAATGCTACGTTTGATCTCCATGGCAACCCTAAACAATGTGTATCTCTTTTATACTGCAAGGACAGCAGCTTGAACAAAGTGCTATTGAAATTGGACGATTGTTATTAAAATCTCTAAAGCGGTCTTCAGCTGTGATTTGAATGGGGCAAATAGTGAGCAGCGCTCAGATTAATGATGTAATGCTCAAAGGACAATGGCTGTGTTAAGTGTGCGTTAACGCCGTGTTTAAATGCTGAACACACTATCATCCGCTGGCTGGCGCTGATGATGATGTGCAAATATTCACAAGCTGTGTAAAACCACCGCCAGTCGACTAAATAAACAGACAAAAAATAGCTCCCTCTTTTTATGCTGTGTACACATAAAACACATGAGCTTTACTTGCAATTTACAAATGTTTAGGTCATTTAAAAGGCATGTATCAGATTTAGTTTAAGTTTCCACTCATTACTTGATAATAAAGCAATTTTCAGAGACATGCTAAGTAAAAAGCATGAAAGTAAATTAATGTAATAACCATTTCTTTTACCATTAACTGTTCCGGTACATGTGTAGACCTACATTTAGAACAGTTATATTATGAGCCTCCCTTCACTGAAATTGAACTTCATGGATCCTGAATTACAGATTTTCAAATTTACAGATTTTATCAAGAATGGAATCAGAAACACTGCACCTTTATTGTGGATAAAGTTCAAAAATATTTGGAGAAAGCTTAACTTTGAGGCTTACCCTCAAACTCCAAATGTAATTATTGTTCATTTAATTGTCTACGTTTCCTTTTCATCCCTACAACCTCTTTGGTGAAAAAGCTGCTTTATTTTAAATGCAATAACATGCAGTTTCCAGTGATGCAAATGTTGAAATGATGAGTGCTTTTCTTCCTGGTATCTTAAAGAAAACTTGCATAAATTTGAAAAGTTTCAAATGCTCTCTCCCCTTGGTTCAATGTTTGGCATAGGAAATGCTGTCCCCAAGGTCCCTAATGTGCATGTAGCAAGCCCAGTGATGCACTCAATAATATTGTATTTGATCTATGGTTTAATCATGCTAACACCAATACTGACTCTATGTACATTCTTCATTGTCCTCCCTCAACCAATTAATCCAACAAGCTGTCCAAAGCAAAGACTTAACCCACACAAGGGTAAATACGCCTTCAAGATCAACGCCTAGGTATGTGAAATATTGGTCACTCCTATCTCCTCAGGTCCCTGGCAAATTCTTCTCCCAGCCACTAACATCAGCTGGGGTAGAAAATAGAGAGCTGAGGTAATCAGTTCTTACACCTGCCTCTATGAATCAAGCAGACCAGGACAAATGGTGCTGCTTGCCACATCATGATAAGCCTGCATGCCTGGATCTATGGACAATCCAAGACAGAGGATGCTGCACACTGAATGTTGTGTTAAATTAGTGGAGAGATGGAGGCCAGGGTCTGGACTGCAAGTCCTTCTAATTAGTTCACTGATGTGCAGTTTTGCTGCCTCAATTTTAAACGGAAAAATTAATAAGGGAAAAATTAATTACCATAGAGACACACACTGAGATGTTCCTATTTGTACAGATGTGTTCGTAACCATGAAAACACTTTTTCAGATATGCCATTAAAAGGACAACCAATTTTATGCAAATATTACGTACATGTCATTATTTGCATTTTCCCCAGAATCCGTTCCTGAGTGTGGTTTTAAAGAATTGATTTAACTTGTATTTTCAGCTCCTTTGTCTAAATACATGTATATGACTTTTTTAAAGTAAAATTTTTAAGTTGCTCTGTCATACTTTTCAACATAATAGATTTTTGTTTCTCCTATTAACAAATTACAAATTTGTCAGTTTTATTTTCAATGAATCTTTTTCTATTGTGGACCTTTATTGTTAGTTGCTATTGCTCCTACACACAAAAAGATATGCCTGAATTATTGTCAAGCTACAAATTATTCAAAATTTGTATAGAAAATATGCCATAACTAAACATGGGTGGATCTTTTCTCATTCAAAGTGTAGGCCTATAACTTTTGTATTGCTAGAAAAAAAACAGCAAATTCTAAACAACTTATTTTTCGGTTTGAAACTCAACAATAACACAGCCCTGGCAAGCAACTTTACAGTTTCAAATTCTGTGTAGTATCTCTTGGCAGAAAAGCCTTCTCTTACTTTGACTGTTGCATGAGAGTGTTGAGACACCTACTCTGTCTTATTATTATCAGTCAAACAAGGCAGCCCAGCCTGCTTGAAATAGAATATGACTCAATTGGGGTTGGAATTTATGATAGGGCAGGCAGCAAGGTGTTAATTGACAACTTAGGCTTAAAACAAATGTAAGGCAATGGGACAGGGTCAAACTTTTTTCTTTTTTACCCCTTTTTCTGCATTTTCGTGATGGAAATACTTTCAATTATTATAATTTAAAGCGATCACTGTATGTTCAGTGAGAGTTTGTGAGGAAAGTTTTACTTAGCTAGGAATAATCTCCCGTTATTTACTGCACACACGTAAACCAGCACTTAACCATCATGCTCGTGGGAAAGGCTGGCCTATTCAAATTAAAGATGTGAAATGGTTTCTAGATTAACTGTTGTGTTGCTGGATCAACTATTTAATGAACTCCCTGTATTGTGTTTGTCAAAATGAGATTTTTCCCCATTTTTAAAAACAGTTTATGAGTGGACCTAAAATACTTTTCATACTTGTACATGTGTATGCATGGACCTTTTGTTTTTTTCAATACCAAAGCTACCATTACTACAACATAAAATGCATCCTGGCTAACAGGATTATAGAATCAATTTATGATAATTGTTGTAATTCCATGACATTGGATGAACACTGTGAATAATGTGTATCAGCAGTGTAGGTTTTTTTCACACCCCAATGTCCAGGACTGTTCCAACAAGAGATCCTGGCAAGGGAATTTTGTTAATTTGTTCAGGGAAAATATCACCAAGAAAGACAGAGCTATACAGTGGGTGGAGTTGGAGTATGTTAGCACCGGTGCCCTGATGGCTAACGACGCACACTGGCTCTTGAGGATGTTTGAATCCTGCTTGACTGGTACTCTGCTTGACTCCGAGCACTCCTCCGACACAACTAGGTGAAGGGCATGACATGATGGATGTCTTTCATTAAAACCGATACGCAGTGGAGAGCACGCTCCTTAAAACCACGCACCGTGAAATCAAAAAAAGACTTTCTCTCACAATGCTTCAAAAGCAGCAGCACTACAACAATGATGTTAAAAATAGTATTTGAAACAATGCAACAAAATGTATTTCCCATTATTTAATTTCCTTTGTTTTTAGGTTGTTGCCTTTACTCAAATAAAAAAATAAAATAACTTGTATAATATTCAGGCAAGTGCTTTAACGCAATACTGTGAGTAACCATATGAATTATGACCCAGAGTACAATTGCAATTAAATATTCAGGTCCTCTGTGATGAACGTTTTGCATCGATGGCTTTTACTTAAAATTTGATATTCCAAGGAGAGATTGCATATCTATATTTTAGACTGGCGCTATGCATGACATGAGGTAGTGTAGGGTTCAGGGCTGGCAGGTGGCATTGTTATTAGATAATGAAAATGTGCTATATGGTTTATATGCAGAGTCTATATTTCTTTCTAACAATATCTGAGAAGGCTGAAATGTAAATGGAGCCATGAATAAAACAAAGGCAAAACGGCATATACATTGTACGTATACCGGTACATACATGTAGTTAGTAAAAAAATAACTGGTTGCCCTGTCAATAGTGCTTTTGAGATTATAACCCCAAAACATGATTCCCAACAATGAATTTTAATACAGATAAGGTGACATAAAACATCAGTACAAAACTTAAGAGCCCAACTCACACTGGTGAGAAAGAGTTGTATTTGAGGGGTTTTTTTTGGGGGGGGGGGGAGGGGGGGGTGTTTTGTTATTGGTTTAATCTGACTGTTGAAGGTTCATATCCATCACAATCAGACATTTCAGTCAATCAAATTGGTAAATTTGGTAAGTATTCAAATAGGGTTTGAATGACGTAGGCCTATCTATGCAACTACTGTTCCAGATAATATTGGTCAGAGGTGATAATGATAGCCCTTCATATTTGTCTTTGAGATTTCCACCAGGTAAACTTCGTGGGATGGATTAAATTTGATTATCATTCCTTCTCCATTTGTTATAATGACATCATAACCATTGAGGTTGCAACGGCTAAATTCCTGTGAAATACTTTGGGTCAATTGATGTTTAGATTGGCAGACTTGTTATGGAAATATCCAGTCCACAGTGCAAAAGTTGGACCATAGTTACTTGAGATTTATCTGGAATTCACATGAGGATGAGCAGCGTTGATGATACATTTATCCACACAACTGGAATGCAGATTTTGAAATTGTTGCTAATTTTGAAATTTAATAGTTTTAATAGGCTCCACCTTTAACCACTGCAACACAAATGCATTTTGCTGGTTAGTGGTTTCAAAGAATGTTTTCAATTTTCAAGAATGTTCAAAACCCAAATCGTTGAACTTTCAGTTCAGTGGATATTACATCACGAAATGTTCTTTTGATCACGAAACACGATTTTTCTTCCAACCATCAGTCAAGACTGATCGTTGGAAATCACCTACATTTCTTGATTTCTTCTTAGTGACAGCAAGCCAGACGGAACAATTGTACAGGCTGTTTAGTACCAGTACAATCTTTAATCCAAGTAAGCTTTTTTGATAATAATTTAGTGGATTACTTTTGGCATTGCAAATAATCCTCTGTGCATGTTAAGAAATTCACCCAGGCTTGCCTAAGTTACAAGAGCAGAGGTACATGTACAATTGTGTGTCTTTCTTTTAACATTCAGTCAATTGTACCAGCCCATGATCCTTATACAATGGAATGCTTTAAAATTATTTCAAAATTTTAGAAGACTTGACAATCTTGTCAGCTTTTCACACTGGCAATGGTTTCAGTGTTTGAAAATTGTAAAAAAAGAAAGATCTAAAAGACATTTTTAATAATAAATAATTGTTCATTTTTTACATTCATTTTGAGTGGCGATTGTCATGAGCGGTTAATCAATAAGTTTAATCAGTGAGTTCTCTCCGGGGGAAAAAGCTGCCTGAATGAAAACAACAAAAACAGGAACAAGGCACTGAGCATGATTTGTTTAATATTAAAGCTACAGTCCATCATTTGTAATTTGTGCATTTTGTTCGTTTGAAGCAACAAAAGAGTTCAAAATCTAATGAAGGATACTGAGCAACTAACCTGATGAAGTTTCAGCTAAGCTTCAGCTGTACATCCCGAGAAAAACAGCATTCTAAGATCTCAATTTCAAATCAAAAGTTACTGAATCATGTTTTGAATTGTTTTGAATTGCAGCTATACGCGACGTAGCGCACTGATCCGACGAATTATAACAACCGCGCGCGTGTGTGCGTCGTTCCAATACTTGTGCGCGCTGCGCTGAATAACAAAACGAACTACTAATTTAAATTTTCCTACGGTGCTTCTTTAGAATCACCGTTGGAAATGCCTTCTTTCGTTGATAACTTCAAAATGACAGCTTGCCAGAAAGAATAATTTCACAGGGAGTTTAGTTCCCTTACTATCTTTCAACCAAGTATGTTTTTCAACAATAATTACGCCAGTTACTTTTCGGATGGCTGCAAATGATGGACTATAGCTTTAAAGAGCATTCTGGCCATGAACACGTACCAGTACAAACCCTTATCAATGGAACAGCATAGCCTGGGAATTTAGACATTTGTGCTCACCAGCTGGTTATCTTATCAGTGTTGTCGCGTCACTATGACAACAGTCCTTTTCAAAAATTAGTTCTTCAAATCCTTTTTGCAGATGCATGTGCTACATGTAAGTTTGCCAAACCGTGCAAGTTCACGATGTCAAACTAAAGGTACTTGAGAATATGGCTTGTGTGCTAACTGCTCACATGGGAATTAAAAGACTGGTTTTTATGTAGATTTTGCTTCATTAAACTTTATGAAAAGCCAGTAAAGTTAAACGACAAGCTGTTGTGCCTATTTACTTCTAGGGCATTACAGTTACACTGCTCTAACTGATATATTACATGAAATCAAAATCTAACAAAATATTGATGTAAGTGATCTGTAGACATTCCAGTCCAACAATGTGCAAGATCGCCTTAAATTTTAAATTTGTGTGAGCAAAATGGACAGGGCATACAATTCTCAACGATCAAAACTGTTTTTAATTCATCAAACTGTGTCAATCTGATTAACTTAAACCCAGATCGGTTTTCTTTAAAAGGCTTGTTGGTGCCACAAACACCAACCAGCCAGAATGATCGGGGATAATCCCCTGACTATCACAAGCGCACACAACACTGACACTTTTAATAGTCCACATAGCATCCAAGTGTTGTACGCAATCTGAGCTGAGCAAGAGGGAAACAAGAAAAGGAGGGAAAAATATCAACTATTGGAGTTAAGCTTGATTACTCTTCACCCAGATGACAAACAACCCCTGGGCAACGATTACCACTACCTGACTATCATTCAGGAATGAGCAAGCCAAGTCCTCGTGTTGGACTTTGATATTATCAGCCGCCGCCATACATGGTGTTTGAATGAGAGAGCTTGGTTCTCCATGCCAACTGTACACATGTCGGCAAGGAAACCAGGGCAACAGAACACTGAGCAAGGCAGGCAGATGGCATAAGGGGAAATTTGGACATTTTCCCAAGAGAGGCGGCTTTTGTGCAGCCAAGGGCTGGAGTAAGGGCCACTGGATCGTCCCTAAGCAACCCTTTTTGTTGGAGGAAATTTGCACAAAGATCTTTTTGGTGTTTCCATTTTCGACTCCAAAGGTGTACATGTACCGGTACTTCCTGTCTGTCCCTATGAGTGGTGTGACTCTAGATAAAAAGATAACAATCTGGTTTTTCTTTTCTGTTTGAAAAGTACTTGTGCTACTGATATAAAATAATGCAGATCAGAATAGTCTCCCACATGTACCAGTAACTACCACATAAATATTCCTTTTACCATCCATGGCCTCTGATCCACTCCAAAAAAAAAACCTTTTATGTCAGTTGAATTGCGAATAAGAAATGTTTGGCGGTAACAAATTCAGAAACTGGGTTTATAGAGTTGTTTACATCTTCAGTTGCTTCCAGTAAACTTGTGCCAGTTGTAATTCAACTGTTACAAAGTTTTTATACTTTTTTAGTGCTACATGTACTTACTTAATGTATGTTTTAATAATTTACATGTATGTTGTAATAATTTGAAAATCAATTGCGGTATTAAAAGTAGCAACAAGATTTATGGATGAGGGGAGGATCCGGACTAAAATGAGAAAGAAAAACACATTGAGTTGCAGTTACAGCTAACATTATTCTGGATTTCCCCACAATCCTCATACATTGGTGTTTGTTCCTTTATCCAAAAAAAAGGGCTGTTTGTACTTGCTTGACAATCAAAGCCTGTGAAATACTTAACCTTTGTCTTGTGGGCGGTTTGATCTTGCTGTACTCAGACTAATGTTAGTGACTGCAGCTGAATTTATGGCTACATATACATGTGTACTGCTAGTACTTAACAGGGTTCCGTGCTGAACTGGGCACTCACATTTTGTACCATTTTCCAGTGATTTATTGAGTTTGTAAAACACATTTTTATCAGGACAAAAGGTCTTAAAGGTTCAGATGGTTTAAAGTTCTTGTTTAAACAACATCAAATGACAGTCATTCATGGGACACTTTAGTGTGCATGGCACGCACAGATTGGTCCAATGGCTTTGGGTAATAGCTTGTTGTGACTTTTCAATTGAGCTACATGTATCTATTTTTGGTTTATGAAAGACAAATATTTCACTCGTACTCTGTCAGCCTGTGAGAGTCAATGACACATGTATACATGTACCAGTACAGTTGTATAGACTCTAGACGAGCTTAACTATGTGGTATGGTATTGGTAAACATGTAAACATGCTCAAAGTATTTTTTAAAGTAATCCTAAGGTTTCAGTAATCAAAATATCTAGTCCAAAAACTGCAAGATAAGTATATGTCAGACTAAGTTTGAGACCAATTTATATGAGACCATTGAGTATAACACAAGTGCATGTTTGTTTTTTAAATGAAGTAGTGTAGTGCATGCAGTGATGCTGGGGACCATCTAGAGGGATTTATCGGATGGAGATTTCTGGGAGCCAGGGTCAGCACTTGGCCAAGTCAACCCCCCCCCCCCAACTCCACCCAACTAATCTTGGTTTAACCTTGACCCTGTGCAGGTCATGGTTTATTATATCTAGTTTATAACACAAATAATCAGGCCCATCATAACAGCCAGTTTTCTGTCACCATGCCAAGCAGTTAAACTCATGGTCCAATCGGGTACGTTTTTGCATTTGGTACACAACACAGATGAGTGTTAATGGGTGGTCATTCTAGCTTTAAAAGTTTGAAAAAGTAACTTGTGACATCTTCAGCAAGGCTAAATTAATTTCTGTTTTGGCACATACACACATGGATAGCATTCCCAACAATTTTACCACAACTCGAAGAAAATTTCCCCCCACACTTCTCAATTTCACTCCAATAAAATACCCCCAAATAAATGACAGAATCCCAGCAATTTGCAACCTTGGCCATAGTCTGCGGGTACTTGACCTGTTGACTAGTGGCAGACAATGAAGGTACACACAGTAAAATGAGGTCACACACAATTGTTACTTAATCTTGATGTCCATTATTTGGAACTTTAAATTATCCATGCACTTTGTGTAATAAAACAGGGCAAAGCTCAATTTGAAAACTTGCATTCTGATTTCACAAGAAATTTTCCATTCAAATTTCATATTATTTGTAAATTTACATTTTTGTTCAAGTTGTGTGTTAACTTCAAAAAGCTACAAGAAGGGACAACAACGAAACAAACAGATATACATGCATCACATGTGCCTTGGTCTATGATTGATGTTTGTATCTCCCCACATCAGACAAAGAGCAGGCAGGAAACAAAGTGCCTCCAAAACTGCAACCCTTGCTTGATTGAGCCCAGACCAGCTGGAAGGACCATCAGTCTCCTTCACTTGTCCTCTGTTACCAACATCAGGGTTATTTTCCCACTGAGACTCCCACAGAAGACAGTAACAGATGAGAAGCCCAACTCAGAGGTTTAGGCTTAGGCATATGGTCCGTGGATGAATCAAGTCTTCAGTAGCCTCGGGAGCTGCTAGTTGGATCAAGTCCGACCCTGCCACATTGACCCAAAAGATTTAGGGTCGGCAATTCCCATAGGTTCAAGGTAGTGTTTTGGCACCAGTTGCCTAGGCAACGGGTAAATACTAGACTGCCTCCTTAACAACCCATCTCCTGTCTGTAAGATGCTGTCTGTTGGGAAATGTTTGTAGTCTCTTGTGAGAGTGAGACCAATTTCTTGAGGTGCAGGTTAAGTTGACAATCTGTGAGCCAATCTTGCCAAAAATGTGTCACATCAAGACAAGCAGAAATAAAATTCAGCAGACAAACAGGAATGGGGACTGATATTCTTTATCCAAAATGTAAGATATCAGGCCACCAACACTAAACCAAAAATTGGAGCTCCTTATATGGTTTCACAATGAAATTCAGTAATACTTATTCTTATGAGATACAGCACTTTAAGTTACTTAATGTTCCAGAAACCCTCAATCGCAGACAAATCCCAAAGGGGACATAACTGTTGGCCAACAGCCTTCTGAACACAATAGTGAGCCACTTTATACCTCCCAAAGAAACCCACTTCAAACAGGAGTATTTTTCTTATCAACACTCAAAGCAAAAGAAACTTTTTTACGCAATCACCGTCTTCAACACTATAGCTGCACTGCAACAAGGAAACAGTCATAATAGTGGGCCAATGCAATTCACTTCCAGCCGTGATAAACAACCAAGCACATTCCTTTATTATCATCACTCCAGCCATGCTTCTTTGGGCATTGATTTTTAAATCCCCTCTAATCACTTAATCCTCCTTGAGAAGTTATTAGAAAACCCACCAAGCCTATTTGACCACAGCTAATTTATCTAGAGTCTAGTCTTCATTGGTCAACAGTTTTCTTCACAGCCAGAAGGTTGCATCAAAAGTGTATTGTCTGCCTCCCACCAATCAAAAGTACTTCAAAGAATGGTCCAACACATGGGACACCAATGCTAAAACTGGGATAAACCATTGAGCAAACCTAACCATGGGTGGTTTTTGCAAAAAGGTTATTAAAAAAGATCTGTGGTCATGTTTGCTCTGCAAACAGTTTATCCAGCAACAAACTAGTCAAGTTTGATGGGTGTTGGTGTTTCATGTGACATAATGAATACAGAGCTCAGCCTTTTTCAAAGCTTAAAGCTGAACAGGAAGCAGGTGTTTTGAGATTAATTAGTTTTATTGTTTGGACTTGAGAGATAATCCACCTTTTATGCCAAATACAGTCCCCATATTTTCATAAATTATTTTTTTAAATGAAGGCCAGGGTACACAGAGAATTATAACACACATGTATAAACCCCCCAGCCAGAAACGTGTATATTTCCTCTACACAAGCTCCCTTATCAAGCATGGCCAGCTGGCTTTGTTGCCATAACAACTGGCATAATCTACACACCACATGGCCTGCACATGCTAATTAAAATCTCCTCTGTAAATTACACAATAAACAACGGTCCAAACAGTCTTTTTACAGGATGCTTGACTGTAAACATGTGTGTGCATAAACAGTCCCTGGCTTGGATTTTACCACAATAGGAAAACAAGGCCTTGTACAAGTTTTTAATCGTACACTCATAATACATACACGTACATGTACAGAAGCAAATCTGATTTATAATACAGATCTATAATCAATAGCATTTAACACTAGTTTGTTTAAAGTGGACATATGGCTACAAATTGCATGTGTTGGAACATCTCCAAGCCTACTGCTCAGTTGAATTATTCTAATTCTCACATAATGTTACAATCCATTTACTTGACAAACAGCTGTAACATAATGGGATACATAGAGCAAGTATTAATAATAATCACCGGATTTCTTTCCAAACTGAGTAATTTATTTAGAATAACGCTGAAATTAGATCTGTGTATTTGGTGAACTGAGAGGTTCAGGAATCTGGAATCCAAAAATTATTTATTTTTATCCTTATCAGAATCTGTGTCTGTGTCCAACTGTTCACTTTTTTGGTCAGTAAATAAAAATGGGGGGGGGGAATGGGGGGGGGAAATGGGGGGGGTCACTTGATAAAAACATACATTATAAATACAAGTTGTACCTGCTTGGCACTTGATTTATTCCCAATAAATTACATTTTTTGTATTACTGGATCAAACATAGATAATACCCCTTACATGCCTTACGTCTTAACCTTTTCAAAGTAATATTTTTTCTTGGATGCAGGTCTAAGTGAGTTTCCAAAATGGTTTAAAGGGAAGATACAACATTTGCAAACATTACAAAACGAATGATCAAATTATCACTAAATACCTTGCTGGATTGTTAGGGAATGACAGTCTAAGCATCCTGTGAATCGTGGCTCCTGGTGTGCTGACATTTTCAAGAAAAATGGTATTTTTCCAACGCTGGTCGGCCGACCAGCGTTGGAGAAAACTGTTTTTTTTTCAAAACTGCTCCTAATTTTTCATAATTAGTTATTCCGTGTTTTCTTTGCAATTGATTACACAACTGTGAAGGGGTACAAGCCTACTAGACTGACTCTCTGATCTTACAATTCCCCAAAGTCTATAAATTCTCCGTTTCATCTTAAGTGGGGTCTGGGAACCAGACTACAAGAACATGAATGGTTTTCTTGGTTTTTCCAACATCTACAAGTCCAAAACGTGAAACAAGTCATTTTAACAATATTTGCTAACAAATACTAAGGCACAATTGCAGAATACCCCGCCACTCGATCTATCCACCTCGTAGCCGGCTACGAGGTCACGGTTGATTGACCTCAATAAACATTCTCAGCGCTACTTGTATGTACTATGCGTCATGCTCCATTGCACTCCCACTTCGTGACCGCGTAGCCGCCAACAGGGTTGTTGGTTTGGACTTAGAATTTTTTCAGCAACTCCCATTCCTTTTGTGTTGCTTCGTTCTCAAGCATATTCCAGGGGACTCCCACTCCGAGCCTCGTAGCCGCCAACAGGGTGGTTGGTTTGGACTTATAATTTTTTTCAGGAACTCCCATTCATTTTGTGTTGCTTCGTTCTCAAATAATGGACCCCCACTCAGTATCCGTGTAGCTGGCATGGACTTGAATTGTTTCTTTTGCAGTGACTCCAACCTCGTAGCCAGTGATTTTAGGGGTGTATTTCCGAGTGGCGGGGTATTCTGCAATTACATTGTACTCCTATACTAATCCTCCAAATCCATTTATTTCTGAAAATTGCAGCAAAAGCAAATGTTGTACATTCCCTTTAAGAAATGAAACTTGACTGAAGGACTGTAGAGTGCCATGGCTGAGCGGTTAAGAGCACCGGACTCAAGCTCTGGTGTTTCTGATCGCAGAGTGTGGTTCGAGACACGGTCTTGACATATTGCTTTTTCCTTCGGATGGGATGTAAAGCCATAGGTCCCGTGTGTTGTGTAATGCACGTTAAAAGAGCCCAGTAACACTTTAGAGAAGCAATTGGGAAAGATTCCCATATCTGGCCATCACTAATTTCCCACTTCAGTGACCTATCAGCCATCAGAAAGTGATAATATGTCCTAAAAAGTCAAATTTAGCGGGGAAAATATTGAAGTATTTACTGAGAAAACACTTTGAAATATTCAGACCAGTCTCATAGTCATACGGTTTGTGCACAGGATGACAAGTGATGGCCAGGTATGGGAATCTTTCCGGGGTTTGTTCTGCATGTGCAGCGTTTATGAAGGCTGCACTTTTGCAAGGAAGGAGGAGGACTGAAGGTTCCATGCACCTTTGAATATCAGTATCAGAGCCAACAAAAATATATTCCCGAACTAGACCATAACAAACTGTGGTAAACTGGAACTGACCGCATGGCCATAAATAGCTACCCATTACACGACCACTTGAAAAGAGCCAAAACTCTTCAATGAAAACGTGGCAGCCGTGAAATACCCACAATGACAATGGGTCACAATGCCTCCCCTGGCCCCTACAAAGTACAAGGTTACATTATTTTGAGGTCAGATTCTTATCAAAGAAGCTTATAATATTTTGAGATCTTTTTGTATTTGTATGTATTTAACAGATCATACAAACGCGTGAAAATGGCAGATCTAGCGGCCATCATTGTCAATATGATTTCAAAGTTCCACAAGACTGCTGCATGCGGTAGTGGGCTCCCACCACGTGTCTCGCCTGGGTCAATAATTTGCCAATCGGCCGGAAGGAACAATGCCAATCCCAATCATGGCCAGTGGTGTGATTTTTTTGTCGATTTCCTCTGCCCAATTCAGAGGGTTTGTTTTGTATTTCAAATCACTCTTTCTTGTAATATGATTTGGAGAGAATAATATAGATGTGGGGGAATGAATACAGAAGTGAAGAGACAAGAAAAAGTGGTATTTTACTTACGTTTTCTGAGTTCAGACAGAGGGCGGTGCGGATCGTCAATCGTGCTTTACGCACTATGCCCATATACGTTTCACGCTGTATATTATGTGTAATACGTACACGTACACGGTACGGCGCATGGGATTTGCACAAAGACCATGCATGGAGTAAGCAGCACATGTGATTCATCTTCGTGCATGCGCATTTCAATGGAGTGCCCCGTGACGTACGACGCTACCTGGTCGCCTAGACAATAATAGTACCCTAAAAATCTGTTCATATTTCTATCATAATTTCACTATTTTGCAATGTATTTCCGCCTAATTATAACAGAAAGAGAAAATAAATTATACACGTGTACTCACTTTTTTTACTATGTGATTATTTTTAAGTAAAATTGTTTACATGAGAATATTGCGCATTCATTTGGGGGTGAAATTGGGTGTTTTATTAATAGAAGAGCCAAAGATAGCGTGATAGCAACCAATCAGCGTCCTTCCTTGCACCTGCTGGGGTAATCCCCACGTGCTAACGGTTCATGGCGGGTGTTTTGTTTGTGTTTTCGACCGAGCACCTGCCTCTTTGTTTTATGTTACCTGAAAAATGAACCAAACTAATAAAAAGTAATTAAGTTAAACACGAAAATAAACCATGGAAGTGTAGTTTCGTCTTACTACTTAAAAAAAAAATACTTTGTGTTTTTAGAGAGTCTAGCACGGTTTCGTGTAGCCTACTTGATAATTGACCTCTGTCACCAATTTATACAATTAATTTACACACGAAAATACCGGTACCCCTGGAACTTTCTCCCTGCTACATTTCAAAAAGACTTATTTATCCCACACTGTGATGCAATGTATATTTAGTTTTAATTATCTTCTTGTATTGTAATGTTACTGTATTTTGATTTGTTTATTTTATCCAACAGTTTTTGTGAAAAACATTTTAGTACATGTATTTGTTTATAATTATTTAATTTTGTCATGTATTTTAAAGGATTTGTTTGTAATTTTGTTTTTATTATTGTTAAGTGACCCTTTCAGCTAGCTGCCGCTGTTGGTCATTTTGATTGTAGTATATCAATAAATATATTTTACAAAAATAACAATAAACAAACAACAAGGCCTCAACCGAATAAATGGTCGAACGTAACAATGCAATCTTTTAATACACACATTTTAATCACACTACATACACAAAGGGCCAGCGAGCCACATTAATTAAATGGTTGAATGTTTTTTTTTAACTCGTCAATTTATAAAAAAAAAGTGGCAAATGTCAACACCATTTGCCACTATTTTTGCAAACAGTCCTCACACACACATAAAAATAAGTAAAATTTGTTCGTTAAAAGGTAGATAGACCAGTTAAAGTTGCGTTCCCCTTTTTAACAAATTTGAATTTTTCAATACCTGTAATAAATGTTCAACTTGTATGTGTTATTCCAACCAACAAACGTAACCTCCTTGTTTCCTGTTATAGACGTTTGCAAACCTCTGAAAAAAGGAGTCTTGTTTTTGGCACAAATAGATGCTTTTTGTGAGCAGACTGGCTCCCGGTGGCAGACTGGCTCCCAGACTGGCATGCCTCGCGCCCCGCTAGAACGGGACTTATTACCAATAATGCGAAATTGTAAAGTAATAATTCATGGGCCGTTTTCGGTCGACGTTGCATTCAAAAGTGAATAACTTTTGTATTGCTATAGAAAAATAGCAACTTGAAAAGGAATCTGTTTTTCGGGATGAAACTCGAAATAGCACAGATTCTTCCAACTGGATGATTTAAACTGCTCTCAATTTTTTGTTATTGTCTTCACCATCAAACATTTAACTTCATCATAGTATGTATAAAGGCGACTGCCTGAGTTCAATTTGTCAAACAGAAAACTGCCCCTGCAATAGAAAACTGCATGGGCCCATGAAATTAACTGACCGTAAAATTAATGACAGCCTAAAGTCGCTGTGGTTCGCTGATCCCCCCCCCCCCCGGCTTTTTTTTTTTAATGAGGGAACATTATAATGTTGCAAAAGTAATGTTCATAATTACGTGTGCTTTACATGCATTAAGAAGACAGTGTTTCGAACGACAATTTTATTTCTTATGTTTGCTGCTATCTTATTTAAAAAAAAAAAAATAAATAAACATTTGAAATAACTCGGAATGTCAAATCTCCTGCTATTTTGACCGCGCTGACAAACGAGCAGTTTTTCTCCTTTTCTTTCTTTTTGTTTCGTTTTGTTGAGGGTATGTTTCTTTTTCTTTATTTATGTATTGCTTTATAAGAAGTTGTCCCCATCGGCAACACAATCGCCATTTTCACTGCCATTCTAGCCACCAACACCACCATCATCTGTATAACGCTCATTAGCATTCATTTTCTGACATCGCATGAGATGTGAATTTATGACCGAGCTCTTTTCCTCTCTTCAACCAGGGACAATAAAGACGAGGGAGAAACCATGCACCAGGATGGGCCTGCAGGCGAATCAAAACGAAGCACTCTATAAACAGAAGCGATATCCTCACATTACGGAGCGACGCACGTTCCTGACGCAGAGATCTGCATCTTCCGAAGCGTAGGTTGCCATGGCAATCATCATCATCACACCCCGGGGGAAAAGCAGTTGTATCCCGCCTTCGAATTTCACCTCCCTTTTGTTCCTCACGGTGAAGCTAGCTTGCGGTTTGGTTGGCTGCATCAGGCCTGGCCGCGCGCCGCGCTCGCGCCGCCACTGTGGGCATGAAGAACCAACGGGCTAGCTCGGAACACCTCGCGGCAAAATCTGGGTCGCGCCTACCGCTCTTGCTTTTTTTTTATATCGCTGGCAATGGCTAGGGTTCCGCTACGGAAAGTGGTTCTCTCTGCTGATAAATTATTGGGTTTCATTCAATTATGAGGAGAAAGTGCCAGGCGCCGGGGTTGGGGAAAGAAAATCAATGGCGCTGGTGTTTGCATTTATGTATTTAATATCGCGGGAATGGGGACACAATCTTGGCATCCTCGGCAGGCTATAGTTATCGCATCGATGAGCACTGCATTGTCCAATCGGGCGTATGCAACCGCTGTTGGTGTTTGTACACAGCTTGTGTATTAACTTCGCATGGATGGCTTTGAGATCGAATTAAAAAAAAATCTGTGGAATAATTTATATCCCTTAATACGACTGTACTTCTTTGAATAAAAACAACCACACTCGGGGAGAAAATAATTCTACAGCCCAATGTAAAAATAAAATATATTCTCTATGAGATCGGGGCAAGCGTTTATTATTATTATTGTAATTTTTTTTTTAAATATGACACATACCAACACCAGCACCAACAAACACTGAGGGTTTAAAGGCAACCCTTGATTTTCAACCCTCTATCATAATATTTTACCCGTCAACTTGAGACGATGTACAGACACCATGCTATAAAACTCACAAGACATGGTTCCAGACTGATTATGCATAGGATATAGTTTTTTCGGGGACGGTCTTAATTATTATTTTAATTTAACAAGCTTAACATTGAGGATTAGATACAAATGACACGTGCTGGGAACGTTTCCTCCTAATTTGTTATTTCTATTAAAAACATTTTGACATCATTGTACTAAAATGAAAAACTGAGATGTTTATTAGGAAATCACATAGATTTCAAAAAGGTGTTTTTGTTTTTTTACCTAGAATATGGCTCTCGTGGCCTTCTTGACTTCAAGCTATTTAAGTTGATTTTTTTTTTATTGTTTGGAGTCTCCATACATTTTTCAATAAAAGATGTTTGGAAACTACCTTTTCAATGTCAGATATTGTTGGACTTCTGATATAACACTGGGTAGTTTTGCCCCGTCGATGGACTATATATAACAGACAAGACTGATTGCCCTCACAGCCAAAACAGCCAAAATCAAGGATCATAATAATTTAGTAAATTAAATATATCAATCGTTCAAATCTTAAAAAGATTTGAACGATTGACGTATTTGCTTAGATTAACCGTCAATAAACAGACTATCGTTTCTGCTTTATTTTACAAAGAGCTGTACTATTTTGTACCACGTAACTTGTAAATTTTTGTTAAATAGCTGTCGATATCGTTACTGCTATTTACAATAACAAGGAGTAAAAATAACCCAGGGCACCTCAGTGATCAAAACCCCATCAAGCCACTTCCTGCACACCGTTCAAATTAACAAAAGATGGCAAAGAGAGAAAAATACCGCGACTATTACAAATTTCTTAAAGAAAGGGATGACACATAATATCCAATGTATCGACACAGCAAGAGAAGCGAGGACAGAAGGGGAGTGTTTTCATAAGGGCGGCAAAAGGGCCTAAAAATAATGCATTCGCTGTTTGACTCGGCCGCTAGCCAGTTGATCTTTCCTTGTGCTGATTCCAATCTCACTGGGAATCCTCTGGAAACCAATTTAATTCAGGGGTATATTTCTCCCTTCTATTTCTGAGGTGGATTGATTCCTTGGTGTTGCAGGTGCAAACGGGGATCGTATTATTGCCAGGTTGGCACAGGCTATGATTATTCCTGCTACATCACAGGTCGGATAAATAAATTAATTAAGAAGGTACGGACCTCTTCCTCTCGAGATGCGACCAGTACATGTATACAGCCACTTTGTCCAACAAACCTGCGACTGCACAGCATACAGAGTCCCCAGAATAATAAAACACACTTCACCAACTGTCTTGGGTTTTTCTTTGTGGGTTTCCTCTCTTATCATTTTAATTTAGTAACAATGAATGCACAAAAGGGCTACCTATGGTATACCCCGTGGAACAGAACACACATTGAAGAAGACTGCAATGAAAAAGACCTATAAAGAAAAATTGGGATATGATATATCAGAGAGTTAAAATATGGGACGGAATTAACTTGCAACTACAAAAGAAACAATAAGAACATATGAATAACATAGCAAGTGATTACAATGTAGTCCAATCGGGGTGATTTTATTTCATCGGAAAAACAGCTTGGCACCAAGAACGGCACATAACATAGTAGTTAGTTTTAAGATAGGCACAATTCTCAACACTTCCAATATGCATGTACAGGGTGAGTAAAAAGGAAACCCAAATCTCAGGACCAATTATTTAATGAAGTTCTGCATGTAGCACCTTCAAAATTAAGGATATGAAGCCCAATTAATAAGCTTTCTTTTAGTACAAGAATCATTCATATCACTCATGTACTTTTCAAGTTTTGAACACAAACGCCGTTTTAAAGTTTGTCCACGGATCACAAAAAAGGTAAATGTTCTTGATGAAAACAAAAACTTGAAAAGTACATAAGTGATTTGAATGATTCTTGTACTAAAAGAAAGCTTATTAATTGGGCTTTCATATCCTATATTTAAGTGCTACATGCTGAACTTCATTAAATATTTGGTCCTGCCATTTGGTGTTTTTTTTCTACTCATCCTGTATTATGGTGCTTGCAGTCAATGCATTGACAAAATCAAAGAAAAGCAATTTCTGTATACCCTCGTGGTTTGTGTGATGGAAATCCACTTACTAGAGGGCTTTGTGTTGCCACGTTTCTGTCCTATTTATGAGGTGCTGAACATCAACCAAAATCTGGTGAGAAATCAGTTTGGGAGGTTTGTAGAGCAGCACCTAGTGCCTGACGTTCAAAACAAGATGTGGATGTTAAAGTTGCTCTCCCTGTGCTGTTTTCGAGTTTCACCCCCAAAATAGATTTTGCGTTTAAATTGCCATGTTTCCAGCAATACAAAAGTTATTCACTTTTGAAAGACAAATCAAGCCAAGTTTTGAGTTTAGTATATGGAATATTTACTTTACAAACTTTGAATTACTTGCAATCTAACAATAATTCAGGTGTATTTTATGTGCATTATGCTCAATTTTCAGAGGGTTGAAACATCCAAAATAGAAGTAGTAGAGCACACGTAGAGCATCTTCACCAACAATTCTCCTTTTGTTTTTGGTTTTTAGATGGCAGACACATGAATCATGAGGTATAACAAGCATGATTTTTGTCAATCTCTTCTCTGGCAAGATCATTAATTACATATGTAAAAAGTGCACAAAATTTGTCTCGATGTTTATTATTCATCGAGAAGATAATATTTTTACATTTTTTTCTCCATGATTAACTCTTCTTTACATTGATAATGTATAATCTTTTATAGCTCCTTATGAAATTATACCAAAAATATACATTGTAAGAAAAACAAACCTTGTCTTTTTGCATGATATAAATCCTTATTAAATTACCAATTCTGTTTTAAACATCTTATAACAGTAGAAAAAAATACAAATGGAACTGTAATTATACCAACAGACATAAGTTGAGGGATAACATTAAATGTGGAGCAAATATGTCCAAAATTACTGTTATCGACAATGAGATGTTGATTGAATTTATTATCAGTGAACGTGAGTAATTCCAAATCACTCAACCATTTCCGCAATGTAAATCTGTATGCATTTCCTTGTTTGTTTTTTTTCCTCTGGGGAAAACAGGTGAATTAATTCAGCATTTTGCATGTGAAAACCAGATGCCAAAATGACTACCTAAAACCTAACCACATTCTATCTCACTGGCACACCACTCAAATATAAGCTCCCGTTGTCCCCTTTTATTTGATACCACTTTGATGTTGCAATGCTTGTAGTCCTGAAGATTTCATAAATTGTCCACTTTTCAGCCATGTCCACTTTGGCCTGTAATTGTCCCTTTAACTATTCAAGATAGGAACTAGTGCAATGTAAAAAACTATTGCAATGTAAAAAACCAAAATTACACAAATTATCCCCCATAAATTGGATACAGTCCAAACAGTTGATTGTGGGTAAAACTTAACAAATCAGCAAGGAATGATAGTTAACAGCCACTCAATCTTGACTTGCCTCCAGCTATCTTCTGTGTCCAACAACTGACCCTGTGAGTAACAAAGCTGGTACTTGGCTCCCACACTGTTGACCCTACAGCTTGGCGGCGGGACCAGCCAACTTCTTAGCGAACGGCTTGGTGAGCAGGCTAGCTGGGAGTTCAATGTACTCACCTGCCAGGCAAACAAAACAGCAAGATGGTGATTTCAGTGTGAATCAGTGCAAGAATCTGGGTCTGTGGGGTCAGCTGCACTCTGGTTTGCAACGTGCCCCCCCCCCCCCCCCCCCCCCACTGAGGACATACTATCAACACTGTGATCACTCAGAAGTGAAATGTGTTGGAAACTAAATGCATTAATTATTCAAGCACTGGGTCACTTACATATGTACATGCATTTGCAATGCAGTGTGCAAAGATATTGTTAAGGCATATTTGCCAGCCATAAAAAAAGAGGGGAACTTTTATTCCGAACTTGTTTTTGACAAGAGAAATGTCTTTTAAAAAAGGAAGAATATGTTCATTATTTTGTCAGTTTCTGTGTAGAAATCTACAATGGAAATACAGGTCTGTAGCAAAGTACAATGAGAAACTGTACAATTCTAAAAAAAAAAGTTTGCAAGTGGCACATGTTCTAAATCAAATTTGGCACTTACTGATTTTCTCGGCAGTTTTTGTAATCTCAGATTCAATCAGCGTCAAGCCACTGCAAGAAAAAACAAAATTATTTTCGTACAGATTTATCCACTGGCCAACTTTACAAGGTATTACTGAATTGCAGCATGCTCACAAGCAGCTGGTATGCCCTCACTCGCTGCTTCTCAAATCAACTGTTATTTTCCTTCAAATTACAAATGTGCCTCAAATTCGGCCTTCTGCTCTGGTAAATAGGCAGCATCCCGACTCCAACCGTTCTTAAACAGAGTGTTTGATACCGTCCAAGCACATATTCATTCCCATTCATAAATACCTTTTCGGTCAAAAAAATTAACTTTTCGGTTCAAAAGTAAAAACAAGTCAAAATTCTAAATTTCCAAGACTTTTTTTTCCACCCATTTTACTTCATTCTCTTGAAACACCCCTGTAGATATATTATGGTAGGGTTCATGTCATAAACAACTCCTTATACAGTGATTGCGGCATGTTGCGCGATGTTGGGCAGGATGCAGCTGTGTCGGTGTGTTGTGAATTTAGGACTGAAATACTGACTGACTGGTAGTATTGCGCATGCCCAAGTGTGCATTGTGAACGTTCAACCAATAAAACGGTAACTAAAGGCACCGAATTTCAAAGGAGTCCAAATTTCATGTGACACTGGAAAAGTGTTTAAGACCAGCCAGTCGGTCTTTATCAACCACTTAAAACTGGTCACGTGACGGGCTCTTGACCAATAGGAATGGGTAAACTGTCTTAGGTATTTATGAATACTAATTCAGGCGCGGATCCAGGAATTTTTGCAGAAGGGGGGGGGGGTTTCATCAGCAAAAACTTCTGAAATGTAGACAGCTTTTTTTCTCCGGACACTTGGCCTCCAAAAATCAATAGGAGGGAGGGAGGGGGGGGGGGGGGGGGGGGGGCTCGTACCTTACTTTCAACAGGGGCGCTGTTCAAATCACACGATTATTAACACTTTATTACAGAATAGTTAAAAATAACCATTAACCAAGCTGGCTCTGTCCGTATTTTGTGCAAAGTTGTGCACATTATTACCAGTATAATTCTTTTGGTCTTGTGACATATTCACCAAGTACACACCTTTTGGATCTTTTGATACCTCCGAGTTGGAGGAGAGATGAGATGGCGTTGCCAAGGAGATTGAGTGACAAGATGTCATAGCTCTTCAGGTCACCTGGTGTGATCGAAACAAACAAAAATCACACCGTGTTATGAAGGGTTGGTTGACTGCTTCCTATTACAGCCTATTTACTCAGACTTGGAAAGTCACAAAACGTGGCATATCACAGGGCAGTAAACATGTGGGAAGATAAGCGACACTGTTATGTTACTTTATTCAAAGTATTCAAATGTTTACATGGTGATGTCAGGGCCAGCGCCATAACATGATAACCATCAAATGGTCTGATTGGCCAAAATCAGGCAAAATGTATATTCAATGTACAGTATTCAGAGAACAGCGTTCAGGTTTCAAACCTCAAGGGTTTATCACTCAGTGAAAACTGGCCTATTCAAATCAGCACATTGTAATTTTCCCCTGGATGAAATCCTTGTACTGCTCACAGTAAAAGGAGACTTTTACTATCTCTATTTGTTCATAGTCTGACCTGCAACCCAGTGTACGTGTTATGTTGCTGCTTAACTGACTTGAGATTTCAAACAATGGACATAATAATAATAATAACTGAACTGTTTGCCATGGTAACAATGGGTATCCTACGTTATTGTATTTGTACCATATTGACCTCTGGCAGAGGGTATCACCAAATTTCACACCGATCAGTCAAAGCATTTAGGAGTAATTATAACAAGTTTCATTGTGGGGGGGGGGGGGGGGGGGGGGGGTGGTCCAGCACCCTGATACCCATAGGATTAACGTTAAAAAGGGGTCTGGACATTCAAGGGGTGATAACCAATAATAAAGTACCACAATGAAAAGGCTATCATATCAAAATATAAACTAGAGATGTATAGCAAGTTAGCAATGAAAAAACAGCAACTAGATTTTGCCACCTCAGGTGGTACCAATCGGTGAATTTTGGGGTCCTGACCCATGGACTACAAGGGCACAGCATTTTCAGAGGCAGAATTTGAAATGTCCATGTGCAAACGTACATGTAAGCATATTGTCACCGAGAAAAACACTAAAACTTAAGCTTATTAGAAATCGGTTCTGCTTAAGCCAGACCTATTTTTCTGTCCGCTGTTAAGCAGATCTCTGAAAATGACTGCTGTGGTTTACTACTTGCACACGATGTGGCTTAAAATTAAAGACCATCTGGGCTTGGGCCAAAGACGATGTCTTCTTAGCTCTTCCTTGATTCCCAGCACTAGTGGAAAGTCTTATTCACAGCAATGGTAAAACTGTCTTAATTGTCTTGGAATTTTTGATTTAAAATTTGTTGTAACTTTCAAGGTGCAGGGTCACAAACCTGTAGCTATGAGTTCTGCTACCTCCTTCTGTATTGTCTTGGCAAGGGACTGCTCAGTCACAGATGCTAGAGAAGCTGGACAGCTCAGCAGATACCGACAAACAACCTTCAGGAAAAAAGAAATGGGTGGAAAGGTGCCAAATTGAGGAACATTTTACTGACCTTCCTGGGGAAATGACTAATAGACTAATTCGGCGGACAAAATTAATAGCCATTTTTGAGGTGGAACCAAGCTTGCATGCATGCTGCACGCATTCCTAAAGACAAGGCGCGCGTCCATTTTGGTAACCCTATTGGACGGAGGAGCCCGGAATGGTGCATACTACCTGAGCATGAGCCTGGTTCCACCTCAAAATGGCTTCTAATTTAGGTTGCCAAATTAGTCTATACTAAGTAAGAAACAGTGTTGTCGACTCAGACTCGAGTCCGACTTGAGTTGCTATTGTTTTGACTAGTTACTTTACTTGACTTGAAAAAAAAAAGACTTGTGACTTGACTTGACTTGAATAAACTTGACTTGCTGATATTAACACTTTCATTACAATAAACACAAACATTCGGGCGTACACAAAAATGGTTGCACAGAAAGCCAAAGACTTAATGTACATGTAGCGAGCTAGGCATCCTGCATGTACGTATGTGGGGATCGTTGAGGTAGTATTTGTGCGGTGCATGCCATGGAGATCATGCCGTTGGCTACAGTTGTGTTACGAGACACCACATTGCCATGCTGCACGTTACTGATCAGTTTGACTGATTAAAATTGTTGACTTGAGACTTGTTGATTTGAGACTTGCGACTTGACTTGAATCGGAAAAAAACATGACTTGCGACTTGACTTGTGAAAATATGAGTTGGCTACAACACTGGGAAGAATGGGTGCAGGAGATTGCACTGGAATGATCATACTTACCCAGTAACACAGAAGGAATGGGTGCAGGAGATTGCACTGGAATGATCAGACTTACCCAGTAACCCAGAAGGAATGGGTGCAGGAGATTGCACTGGAATGATCAGACTTACCCAGTAACCCAGAAGGAATGGGTGCAGGAGATTGCACTGGAATGATCAGACTTACCCAGTAACCCAGAAGGAACGGGTGCAGGAGATTGCACTGGAATGATCATACTTACCCAGTAACACAGAAGGAATGGGTGCAGGAGATTGCACTGGAATGATCAGGCTAATCCAGTAACCCAACAAGGAATGGGTGCAGGAGATTGCACTGGAATGATCAGACTTACCCAGTAACACAGAAGGAATGGGTGCAGGAGATTGCACTGGAATGATCAGACTTACCCAGTAACACAGAAGGAATGGGTAGAGGAGACTGCACTGGAATGATCAGACTTACCCAGTAGCCCAGAAGGAATGGGTGCAGGAGATTACACAGGAAGGATGTCAGCCGCTCGCCGGAGGAGGTGATGCTGTACTGTAAGCCTGTCACCGAGATGAAACTGGAATTCTGCAGTTTCCGCAGAGTGCTCTGGAAATCCTAGATTGTGAATAACCAGTATGTTATTTATCTTCAGTATATTCTTTTCACTGTTTTTCTAATGTTCCTGTGATAAAAAAAACTAGACAGAAAATGTAATTTTTTTTATTCACATAAAAACATCGAAAAACCAGGGATATACCGGATGTTGGAACAATAACTCTTTGTTGCAGACTCTGAAGTGTACACCCAGACAAACCTGTCGCATTCTCCTCCCACTGATCATCAGTCCATTATAAAGCGTAGGTAATTGATTTCACTGAGTCACAACAATGGCAAAGTGATCACTTACGTCCACAGTTGTCTTGGGATGGAATGTCAGTTCTCTGTTGAACAGCGTGACAAGGAATTGGTACTGTGCAAAGAGTTCACCTATCACAAGTAGAAAAGAACATTGCGTATAATTATGCCACAAAATGTTTGTACTTTCAAGAACATGAAAAAGAGAGAGGATAGAATTGAAGGCTTGGAGGTTTTAGCACACCCAAACCCATGGAGGTTAATATCTGTTTCTTCTCGGAACCACTCATCTTTCAACTATATTTTAAAACAAGATATGACTGAATTGGTGATGATAGGTAGCCATAGCCGTAGAGACCAATGGCCATTCTGGATACCGCCTGTTAACTCCAATTCTTAGAATGGACAATCAACAAAAAAGGAAATTCTGAGTTGTGTGGCAGGAATGGCAATTCTATCGATAGGTTAAGAGTATTCCCCACACAAGCCGACAAAACTATCTAGTGCATTTAAGCCAATTAAGAAAAAAGAAGAAGATATGGACTCGGTGCTCAGCACCCAATTTCATCAAACTCTTCGTAACTTTTGATGCATGGCAGCGATGCGACACGTCATATCTCTACGATGCGTCGCAGCTGCGACGCGTCCTGCGATCCATTTCACGAAACACGTCGTAAGTGCGACGCGTCGTTGGTGTATTTATAGCACAACTCGGTGACTGTTTTATGTATATAGTCAGCGTACAGTAAATAGTCGTCCGATATTCAACAAAGAGTCGTCGGATCTCAGCTAGAAATTTGTTAAAACGTAAAACAAAATGGTGGCCGTGTGATGCAATTTTGAAGGAAAACAAGCTCTCAGTGGACTGTATAGCTACTTTGAAATTTCAACTGCAATATTCCAGGCTATTTCATAATTATTCAATGAATTTTCAATTTACAACTTTACACACATTGCTTCGGTATATGTAATTTTATGGCATAAAGACTCTTCTTATTTTGCGATGACTACAAGACACGTCGTAACTTGCAACGTGTTTTAAGCTGTTGTCAAAGAACTTACGACGCGTTCAACTCATCGCATGTTTCATGAAATGGATTGTACGATGCGTCGCGACTTGCGACATGTTACACATCGTAACTTGAGTTGCCACTTGTTGCATCGTTTAGTGAAATCGGGTGCAGGTGTCCCGTGATGGTGACAAAGAGAGAGAGAGAGATTCTTAAGCTGTCATAAAACCAGCACCCATGTGAAGATGCTACTTGACTATGTACATTCTGATCAGTAATTATTTCTGCATACTTCCTGCACATGGAGCTTTTGAGAGTGGTCACATTGCACCATCTATTGATCACGCATGGAGTCTAAACCCCAGCAGCCAATTTCACGAAACTTTACGCAATGGCATAACTGCACTTGCGCCACAATTCATTGCGGAAGTTGCACATAATTTCACGCTGTGTAACATTTCAGTTATGACACATGTCACAAATGTTTTATAGTGTGTAAGTCCCCGGCTTGCACAACAAATTATGGCATAAATAATTTTAGGTGGTGTAAGTTGTGGCGCAGTGAATGAAAATCAACTATTTTCCCTGCAAGTTGTTGTCTTGGACCCTGTCATTGCACAACTTAGCAAAGTTGATACTCTGTGTTTGAGGTAAATGAATTGCTACTTTACTCGTGACAGATTTCAAAATACTATTTTCAAAAGGGCGGGCGGAGGAGATTTTTTTTTGCGTGGCGTAAGTTACAAATTGTTTTGTGAAATCGGCTGCTGAGGGGCCTATGTCATCATGAACAAACCTATATCCGCTGAATCACACTCACAGACTTCTGAAAGATGCACAGGTGGGATTGGGGAAAAAGGAAAAATCCACAATATAATTGGCAGAGGGTTTGAGGATTTCCGAGGGCCCCAGGGCACCCTTAAAATACCCATTTCATTTGTTCTAAACTTTTATGGGTAAAACACCTTCACGGTTAAAACCTAAAGAATGCCAGATTTCAAGAGGGATTCTATAAAAATCCGAAATAAGGAAAAATCGTGACAAAAAATTCTGAAATCGGGAAAAATCCCGACAGATCTCACCCCAGGAAATGAACCTACCTTTGGTTGCAGCATTGAGACCACAGAATGCAAGGGAGACAAGGGCAGGTTGGGCCAATGAGGGAAGGAGCTGATTACGATAAGCACCCAACATGATGTACACAGTAGCAACCTGAAGGTGCAATTCAGAGAGGAGGATTTTCAAGGGTTATCTGATAATATCTAGGGATAAACAATTTCAGTGCTTTATTAACGTGGTGTAAATTCTACAGATTTTCTCACAATTTGCCTGTGCCAGGAATGTCCAGTCTGTTCCAAAGCTGAAATGTTCAAGTCCAGATGTGATCATATTCCAAAACTGACATAAGTTCACCATTAGTGTTATTTCATGTAGCTATGTTCTAGACATCATCAGTTTTACTTTTACTTCATATGAAACTATGAACAATTCACCAATTTCAAGCAACAAAAGCAGCCCACTTTTTCGTAACTTTCGTTGATCTTTGACAAAAAAATTGGATGATTCTTTCCTGAGAACAAGGATAGTCATCAAGGATACCTCAGACAACTTCCATATTTGTATTCCAGGGTCCGTCCTATATTTTCCAGGATTTCAAGTCCCCCCTTCCAGGTAACACTGTGTCCCTCCTACTAAAGCAAACAGGACATTACCTCCATGACTTCCTCTGCCGTTGCCACATTCTGCGGTACATTCAGCTTAATGCTGTCCCTGTCCACAACAGCCATGGCATGGTGAACGGCCAGCACATCTTCTAGAACAGACTTCACTGTCTTCCCAACTAGAAAAGCAACGGAAAATTGTACATGAGGCCCAGTCAATCAATCACAAGTCAATCACTTCAAACCACAAGTAACAGGGGATGAATGACAAAAACTTTGGGTTGAAAAGTTTTTGACGGTATTTATGCATGGGAATAAATGTGTGCTTGGCCGGTATTAAACACTATGGTTAAGACCGGTTGGAGTCTGGATGCTGATAGACGAGGGTAATTATCAGCATCCAGACTCCAACCGGTCTTAAACAGAGTGTTTAAAACAACCGTCCAAGCACACATTTATTCCCTTGTTAAAAAAATTGCTATTGAGGGATACGGACCTGGCCAACGGACCTTGGTTCCCAGACCTGTGGCCGCACCCTTCAGCCATTCCATATCACTGTACATCCCTTGCAGGCTAGTCTGGTACCCTGGACTCATCACTAGTAAGGCAGCAGTCAGCACCCATGGTGAGACTACCATGTGTCGTTGCTGCATGAGTTGTATGCTCAGACATAATTCCTGGACAAACTGCTGCTCCTGCGCGTTCATTGAGAAGATGAACCTGCAAAGCAAAGATGTTGAGACAAAGCATTCTTGAAAATCTTTGAACTTATTGATGATGTGTATGTCAATGCTCTCCAACAAGTTGATTTGTTTTACCAAAAGGCTACTTTCCTTTCATTCTAGTTGTCTGAAACACTCTGAAAAGAGGCATTTTTATTTTGGGTGTCTTTACAGACAGATCTGCTCTGCAAGCATTCCCTACATTATTGATTCGGATAGGGAGTGGGAACCAGTCTAGCCTGCGAGAACCGAATCATTGTCAGGGTGCAAACAATTCAATATTTGTAAAGTAATCATTCCATAACTAAACACTTTGTTTCGTCCGATGCCTCATTCAAAAGTGAGTAACTTTTGTACTGCCAAAACAGTTAGCAATTTAAAGACCAAATCTTTTTTTCAGTACATCCTTTTTAATATCTTGTCAAGAAACCTAACATCACATCACAAGTTATCACAAATTTCTTTTGTTCTTTGCAACAAAAATATCAATGAAAACAATTTAAGATCACGTTACAACAAAAGGTGAAAAATTGATGATCATTTATAAAGGACCACAACCATGCAGCTGTGAGTTAGTACAACTGCTGCATGTCTAGTAGCTACTTTGACTCCCTAATGCGATGGAAAATCAGCTAATACTGCTAATTACCTCGGCGCAAGGCTGTGGACACTCCTATCCACCCCGCTGATCAGTGACATTTGTTTCAGGGACACAGGGTCTCCTATGTGTACGGTGATGTTGCCAAAATTCTCCTGGAAGATGGAGCTGGCTTTGAACAGACCCTGGAGTTGAAGACGGATGTGGTTTAAGACAATTAAGGAAGTGTGAACAATCACAAACTGAAGCATCTTGGTTAGCTTTGCACAAATACTAAATCGTAGTATTATATCCACTGAGGGATTAATAGGGAGTAGCACATGTTACTAGTGAACTTACTACATCACTAGACTGATATGAAGACAGCTAACAGCATCTATGATTCTGAGCATTCATTGGTTGATATGCACTGTGACAAATCTTTCTTCCCAATAGTCTGATATGTCCAAGCACTCAAATATGTATATCATGTTGAATGAAGAGCCTATAAGGTCATATGGTATTTAATTTAGTTGAGCCTTCATCAGATGTCATCAGGATGCACTTGCTCCAACTGGATACACTAGAGTAGTTGGCCTACATAAGTCCAACAACATCAAGGTACAGACAAGGGGTACTTTTGGCTTTTAAAAGTGTAATCTTTCAAAAGCGTAACAAAATTACAAACCATTAACCCTAACCCCTTGGGTATTTTTACTACAAAGTATCCTGAATCCGCCAAAATCTACCAATTTTGCCATGCAAAAAAATGTTGGTGGCCAGTGAGTCCATCAGAATCCACTAGTTAGCCGCTAGGGAGTAAATCTGTTGAGATCCTGAATCCATCAAAGTCCCCCAACTGCTCAATATGAAGGTACCCTGAATCCATCAAAATCCTGCAGTAACGCTAGGCTTACTGTCCTGAATCCATAAAAAAACCCCAACTTTTTCAATATGGAGGTATCCTGATTCCGCCCAAATCCTCCAAAACAGGGGTGTGGATTTTGATGGATTCAGGTACGTTAGGGTTAATACACTCACATATGGCACTTTGTGTGTGCTTGCTTACTTCGGAACAAGATATAGTGTCCGAGAATAGCCAGAGGTTGTCCTCATAACCTCTTACACAGCATAATGTGGACAGGATGAGGAATAATGAAGTTCTGGGATTCAAGAAACTTTCTCACCGATGTTGACTCCTTGGGTTTGGGTATTCCTAACATCTCTCTGCTGTGTAATGTCTCCTCCAGTATCCTGTCATAGCTGATACTGATAGGAATCAGACTAATGTCAGGCACACGACCCTTCATAAACGGCTCCACCACCACCTGTAATAATCCTGATATGGAGAAACAGACAACAATATTGAACAAATGCAACTCTTTCTGACACAACTAGTAGTTTCTAGTTTCTATTAGAAAAATAGCAGTTTCCAATGCAGGGTTTATGTTTACCATGCTTTCTAATCTGTGAAACAGTTCCAGCTTCTACTGGGCCCAATTTCATGGCTCTACGTACTATTAGCGAACAATTATCCCTGCTTACTATAGCAAAGAAAATCCTGTGTCTAAGATAAGCGTATTTCACAGGTAAGTGAGGAATTTTGGCTTCTGCGCATGCTGTACTTACAGGGTTTGCACAGAATTTTTAGGCTAGCGCGGTAAGCACAAAACGGAGATCGTAAACACGGTTAGCAAAGTCATGTGGTTAGTAGAGCTATGAAACTGGGACCTGGTCTTAACTTTCTTTTGGAGGTCTACAGATTTTTAACTGGTTATTTGTTCAAAACTTTAAACAAGTCTTGTTGATAAATTTGAACTAGCGGTGCCTGACTTCTTCTGAAATAATATAACTTTCATTGAAGATTTTCATGGATGAGTACTTTGATGTAGATTAATTCTCCTACCTTGGTCATCAATAGATCAATGAAACATTACATCCCTACAATGCGTTTCTACAAATCAGTCAGCACAGATCTGAGGTGTGTTCATTGAGAGAGACTTACCTCTTTTTGGAGGCAGAAATTTGCCCGTCCTACTTCTGGTTCCCTCGGGGAAGAACTCCAGTGGAGCCTCGCCGTTGATGACCAATATCTGAACGTACTCAGTGAAGATTGCCCAGTACAGCTTATCCGCCCCAAAGGAACGACGAATGTAGAAAGCCCCAGCTTTCCGCAACAGAGTATTGACAAATTTCATGTTGTTGAAATCTGGCATTTATAAAAAAAAAAAAATAGAATGGAAACAGAAGAGATAAAAGATTTCACTGCGATGAACAAACAGGCAGATTGTAGTCAAGTCCTTACAAGTCTTCAAGTCACTAGCCGTTTTGTTGTACAGAAGCAGCCTAAATCCTCCAATATCCTCCATTGGCAAAGAGTTTAAAACTCTTAATAGCACCTGAATCCTTCAAAACCATCCACTTTTTGTCGCTGGAGGCCTCTGCCTGGATCCTTAGAAATCCTCCACTGGGTTTGCTGGCATGTTATCACATAATCAAATTGCAATGCTCTTATGAGTTCATCAGTCTGTGTAATTGATTGCAATCCTCCATTGTTATCCTGTATTGTGGATTGGCAATGCCAAGGTCCTATTAGTTGGAGTGAAGATGCTGTACAATAAACAGTGGTATATATCGGATGCCTGCCCAAGTATACATGCATAACATTTTTTTTTTTGGCAGGCAAAACCAGCCAGAGCCTCAGTCCTCCAATTTCATCCAGCCTCGGTTGGGCCTGCTAGTGGATCCTCCATTATCCTCCAGAGGCAAAATTATGTTACACCCTCAATTCGGCAAAATTCTCCAGTGCTTTGATTTTCAAAAACCCTCAATCCTTTGAAATCCTCCATTACGCAAAGAGGATTTTGGAGGAATTGGAAGATTAGGGCTGGTCAAATCACAAGCTACTTACATGAACTGTGACAAAGGCATCCAACTTAATTTTGTAAAAAACGCACCATATAATATCGCAGAAAACTCAGCCTAAATACGGTTGAATCTCAAGTACAGTCTGTAGCCCTACATTAAATGGCACGCGGCTGAATATTGCTGACCTACACCGAAGTCACGTGATCACAACGCAAGTTTTACATAATAGTAGCCGTCTCTCTAGGACTTTTTAGTAATGTAAAACTAACAACGTAATTCTTCCATTTGACCCTGTTGGCCCTGTAAAACTTATTGCTATACATGCGGTACATAACCAGCTGTACGCACTGGACTTCACTTGGTCAAGTTGACAACAGTCTCTGCAAGTTTTAACCCCCCCCCCACAAAAAAGGCCCATGCAAACATGGCTTTAATTAGATGGCTTAATAGCAAGTTAATCCTAACCCCAATGCATGCTTTACATGTAGGCCTCCAGGCCCAAGTCCATCATATTCCATCAATATTTAGTCACACCATGCCTGCAGGACAAAGTCCCCCAAAATCCACCAAACTGGGTTGATGGATTTAAATGGAGTTGGGGAGGTTAGTGTTAACCCTTACCCTGCCAGACGCAGCACAGTGAGTGGAAAAGTCTGGTGCACTTTGATGCATTCAGCTACCAACATCAGTGCATAAACGGCTCCTTCTGAGACAATGAGAGCTAATCCTATTGAACAATGCCATAGTTGCGTTCGGTGATCACAGACTCTGAGGCAGTTTTTGCCTTTCGACTTTTTGCCTGATGGATCTTGCTGCACTGGGCAGGCTTGTCACTTACACAAATGTTGCATGTTGCTACATTTGGCAGGGTTTCTAGACAAAAAATGTCTGGAGGGTTAGAGTTAAGGTGCATTAAGCCCCATGTAAAGTAATACAGACATGCAGCCCATATTTAAACTGATATTTTGTTACCTACCAGCACCAGCGGCAATGTAAGGCAAGGGAAGGTTGTACTCAAACATCATGTAGGAGATCAGTAAGAAGTCAACGTAGCTACGGTGGGTAGGTAGAAGCACAACAGGAGAGTCACGGTAACTCTTCCGCAGCTGTAAAAGGAGAAGTGGAGTCATGCCAAAATAGATTTTAAAACACAAGCACTCCTCTCAGAGGACAGTTAGTAGACATAAAGACAAAGTGTATTGCTCAAAGACATCAATATACCATGCTCATCCAATGACACTTCTTCAGATTAAGAACAGCACATTTATATTCCTAAGGATCTATAAAACTATGCAGTACAGTTTCAGGATAGTGCACATGTAAATTTAAAAGACTAAAATAAAAGATACACAATCAATGTACCATTCATTAAACTCCTTTCAAAGGGAAATATATGAAATTAAAACTACCTCCTATCGAGAAAGTTGCCAAATATCCTACGTCGTGAAATAAGACGCTACGGAAAAAATCTGGGACCAATATCATGGCCTGCTTAGCAGAATATACTGCTCAGAAAAGTTATGAACTAAACAAAAATCAGGTAACAACAGCTCATACGCAATGTGCATCCTGGGAAATTCAAAGAGGAAAATCATTACAGTGCTTCTTGATACTTGATACTTGATGGAGTAATCCCTTTGCAGCCGGTGACAGCTAAACGGGGATTAGCTTCATATAAGCTAAGCAGATCCATGAAAATTGGCCCCGTTATGCTTGAACTCATCATAAGCATATAGTGATCAATCAAGCAAGCTACACGACGACCTCTTATCAAACAGTACAAGACACTCTTGGTAGAAACAGCAAGTTTGATCAGTTTCCTGACTGAACACTATTCAGGTAACAACTTTTGACAGGGGACAAAAAATTGCCATCATCTGTCCCGTGCTTTTTATTGATAAAACTGTAGCTTTACTTACTTTCTCAAGGCCTGTTTTACTGACATAGATGTGTCCGTACAGCTTCTTGAATGTTTTAGCAAAGATGTAGGCCAAGAAGCGTATGTTGTTCAATGAATATTCATGAGCCATCTCATCAAGTATAGCCTCAGCTTCTGCATAGATGTCTTTCTCTTGACGACCGTTGCTGGCAACAATCTATGAGAGAAAGCCAGTAAGACAAATGAGACCAAGGTTTAAATGTGGGTTTTGCCCTTCATTGATAAAGCACTACAGACTCAGTATTGTCTGAGAGCTCCGCATGAAATGTTGGACTATCAGCATTATTAGTCAATTTTGGGGCATCATATGAAGAAAACTTTACAAGCTTTCTTGGGCTGCGTAATTTGGGCAGGTCTTGAATCCACACCCTCCTGTATACTGGTGCAGATGTCTTAACCACCACTGGCCACTTAGCTTGCCGGGTTCAGTTGGCCCAGTTCAGTTTGATATATACAGGGTGTCTTAAAAAAAGTATATACCCATCTTAAACCCTAACCTTCCCAAATCCTCCAAAATCATCTTTGCAAAATGAAGGATTGGCAAGATTGAGGCTATATGGTAAAAATGTGTAGCTGATTTTGGAGGATGCACTGTGTAAAGGTCTTGGGCCGGACCTTGTGTTGTTTTATGCTCAGCCGTGCATAAATTTAGGCCTAGATTATACTTGAAATCCTCCGCACTGCTCCAGGATGTCACTGGTTCTGTCTCAACATACTGACAGTGATTACTGGAGGATTTTGCAGGATTGAGGCTGTATGCAATTTTTACATGGAGGTAGTTGGATGATTGAGGTTGCATCCTAGTAAAAATGCCTAGGGAGTTAGGGTTAAATGTAAATTATAACAAATCCAGTAACTTGTCACAGTGCTGATTTTGACCCCTTCCACAGCGACCATGACTGTTCAATCATTTGTGGCAAGGGCGTGATGAACTTAATACAACCTTTAACCTGATGCACTGTGCTGCGTCTGGCAGGGTTAGGGTTAATTAATAAAGTATGCAAGTATTTTCTGAGCTTAACAAAATGTTGAGCTTAGAAGTTACTTGGTATTGCCCCCCTGAAGCTTCGGACCACTGAGACTGACCAACTTGCTACACATGATGCAAGATTACACGTACCTCTTCCACTGTGTGTTTCAACCGACGGGACTTGAGCACCATCGTTCTGATTTCTGCCTTGGTCATGTGTGTGACATACTGGTACTCGGGCAGCAGTGAAGCCGTGTGCTTGAGCGCAAAGCTGAGGTCATACTGATTCCGCCGAGGTTCTAGGAGGTCCAGATATTCATCAGAGGATTGGGCCATCTTGCTGATGAAATAAATGTATGCTCATTGATGAATAACAGAATGAAATGGTAAGAGCAACAGTAACGGTCCTGTAAGTGTTCAAAACAGTTGTATACAAAGCAGTAGCATGGCCAGGATTGTGGGTTTTTTTTTGGGGGGGGGGGGGGGGGGGGCGCAGCGGCACCTAGGGATGGATACACAACAAACTTTTCCCAAATGTTCAGGGTGCCAACTGGCCAGCTAATTGCTTTATTTTCTTATGTCTTTATTCATACTTCATAAATCCGTAGGGTGAAGGCAATTAGCATCGAGTTAAAAACTAGTTTGTCTATACATTCCTCCATCTTCTGGTTTAATTACAGTAAACAACAGACACGTCTTGGGCAAGGGGCAAGTGTCAGGGGTTTTTTTTTGGGGGGGGGGCAATGGGACTTTGGGGAGGGAGTATCCCCCCCCCCCCCCCCCCCCCCCCCCCCCCCCCCACAGAAGACATGCTTAATGCAATTAATAATGACAGAAGGACACCGAAAAAACAAAAGATGAGAATCATCCCTCAAACTTAATACTCATTTTGATGGCTGCATTGCCAAGGGTCTGCCATGGGTACAAAGCAAACATACAGTACTACTTCATAGTAACTGCAGCAGCTGCCCCACCCAAGACTTGGAGATTGTCACTTTAATCATGGATTCTACCTCCATGCTTTAATGCACCTATCAAAATAGCCGGGGTGATTTTCAACTGACAAAATAATTTCAATCTTAAATTGATTTCCTGCTCTCCTAGCAATGGGACTATCCATGCACAGGCCGTATGTAGCATGCGTGACTGTAATACGGAGGTAGCCCAGTATTTCAGTCACATTTGTGGGACTAGGGATTTCGTCACTTTAAAAGTGACACTCCCCATGTCTACTCACAGTAGGCCTAGGCTAGTACTAGTCACATACTAGCTTGAAATTTCCAGCTTACAGTATTAGGCTCATATCATGGTAGTCTAGTGGGATTTCTGAAAAAAAACTATAAATAAGAATCAAGGGGAATTTTTGGGCAAAAGTTGGGAACTAGGCTTTTCGGCATAACTCAAATCTGATAAAACTGGTTTCCAATCGAAATTTTGAGTTTTTGACCGTCTAATTTGCATAAATCGTTAAATACCTGCCGTGTAATATATTTATTCCCAAATTTGGGTATACTTTAATTTTTTTTAATTTTTTGAAAAGTGTATCTTGGGGATTCTACTTACATATCCTTTACTTAAATAACATTTTCTAAAGCATATCAGGGTCTAGATGATTATGAGGACATTAATAAAGATCCAAAATGGCTACTATTAAACCCTAAAGTTGCGCGCAATTACCGTTTCCTCAGATATAATCAACTAGTCACGCCAAACGTCAGTATTGATGAGCTTAAATCAACAAAGTTACTTACTGGCACAGTTACCCTAACAAAAACAAATGGGAAAAATGAGAACATCTCGATATTTAGCCCCCCCCCCCAAAAAAAAGGGGGAAATGAGGTGTCCGTAAATTGGGCTAAAAATTAGGCGAAGGGTTGCCTAATGTGGGGGGGGGGACTTGAACAAGTTCAAGGAAATCCCCCAAACTAAGAGATATTGTTGTTTACAATAATTATGTCTACGTCAAAACGTTTTCTTACTTATAATTTTGGGAATTTCCTTGAACTTGTTCAAGTCTCTTACGTTAGGCAACCCTTCACTTACATCATACATGTACCTTTTACTATTTTTAGCCCAATTTACAGACACCTCGTTTTGTCCCCATTTTTGTTTTCTGAGCTAAATATCACAATGTTATCATTGTTCACATGATTTTCCATAAAGTTTTAATAGGGTAACTGTGCAAATAAGCAACTTGGTGAATTTGAAGCTCATCAATACTGAGGTTTGGCAAGACTACTTGATGATATCTGGAGACAAGATACCGGTAAATGCGCGCAACTTTAGGGTAAAATAATAGCCATTTTGGATGATTACTATTTATACTAATAATTATTCAGTCACATGTGCTTTAGAAAATGTTATTGAAGTAAGGATGTGTAAATAAAATCACCAAAATATACTTTTCAAAAAAAAGTATAAAACAATGTTCCCAAATAGGGGAACAAGGAAAAATTCGGCTATCCGATCACCACTTTTTTCAATTAATTTTCTAGCGCCAAAAGTTACCTCTTTTATGGTTATTCCCTCCACTTTCCCTCCTCTACTCTAACCCCCTCCTTTCCTTAATTTCTATTTATCAATCAGTCACTCACTTCATCGAGATTCGAACCTCGGACGCTTGCTTGATACACGAGTCTCTTAACCGCTAGGCCGCGCACGATCGCTGTTGCAATGATCAATCTTTGGACGTATTTGAAGTATCCATTGAAATAAACTAAATATTCATGAGAAAATAAATATTCATAATGACGTATTGCACTATCATTGGCCGGCTCATGCGACGTCTCATGCGACGTCATGGTTATCGATGTCATGCGTATAACGTACCGCTGTTCCAGACACTTCAATCAGTTTTGACCGGCTGCTTCAACTCAGATCTGCACTACATGTGCATGCAAAATGTGCTCCAAAAACACATTTTTACCAATTTTTTTTCCGCATGTCCACTCTTTTCTGGATTCCTCTTGGTTGAAATCACAAGGTGAGGTGAAAATTTGGATGTTTGGCGGCAGGTAAGTGGTGATCGGTTGGCCGAATTTTCCCGGGAAGGAATATGTACACGGTATATAGGTATTAACGATTTATGCTAATTAGACGGTTAAAAAACCTCATAATTTTGTTTGGGAACCGGGCTTATTAGATTCAGCATACCTGAATTATGGGAAAAAAGTCTGGTTCCCAACTTTTAAGCCCAAAATGCTCCTATTACATTCACACTTTTCAGAAATCTCACCAGTCTTGCATATAATAATGCATGACCATGAGCGCATTAAGCTGGAAATTTCAAGCTAGTCACAACACAGGCTAGGCCTACTCCTAGAACTATGACGCGTGAGCGGAGCATCATAGTTCTAGGAGTAAGAACAGGCAATACAGTCATAGGGAAAGAATGTTGCAACCTGACGCCACTTCAGCAGTTGTGTACAAAGTCTATGGAGAGTCAAGAGTGACATTCCCAACAAAATTGTAAATGTTTCTCAGTCCCAGATTCATGTCTTATCATCATTTTTGCAATGACTGACCTTCATTGAGAAGATATAAAAAGTAGCGTCAGGTTTAGTCCGAGTAACTAGGACTCTAAGGATCGTTTTTTTTAAAGGGAATATACATCATTTGCTTTTGCTGTAATTTTCAGAAATGGATGGAATTGGGGGATTGGAAATATAAAGCAAATATAGTTACACTGACTTTTTGGAGGTTTTGGGTTCGAAAATGCTACAAAAGCCAAGAAAAACGATCATGTACCTGTAGTCTGGTTCCCTGACTCCATATAAGAAGAAACAGAGCAGTTTACATACATTGGGGAATTGTAAGGTCAGGGAACCAGTCTAGCTGGCTCGTACCCGTTCATAGGTTTGTAATCGATTGCAAACAAGTGCAATAGTCAATTGGGGCCAGTATTTGAAAAAAAGCCAGTTGTTTCCAACGCTGATCGGCCGATCAGCGTTGGAAATTGATACAAAAATACCACTTTTCTTGAAAATGACAGTATACCAGGTGCCATAATTTTACAGGATGCTTTAGACTGTCATTTACCAACGTCCTATTAAGGTATTTCGCAAAAACTTGGTAGTTTTATTTTTCGATGTTTGCAAATGTTGTATATTCCCTTTAACACTTGGACATGGTCGGGCGATAGACACATGATAAAGCGATCCGTAGAATCCTACATACTGCTCGGACTACCATGACTACGTCACTTCGTCAGGTTGCAATTCTTTCCGGCAATAGTACTCACATATTTCCCTTTATATTCTATTCAAGCAGTACTGCAGAAGTTTTAATGAAGTGGCTACATTTATATGCAGGAAAACATGGAGAATTTAAGTGAATTAGCACGCTCAATGTAGATGATCGAGTATTTCCAGGGCAGTGAAGTACGTGCGCATGGCACAATCGAGATCATGCATTCATGCAGCACACGGTCCGGCTACAGCTGGCTGATGACGAGCCTGCTGTAACAATATTCAAATTATTATTTTTTGAAAATCAAACTGCTTGGAAGAAGAATCCTGTTTTTGCAAGGTCACACCTGACAACGTTTTCCCCCATAGTAAAGCTCTTCTTTGCATGCTTGCTGCAATATCTACGGGTCATAACTTATCCTAATGCTGAAACCTCATTTAATGGCTACAGTCTAGACATAATATTGAACAACCATGCTTACTCAAATTAATGGACTAACATGGCTGTTGAAGAACAGCAATAAATACCTTGCAATAATCTCTCAGCCAATCAAGAGAGGGATAATAAGTGTGAGGTGATACACACCAAATCACCGTGGATACTGTGTTTTGATGTCTGTGATCTAGATGAACCCTGTATGTTCAACATTTGGCAGCATCTCACGTCTTTCAAATTCTTTGCTCTATGGTTCAATGCCCAATGAACAAATCACAAGGCCCTAGCATTTATTACGCAGTCGATAAAATATTTAAAAATTATATTAATGAATGAAAATCTTCACACATAAATTGTTTTTCTCATCGTAATCAATTTTAAAATAAATAAAATTATATTTTGAAGAAATATACGTCTCACAAAGGTATATCCACTTGCACATAAGCCAATATTAACCTTAACATTGGCTGATGACAGCAATCAATGACAGCAATCATTTCTTTGTGGTTTGTTGTTCAGAAAGTAAGCAAAACAGCAACAAAAGCACTGCTGCATTGTTACAGCAGTCAAAAATCATTGTTGACATAATAATTTAAGACTTTGCTCTCCATACATCACACCACCACATGTCACTTCAAAAGCTTATCCTTGAACAACATCAGATAAACCGCAGATAGGCAAACAATAATGTCATAAATGCATTATAACTGTACGAATTAATGTAAAATCCCCGAAAAGCATTCGCTAAACAAATTTTTACTTAATAATTGTGATAATTAACCGGCCAAGCACGCACTTTACTTGAAGAAGCAACGCCTTGAGCCAAGACTATCACAGTCGAATAAAATCCGTAACTGTTTTGTGTTTTGACAAATAATATATTTTGATCTCCGTCCAGTTGACCTCAGGTAGGGGTGCACTGAACTAATTCAAGTGAGAATTTCTACGCAACAATTTCTTTTGAAAACGGAGACCGTTTGGCTTTAAAAACGGTGGAATGGTGAAAATATACCCAAGGATCAACTCCCTGGTTTTTGGGCTTCCATCTGAGGGCAGGCTTGATAAAATCACGGATGAAAAATGGGTCCTATTTGCCTGTGAAAGTGGAAGGATGCCACTTGTAAAATGGCTACATGCAGGCTTGGGAACTATCACTTTTCGGGAGGTGATTTTATTTGGGTGTGAATATTTAAAAATGTAATTGGCTAATGTACCTAAAATTGAAAAGAAATGAAAAGATGAAAGACAAAACAATAATTAAATTTTTGTTTGAGAAACCCCAGTGATGTTGGCTTGCATGTTATTTGGCCCTGAACTTTGTTGATTTTACACTGTTTTCAATGGGGCTTGAATTAGTACAGCGGACCCGTAGTGGAAAGGGTCAGTCGTTCTGATATAAAACAGTCGTAGACTCATGTTAACACTTGGCACTGGTTGCCTGAATCTTACGTGCTTACTGCACTGTATAGTCCACTCGCAGCAGATATGCTAGGAAACCAGTACATTGCTGAGCGATGTGGCTAGTGTCATCGTCGTGGCACAACGTCGTGGGTTAGCCTTGATAAGTATCCTACATTTCTCCACAAATACTCTTTTTTTTGTTATCAATTTTGACATTTGTCAGTATGGACCACCCAGCTGGATTCAGGCATCGTAAGTGTATGTTACAATTATCTTATTTAGGTGTGCAGAATGCTCGCATGCTGTTCGTAGCTATCCTGCAGTGTCAGCTGTATTGCATGTTGACGTGTTCATCTGTTGCTTGCTCGTTGCACAGTCATAAAACATACCTTTCAGTTTCACATCGAAACAGCCAAACACAGCACACTCACGGCAAAATAGCATTAGGAGGTAGGCCCTCGGCCTATATTGCCGGTCACAGCAAAATATCCACTGCCAAAAAAGTAAACTAGCTTTTTTTTTGGGGGGGGGGGATATTAACCTAATTTGGACATTCATTAGTCCAAGTTACTAGGACTCAACAAATCGCTTTTTTAACATTTAAATGTTAAAAGAGTGATCCGTAGACATGGTAGAGTTGACCATGTCCAAATGTTACAAAAGTGATCCGTAGAGTCCTAGTTCATGTAGTTACTCGGACTAGACATTCATGGAGTTGATCCCTTTAGTTAATTAAGTTTATCATGACGGTCCTGTGAATTTGCTCGTTATGATTAAATTTTATTTGTATATTCTTTCTTAAATATATATTGATTTGTTTAAATGTCTTTTCTGTCTGTTTTTATGGCACCCCACCATGCCCACACATTTTTGTACCACATGTTGCACAACCGAAGCACTGTCATCAGTGGTCATGACTATGTATTCATAATTTTATGTTGTTTGGCATGGTGTTTACCTGTTATAGTGACTAGTTTTATGGTGTTAATGAAGTCATGACTAAGCCTGTGTTTGCGTTGGACTATTTTTGTGTGTGAGATTTTTCCAACATGTCCAAGGCGGTAAAAATGGGAAGGGTAAAAATGTTACCAGTGTCTGCACTTGTGCTTTGGACTTGGATGTTGGCAAAAGTAACCAAGCTGGTCACAGACAATAGACATGCCTGTGCCATCGACTGTCCTGTGCCCTCGATATTTGTGTAACATGACATGTTATGGAATGTTGATTGCTAATAATATCAGTGAATAATCAATAATGTCTTGTTACTAAGGATTAAGGGGGCTTAAAGTCTATAATGGTGTCCCTAATAGTACCTACTAATACTTTCCTGAAAAATGTACACAAATCCGATCGAAGGCAGTGTATTGAGAAACGATTGAAATGCTAGCTGAAGAATTGCCTGCGTACTGTGCAGTGTGCCTGTGTACAGTGTGCCCTTGTAGTGTGACCTTCGTCGTGCTGTGCCCAGATGTACATTGTACAGCTTTCGTTTGCTGGCACTGCCCACACAGGACTTTTCATCTCTAGAAAGGTGACGTGGTCACTTTTACTAGGCAAATTGTGGCCAATAAAAGTAACCACTGGACTCAGGAAAAGTAAATGAGAGGAGGACTTAAAATAGCAAAAATACCATCCATGATCCTCGCTGAGTTTTACCCCCCAAAATTCCCATGCAGACACGTTTTAGAATGCCCTTGTTTCGATTTTTCAAGATCTTGTTCAGCTTCAGTCATGATATGACATACAGGCAGTGGGTCTATTATGTTCAAGTGAGTGTTTTATATTCAATCTCAGAGCATAATTTAAATGTGTTTTTAACCAAAGGAAAGATTTGTTGAGCCAAACAGTGTCTCCGAAAAGCTTTGGCTTAAATCTTTGTTTGATGTCTCTGAATATCAGTTTTATTGTAATAATCCTGACAAATTGAAATATTTGCTCTTGGCATGATGGTCAGGCCAGGGGTATTACCTCAAGTCTCAACCCTAATTCTTGTGCAGTTTGCTAGGAAGGTTCCCAAATCCTCCCAAAATCATTACTGTAACAATAAATGAACCACAAACATCTTAAATACATATGTACAGGTTCGTCAACAAGATTGGGACGTCAAGCCTCATGTAATTATAAGGTCATGATGAATAGGCTCTTCAATCCTGAATCTGTGAAATTACTACAATTTTTTTTTGGGGGGGGGGGAGGGCTGTGATTAATATGCGTCGAGCGATGTGCTGACCTGCACATCATGTACCAATTTAAATTCTGGTGCCTGTGTAATTGTTTTGTAGCGAGTCAACAAGCACAAGGACATCACAGAAGACCACAGCGAACCAAGGGCCATGATGGACCTACCCCTCTCTTTGACGATACCAGTAACATGGGGCCAGGGCAACCTGGGCCCGGGGGCACTTTCCAGGGTCAGGGGTCATATGGTCAACCCCAGCAACAGCAAGAGATGATGTTTCCTGGTCAGCAGATAATGAATGACCCTATGGCCAACATGGCCATGCAGTATGGTGCCAGTCTGGCGGACCATGGCAAAGATGTTATGGAGAAACAGGTATGGTAACCAGTCTTCCCCCTCATCACTCTAGGAATGCGATTCAGTCTGCTAGCATTTGATGTAGACTTGTAGACTTGAATGGCAGTGCGGCCAGTGCCCATAGGTGGAATTTTCCCAACCCAGATATTCCCCAACTCTGATACAAACATTTCTGTCTTTTTTTTTCTTGACAGGTTCTAGCATGAATATCTATGTTGTGTACGTATTTCAGTGACTAAATTTTCTTAACAACACTCCTAAATTGTCATCGTTTTAGTTGATCTCATAAAAGATGCCCTTCAAATTCAAATCCTGTTTAAACTTGCAGGAGTAAAAGGTGTTTTTTTTTCATTAAAAACCTTATTAAATCAGCTTGTCTGCATATGTAGTGACTATAGAAACTGTAATCTTAATCTTGATCTTGAACAATTGTCATTTTGTTTACAGATTGACAGATTCATGTCATTGAGCAAGTTGAAATACTACTTTGCAGTGGACACAACGTATGTTGCTAAGAAGCTGGCCATACTTCTCTGTCCCTTCACACATACGGTAAGCAGACTGCATACCACATTCAGTCAGTGCTAACAATACATGCTGAGAATACATGTACCTACGGTGAAGCAGGCCTGGCATTCAAGCTCTGTTTCTCATAGATGACTTTGCTATTTTCCAGCCGGCAGTAAGATTTGTCCATGGAAAATGTGATAAAATACTAACACTTTGACATTTATCACTGCGCATAAGACAAAACATGCAACATTTGTTGATAAATTTATCATTTATCGTAATCACATTATCATAATCAGTATGGTAAGAAAGGGAGAGTTGGCAAAGATCACTGGGAGAGATATTCGAACACATTGCCGACAACACCGAACACTCATGCAAACACGCTATGGCTTTGTGCACATTCAGAACAAAATAAGTTGTGCCTACTTTGCGTAAATACGTGTGTGAACAAGTACGCGCATGCAGTGCTTCCCGTTCACGGGGCTCTCGAATATGGTTAAAAGCGCCCTCTCTTGTTGGCGCACGGAGCCCATAGTGGCAAATTTGGAGATAATGAGGTTAATCATTTCTCTTTTTATATATCTGATTCCATCGTCGTTCCTGGACAGGAGTGGACCATTGGCTACAACCAGCAGGATGAGCCAGTGGCCCCTAGGTATGAGGTGAATGCACCAGACCTGTATATCCCCGTCATGGGCTTCGTCACCTACATACTTCTGGCTGGGGTGGCTCTGGGAAGGCAAGACAAGTAAGTTGTAAAGTAAAGCCAGGGAAACATTTTTTTGGAGATCAAATTTTGAAATTTATAACCAGTGACTTTTTGCTGGGTTTCCAAAAGTCCATTTTCAGTCAGTCCTGAATTCCATTTTATCACTCAAAATAGAACGCATGAAAAAGTTACTTCAGAATTAAAGAAACAAAATCGCCAAGAGCTTTTGGCAGTGGCAAATTTGATACAGAGTTTGTTAATTTCAAGTTGTTCTACTGAAGTGAATTATTATTGGTCATGCACTAACATTGACCAAAAACCTATCAATTCTGCCAACGTTGGCAATATGTCATTGATCCCACGGTTTGAGCAGTAAGCTGAAGACTTTTGCTCTAGTTGTTAGACTAAGTTCTTTTCTACAGTCAACTGACTTGAAAGTGTGTTTTTGTTGTTCTTTATACATTCTTAGCATGATCAGAATCCAAAGGTTCGTGGGATATAAACCCCATTCATAATTTGTTGGTGGAATGTCTTGACCCATCAAGATTGGTCTCAAACTGGTCTCCTTGGTAGCAAACTCGTTCACAGAAGGTGTGTCATAATCTTTGTGAAGTATTCTCAATGTACCAAGTGAAATTTGCTAGATTTGTCAGCCAGTGTAGTAAAAATTCATGATATAATTGAAATTATATCATGATTGAGTTCAACAGACACAAATTGGTTTGTTTGTGTGTATTTTGTTCTTTGCTTAGATTCAGCCCAGAGCAGTTAGGTATACAGGCGAGTACGGCACTGGTCTGGTTGATCATTGAGATAGTGGCTGTACTCCTGACACTGTACATAATGAACATCCATACAGCACTGCGGAAACTTGACCTGGTGGCATTCTGTGGCTACAAATATGTGGGGTGAGTTGCCGTCTGTGCATTCTTGGTAGACAAACTGGAAAGTTCTAAAGGGAGTATAAACTGGATGCATGTTGAGAGTGATGTGCATTTAGGGAGACAAGTTTCACACTCGTGTGTGAATGATGACAGTTGTGTCTCATGAAAAAGGGAATAATGCAAGTGAGTCAAAAAAAGGAAACCCAAATGGCAACCCCTATTTTTATGCCCCGCGGCGAAGCCGAAGGGGCATACTGTTTCCGCCTTGTCCTTCCGTGGGTGGGTGGGTGTGTGGGTGGGTGGGTGGGTGTGTTCCTGCATGGCATTACGCCTGAGGACAGACAACAAAAGGAGCACAAAGGGGCCATTGATCCTCGAAGGAAGGTGCCTATTGTCCTCGAACGCAGGTTTGTGTGCTTAGTCTATGGGAGAGTGTTATATTACAGGGACAAAGGAAAACACAAAGCCAATCCTCGGAAGCATAGCAAACAAGTCAGGTGTGTTTACAAACACAAATGCCCCGCAACCGTGACTGTTCCCATGACATAACACCTCTCTTTTAACATCAACTTACATGTACCTTGGTCACATGGAACATTCATTGACAGCATTAGTGTCTTCTGTAGGTTTTATATGAATTAATCCCTAATCCCTATAATCTCAGAATAAATACAAGATTTCTATTGTTTTAGCCACTGTGAACTTGACCCTTGACCGTTTGGCCCCAAATTCAATAGGCTTCTTAGGATTACCAAGAACAATCCACAAACCAAATTTGAAGTTCATATGTTAAGTATTTCTCAAGTTATCGCGCTGACAAGATTTCTATTGTTTTAGCCACTGTGAACTTGACCCTTGACCTTTTGGCCCCAAATGCAATAGGCTTCTTAGGATTGCCAAGAACAATCCACAAACCAAATTTGAAGTTCACATGTAAAGTATTTCTCAAGTTATCGCGCTGACAAGATTTCTATTGTTTTAGCCACTGTGAACTTGACCTTTGGCCTTTTGGCCCCAAATGTAAAAGGCTTCTTAGGATTACCAAGAACAATCCACAAACCAAATTTGAAGTTCATATGTTAAGTATTTCTCAAGTTATCGCGCTGACAAGATTTCTATTGTTTTAGCCACTGTGAACTTGACCTTTGGCCTTTTGGCCCCAAATGCAAAAGGCTTCTTAGGATTACCAAGAACAATCCACAAACCAAATTTGAAGTTCATATGTTAAGTATTTCTCAAGTTATCGCGCTGACACAATTTATCCAGACACACACACCCACCCACCCACACACCCACACACCCACCAACGGAAGGACAAGGCGGAAACAGTGTGCCCCTTCGGCTTCGCCGCGGGGCATAAAAACGACTGTGTGTGGGTGTGTGTGTCCGGACAAATCTTGTCAGCGCGATAACTTGAGAAATACTTAACATATGAACTTCAAATTTGGTTTGTGGATTGTCCTTGGTAATCCTTAAAAAGCCTTTTGCATTTGGGGCCGAAAGGTCAAGGGTCTAGGTCACAGTGGCTGAAACAATAGAAATTTTGTCAGCGCGATAACTTGAGAAATACTTAACATATGAACTTCAAATTTGGTTTGTGGATTGTCCTTGGTAATTCTAAGAAGCCTTTTGCATTTGGGGCCGAAAGGTCAAGGGTCAAGGTCACAGTGGCTGAAACAATAGAAATTTTGTCAGCGCGATAACTTGAGAAATACTTTACATATGAACTTCAAATTTGGTTTGTGGATTGTCCTTGGCAATTCTAAGAAGCCTTTTGCATTTGGGGCCAAAAGGTCAAGGGTCAAGGTCACAGTGACTAAAACAAAAGAAATTTTGTCAGCGTGATAACTTGAGAAATACTTTACATATGAACTTCAAATTTGGTTTGTTTATTGTTCTTGGTAATCCTAAGAAGCCTATTGCATTGGGGGCCGAAAGGTCAAGGGTCAAGGTCACAGTGGCTGAAACAATAGAAATTTTGTCAGCGCGATAACTTGAGATATACTTTACATATGAACTTCAAATTTGGTTTGTGGATTGTCCTTGGCAATCCTAAGAAGCCTTTTGCATTTGGGGCCAAAAGGTCAAGGGTCAAGGTCACAGTGGCAAAAACAAAAGAAATTTTGTCAGCGTGATAACTTGAGATATACTTTACATATGAACTTCAAATTTGGTTTGTGGATTGTCCTTGGCAATCCTAAGGAGCCTATCGCATTGGGGGTCGAAAGGTCAAGGGTCAAGGTCACAGTGGCCTAAACACTAGAAATCTTGTATTTATTCTGACATCATAGGGATTAGGGATTAATTCATATAAAACCTACAGAAGACACTAATGCTGTCAATGAACGTTCCATTTGACCAAGGTACATGTAAGTTGATGTTAGAGTGGTGTTATGTCATGGAAACAGTCACGGTTGCGGGGCATTTGTGTTTGTAAACACACCTGACTTGTTTAAAAGATGTTCTGCATGTAGCGTGTTCCAGATCTAGGATGTAAAAGCCCAATTAAAATTGGGTTTTTTTTAAGTAAAAGAATCATTCATATCTCTCATGTACTTTTCTAGTATGGCCTACTTGTAACCAACAGTACAAGGCAAATAAGCTCGAAACAGCTGATCGTCTGCTAGTTCGCTGCTTCCACTCACGTGTGAAAACATGGTGGAAATAGCGTGGGTACCAACGATACAAGCGTTTCACACGAATCGTACGAATACATAATCATAGCACACTGCCTGTTGTGCCATGACTTTTTATAAACTTAACATGTGATCGTTCTAGGCCAGTGAAAATACAGTATTCAAGACAGAGGTATAACAATATAATTTCTATCCGTCTTGTTTTTCCTCTCATTACAGAATGATTGTTTGTGTTCTTGCCAGTATTCTATTTCAATCCCTCGGCTACTACATTGCGCTCCTGTACTCCAGCATCTCAATAATGTTCTTTTTGGTGAGTGAGAAAATGAACATTTCACAATTGTTGACTGCTGTGATTTGGGATATTGTTGACTGCTGTGATGTGGGATATGGTGTTTTTGCAAAGCACTTGAGGGGTTAAAAAACATTTTCTACGTCAAAACAATCCACAATTGTTTAGTCATATGATGCCAATAAATGTATAAAATAAATGTTTTCAACTTTTTAAAAATTAAATCACTGCCGTGTGACCTTTTGATTACTGTGAACTTTCCTGCAAGAGATGAGATTGAGTTTCAGTTCTTTGTTGCGAGATAATGCAGTGCAGTGTATATGAAGCAAACCAAGAGCCATTTTTTAAAACTGGACAAATGGCCATTTTTGACCAAAGAAATTACACTATCCAAGACACTGTCAAACAGTGTTGTATTCGAGTACATCACAAGTCCTGTCACAAGTCCTTTCATAAAGCCAGTCACAAGTAACTGGATGAACAAGGACCAAGGGATTCTTTTGTAATAGTTTATTTGAATAGCTTGTGACTTGATTTGTGACTGAAAGATTTGTGATGGACTTGCAAGGAAATGCAGGGACTCTAATACAATACAGCCATTAGACAGGATATAACAAAACAGTTTATTCCATGTGCAGAGACCATCTCTTAAAAGCGAGGTGATTCTGAGAAGAGCCAGAGCTGTTAACTCAACATTTCAATTAATATGCTCTGACCATTGTCAGGAGACATCGAGTTAACATCGAGTTAACATCTCTTATACGTCTCAGAACCATGTCTGTTGAAAGAATGCCACTCCATATGATTATCCATAACCACCTCCCAAGTTGTACTCCTCACTATGCAAAGTCTCAAATCACTTTGATAGAGGATTGAATAGCTAGTCTTTTGATGCGGTAATTGATGATTTGATGCAGGTCCGGAATATGAAGCTGATCATCCTGCCAGAGTCCCACGAAGATAGCATTGGCCATGGCAACAAGCGACGCTTGTATCTCCTGCTATTCATTGCCATCATCCAGCCAGTCTTCATCTATTGGCTGACGGCTCATCTGACTGGTGGTCCACTCAAGACAAAGGACTGAATCCATCCTACGCCGTCATTCCTAGCAGATAAAGTTGACGTGTTTACTTAGCCATCGGTATTACAATGTGGTTTAGGTCACGCATGTCTTTAAGTGGTCTTACCAAACCTCTAAATATGTTTGCGTTTATTTTTTGGGTTTTTTTGTTTTTTTTAAGGAAGGGGAGCCATTGTCAAGTGTAGAAATAAATCTTATTTGTGTAAAATAAGTGAAAATATATGAAGTTACCCAGCTATTGGCAGGTCGACTCCTTTTGACAGAAAAAGTCTACAAATCTGACAAAATGAGTCCTGAGTGGGTGAAGCCATCTGGGCCCATTTTCAAGGCGATGCTGAGCACATGATTTTCTGCTAACAGATCCTCTCGTCTATTTCATGGAGACTGTAAAAATAAGCACAGCAAAAGGCACGCTTAACTTAGTGACGTAACAGTAGAAATCTCCATGCACGCGCGACCTTTAGTGCTAAGCACAACTTTTTTGCTAACTGTTGAGAAACGCCGTGAAATTTGGTCCTGATGACTCAAACAGATTGTTTATGGTAAAGACGCTATATAAATATTCCAAGTTTTTTGTGCAGTGATGCAAAGCTGAGTTATTAAAGCATATTTATTCCTATCCCAAAACAGCAAACTAAATCCATAAAGCCTTAAGGTTTCCAGGTAAAAAAGAAAAGGTCATTTTTGTTGTTCCTTTTTTACAATAGTTGCGCTTTGTCAATGGCAAGCCAACATGAAAATTAGGAGCAGTAATCAGCTGAGGTCAACATGATACAGCATGTGTTCAGCTCTGTCTCTGAAACTGAGGCCGCTTCTAAATCTAGGGCTATTGTCTAGGCCTTCAATGCTGACAATAGACATAGTTCTGGGCATCTGTTTGGTGCATGGCCTATTACATGGTGCTTTGTAAACGTGCTGCATATTTACCCCTGGCCTTGTTGATTAAAAACGTCCTGACCCTGCCAGGTTGAGAGAAGATGACCCCTTTCTGACAAAACGTACTTAAATTTCATTTGAAGGGATAGTTGAGGAACAGGGTAGGTTTCAAACTGCTGAGGATTTGAGTACATCGTACATGCAACTGCCCTTCAGTACACATCATGTTTACCGTTGTTAGGATAAATACAAGTCAGTGGCATAGCGGGGTAAGGTTGTTCTTCCCTCCCCATCCTCCACAAATAGGAAGACTCGACTAACCACACCCATGAACTTATGCAGAACACACATACATTTTAACACACGCCCATCAAGTGCCGCTCCTTGTCCAACATCTAAGAGCTCTGTGTGTTATTCTGCATGTTGGTTTGGCATATAGACTTGGACATTAATACTCCAGGAGGTTTGTACATGTTTAGTGGATCTAATCTACCTTAAATTGGGTGGCGACCTATCAAATTGCAGTTTGGGGCCAACATTTTTAGTTTCTGCCATCTTCATCGGTTAGGAAGCATAATAGCTTTTCAGTGAATATCAGTTTACTCTTGTAAGTGCCGTGTTCCAATCCTTCAAATACCTTCTAAAATTAACATTAAACAAATATAATTCGTTACACTCGGTAGTTGTTACTTCATAGGCCATTGTATACATTGCTGGTCTATTTTCCCATGTTTGGACTATTCAGTTAAATTCATTTAACTACAATATGACAAATTTAAAGGTAGAGATATCCACAATGTGAGCGTGTAAAGAGACCCCTGGAACTTGTGTACACCACATAAAGATAAACTTTAATCTCCCACATAATTATGAGGAATTGTCCCAAAGTTTGTTGCACTGACGGCCCTCTCAAGACAAAAAACAGAGATGAAACTGGCCTTGGCAAAACAAATCTGAAATTGAATTGGTGTGTTTGGCAAAGTTTGCGGTAATCAATGGCCCAACACCGTGTTGTTGTTCCTACAACCTCTAGTTTGAAATTATAATGAAAAAAAAAAGTTTTGTGGAAAAATCGTTATATAATCGTCTTTGTGGGATCGTTAAAAAAATCTGAAATTCCACTGAAAAATTTTTAAAAATCTGCTGTCAGATTAAAATCTGAAAGGTTTCATCTCTAAAAAAGGATAAAAGGACTGAGTTCATCCTACGCATTATTATAACAAAGCGGTTTAAGTCACTCATGTCAAATTCATGCATTCTGTCCCTGGCCTTGCTGAAACTCTGAATATTATGTTTACCTTCAATTTCAAATTTGTTCTTAGAAAAAAAATATAATTTGTGTAAATTAAGCGAAGATTAGTAGTGAATTTGCCCACTTTTGCAGGGTGACTACTTTTGACAGAGTTGTACTTGGAGATAGGTGGTCTAATCTGATAAAATGATTCCAAAGTGGGTGAAGTCATCCTATGTGTCAAATAGATTTTGTATGATAAGGATGCTATACTAATATTAGGATGGGCGGGTCATCTTAACCACAATTCTGTATTTTCGTGCATCTTCGGTTGGGTTTTTGTTTGCTTGTTTTGTTGTTTTTCCCCTCAAAAAAACTTGATGCCCATTTAAGGGCATGGGCATCACTAAGTAAATCAATAATAGCCATTGTTGTTGTGATCAAATAATGTGCAGGGCTGTACATCTACTGTGGTATTTTAAAGTGTACTCCATGCAACTGGAGTTAGTGCTCATCGGCAGTTTTCTTACTTATGTGAACACATCCCAATAGAAGCATGCGTCATTGTTTTGTTCCTGTCGTCTTAAGTGCATGCGATATAAGCTTTTGTCTAAGTACCCTTTTTGTAAAATAAACCATTCGCATCTCATTACGCATAAAACTGTCGTCTGGTTTTGTATTTTGATGGTGGTTTTGTTGACCAGCAACTTGATGCGTTGAGTGCTGAGGCCTAGCACAGAATGAATAAATTGATCACAAAGCACTATAAAACAACAATCCAACCCAGGTTCCTTTAAACATAATGAGATATCTTTAATGGAATCTGGGCTGGAAAACTAGAGGGAAAAAGGACCATTTTTAGGGCTACAACATAGTTTTAGCTCCAGCTCTATATGTCGAATTTCTGATGAGCATTGGAGCTGGAGTTTCTCAAGCTAAGATATTTGCGATATATATTTTTTAGATGTGAAAAAGAGGGCGCTTTGATGGTTCGAGGTAATTTGGGACACCCTGTTCTATATCTGCCATCTTCGCTCGTACCCCCCCCCCCCCCCCCCCGCAAACAGGACGCTGGGAAGGGCTGATAGTTTAAAGCTTCGATTGGATAGACTTTGCGTGACATGTGACCTGCAAGTCATCATGGCCACTACCCTACACGACCGTTAAGACCGAGTCATCACCATAGAGCCTATGGTCCTCACTCATATTCCCATTCATAAATGTGGGTTTTTTTTCGGTAAAAGTGGTAATAATTTTGAAAAAAAATCTGTAAAACTTATCCGTTTTTGAAAATGTTCAATTCCTACCACTTGCTCAGCCTCCGTTTCGAATTAACGAAGGGTCAAATTGCATTATGCGACGCTCACAATTTGTCCACATGGTCCGCAATGAAAAAGAAATCACATCCAGTATAGAATGTATGCATTTCTATGAGAAAGTGTTCGGGTAACATTGGCGCGCATTAGCTAACCGCGGTCTTCAAACAGCTACAGGATGCTTTATATAGGTCATGATAAGTTCTGTACGGGTACGTTGCAGAAACCTATTCAGGCATTAACGCAAGTTATTCAGAATGTCATCCCCACTTCCTTCACAAGATTCTGTGAAGCTCATCAGCCCTTGATCCCATGCAGCGCCCTCGGCCCTGTTTGCAGGGCGGGGCCGGGGGTACGAGCGAATCTGCCATTTCGCAACCTCGTCCACAGTGCTAACTTTATTTCCAACCTCGTTTAGTGATGGGCGCGTACTATTCGACACCCTGGGGACGAGGTTGGCCATCTCACAGGGGGCGTCGTCTAGTCACATCTACATGGGTATTCCCCCAAGATGCATGAGAAACAGCTTTATCGTTTCGGAGAAGTAGCTTGCTTGTCAAACCACGTGACGGCTAGACTCTGTATCCACGGTATTTTAGTGCATGTAGTGCGGGCAAGATTGTTCGCTAGCTTCGCTAGCTAGTGTGTTCCTACTCCTTAGTCCTACTCCTAGCTCCATGGTCTGATGTAAACTGCTTTTTATAGGTAAGAAATAGTGTATATACGTATAGAAACCGACCCCTTTTTCAAATTTTTGGATTTGGTCTGTCGTGCTATAGTCCGAGTAACTTGGACCCAACTTATCGCCTTTTTTAACATTTGGACATGGTGTCCAAATGTTAAAAAAGGCGATAAGTTGGGTCCAAGTTACTCGGACTAGTGTAGTCGTGCTATTAATATTACTACGTACGACATGCATGACATGTGTTTTATTTCTCCATGGTACGACCATGTGTACGACATACCATATGGACATACCAAATCCAAAAATTCGAACAGAGGAAGGAGTTCTGGCGCCCTAGTGGCCGGGTGATTTGCATCATGTTGCATGTTATGTTGAGCTTGAATTGCAGTTATAATATAGTCGTGTTCCCTAACCATGCTAACGTGGCGCACTTCGGAGCTTAACACGACTTTCCTCGTGTAGTGTTAATGTTGCCAAACCTCTTTGTTGACAAACCTCAAATTCGTGCAGTGAAATACAGGTACATTTTGCTCTGTGAACAATTTCGGTTTCATAAAATTTAGGCCTAGGCCTAATCCGAAATTCAAAAACGGTGGCGTCCGGAAATTGGGCACAAATTGGCGGAGTGTTCCCTAACGGTAGGCCTAATCTCCCTAACGTGGCGCAATTGAATAAATCTCGAAAAATTCCAAATTAACAATTAAGAATTTCTGTAAACTTGATAAATTCTGATAAATAATTATTACTTCTGAAATCAGAAGGCTTCTCTCCGTCTGACGGAGAGAAGCCTTCTGATTTCAGAAGTAAATAATTATTATCTCTATTACTCTACTTACATACCTAGCCTACTCCTAGAACTATGATGCTCCGCAAAAACGTCCATCAAAACAGAGACATTTCCCACAGAACCGCTGCACAGATTGCCCTAGTCCGAAAATTTGGGACTCTCAATACTGTGTATGAGAGTCCCAAAACTTAAGGTATCCATATCATGCAAAAGTTTGTGCTGCATAATAAAACCAGTGTGAATCAAATTTGCAAGCTTCTTACTCACTACAGTTTCCTCAATAATCCCCGAAACTTCTGCCTCGCAAAGTTGCTGTTGTGAGCATTGCATCACCAAAAATTCAGCTTTTAATTCCAATTTTGCAGAGAGTTATCGAAATCCAAACGTGAGACATCACGTTGATGTGTACTGCAATGCATTGTGCAAAAAAACTCCCTAGCTAGAACATTTTCATCTTGTAGATAAAGCAGCGCCCTCTTGTTGATCTGAGTGAATGTAGAATGTTTCATTTTTTAACAGAGGGCGCTGTGTTCATTTGGCTGTCAATTAAAAAACAAGTAAGCTGCAGGGTATTTCCTACACCTACCCAGAATACATTGGGAATCACACACCCATTTCCAGAGCATGGAGATTGACGTGGATGGTTTTTGAACTGCCAAAAACTTGCCTTAAAATTGGATTTAAGGTCTCAAATTTCGCAGATGACATGCTTGCAACTTTATCATTTTGATGTATGTGTTGTGTGGGCATTAATTAGCCTAATGGTGAGTAAAAAAACGTCAGTAGTAATTTTGCACGTTTTTATGCACTCACGGTCCCAGTCTGAGATTGCCCCTAAACTTCAAACAATACCTCATGACATACTCACGTTATGTGCACCCAACAAACATCGGTGGATTCTGTCTGTTTTCGGCAAAAATGATGAAAAATATCCCCTTTCCGCACTGAGCCAACCTAACACTTGAAACGAGCACGCGCGCAGAATGATCGCAGTCATTTTCGGTTCGATCGCGGGGGGTATGGTGTAGAGCGGAACGATAGTATGCGCATGCGTACAAGTGCAAGTACGTACCCCCCGCGGCGCGCTCCGAGCGATCGAACCGAAAATGACTGCGATCATTCTGCGCGCGTGCTCGTTTCAAGTGTTAGGTTGGCTCAGTGCGGAAAGGGCATATTTTTCATCATCAAAGTGCGAACGTCTCTAGTCGAACGCCGGTCAAAATGTCATTGCAAAACGTCTGGATCTTGGCTCCCTGCTGTACGTTATGAACGCGCGCGGCTATGGTTACCAGCGATGCAACCAGCCCCAGTAGGGGCAAGTTCGCGCAAGGACTATAGTTAACCATTGGTCGACTAACGCTTGCCCGAACTCTGTCTAGTCGACAATGGTTGACTACGCTAGTCGACTATTTGGAACCAACCTACTGGGGTTGGTTGCTTCGCTGGTAACCATAGCCGCGCGCGTTCATAACGTACAGCAGGGAGCCAGGATCCAGACGTTTGCAATGACATTTTGACCAGCGGTCGACTAGAGACGTTCGCACTTTGCTATTAGTGCGCAGGCGTAAGGTACGTCACAAATCAACCACTAGTCGACTAATGGTCCTTGCCCGAACTTGGCCTAGGTTGGTTCCAAATAGTCGACTAGCATAGTTAACCATCGTCGACTAGACAGAGTTCGGGCAAGCGTTAGTCAACCAATGGTTAACTATAGTCCTTGCGCGAACTTGCCCTGTGCAGCGGTTCTGTGGGAAATGTCTCCGTTTTGATGGACGTTTTTGTACTTAATTGGTGTTTTGTGCTGCAAACAATTTTGCGGAGTTCTGTGTCTATGAGGCTCCGCTCACGCGGAGCATCATAGTTCTAGGAGTATACCTAGCCCAGGTTGGACGAAGTCTTCATTGCATTACGACTGACGTCCAGGATGAGAATTCTCTACATAAGACCACCCAAACTTTGGACCAGATTTTTGGTATGTTTTACCTTGTTACAGAAGCTTATTTCACGCCTACATTTTCTATGTGTCCTTACCTATTGATCCAGGGGTTCAGGAATTCCATATGTGATGCTGACCGACATTAATCAGGAAAATAAACTCTAAAGCAACGTTAAACTTGTACGTGTTTGTAGTCTCTTTTCATCAGTTTTATTCCCAAGTCGTACGTCATGTATGTGCGCACGAAAGCCCGCACGCACACTAGCACCCTCATTTGTTTAGTTTGGGTTGGAACAGTGACGTCACTCCAGCCAACCGACGTCACGAAAACGCTCAACCAATGACCAAAGCCGAAACATGTTTCTGGTAACTGGCGCGAAAACACGCTCAGTCATCGGATTAGCGACCGCGCCTTCAAGTAAGTGCGCGTACGTATGAGGGTGGTTACTAAGCAAATCGTGCGTGCGCACTGCATATTCACACTGCATAGTCTGGCTCCCAGACCAGACGTGATATGAGCGCCGAGACTAATTGTCAGGTCTAGGGAACCAGACTACACGCTGCACGGACGTACGTCATGTATGACTAGAATAGACTCGGCGGTGAGAAACTGATGAAAAGAGTCTACAAACACGTACAAGTTTAACGTTGCTTTAGAGTTTATTTTCCTGATTAAGGTCGGTCAGCATCGCATATGGAATTCCTGAACCCAGCGGCCCAATAGATAAGGACATATAGAATACTACGACATAAAAATTGGCTTCTCCAACAAGGTAAAAATATTGAAAATATTGGTCATAAATTTTTTCGCCCGGTTTTGAGCACTTCATACCCTGGACTCCCTCCGTAACGTAGGGAGGAAAGGGAGTCCACCTGGGCTAGCACTTACATACCCAGCCACATGTTTGTCAGAAAATTATTTTCTTATTTTTCGGGGCATTTTCAAAAGGTTCACGTGATTTTTCAATAACATTGGAAAATCATGCCAAAATGAATTTTTCTTCTAACTTTGTTACGGGTAAACAAACTCGCGATTTATGAACAGGTGTGTTTAGAACCATACACAGTATTGAGAGTCCCAAATTTTCGGACTAGTTTAGAACTTGTTGAAATTTCACTTTCTGTGAAATTTCAGTTCAAACTTTTGCTCAAGGTAGGCGCTACAGGTGAAAAATCAAAGTGCGCCACGTTGGGGGCTGCGCTAGCTTGAGTAACTCCAGCTCTAATGCCTATCGCATTAGAGCTGGAGTCACAACTACGTTATATTAAAGAACCGGGTCGTAAGAGTCCCAAAATCCCGGACTGTGTATGCCCAGTGCATTACAAAAACGGTCCATTTTCCCTTTATTATCCCAACCAAGATTCCATAATTCATACCTCATAGGATGCAACAGACATTCATGAAGCTAATAATCGACTTCAAACAGAACAACAAAGACTAAAATATGAAATTTTTCGATGATTTTGGTGGCGATTCTCCAGAAACCATGAGAAAACGTCGCGTGACACTATTCTGCCGACTGCCGTTGACCCAAAAAAACCAAAACATTGGCCAACAAAAACATCAGATTTACCTCGAAACGGCCTCCAAATTACTAGATACGCCACCTGAGGTACAAGGAGAGATCGATGATTAAAACCGAGGTGCTAAAGTTTGCTTACGAGTCGGATGAAAAGTGAAATTTTCCGTTCAATTCCGAGAGCTCCCCTCGCGATCGATCGTGAACACGTTAAATTCCCCAACTCGTGTTTGAACAATGCGATGTGGATGTACGTGCCCATCGTTCATTCAATGGTCCCAGCGCGATTCCGTTACCGAGCGCGATGCATCGATTATGATAATGAGTAGACTGGATCTCGTTTGTACACACAAGTGCATTTCGAACTGTGATACGGAGTCGGGAACTAGGGCAGCTATCAGCGAAACCAGTTCAAGCTAGTTCCCGACTCCATATTATCGTTCGAAATGCACTTGTACAAATGAGATCCAGTCTACTCATTAATGGTAATGAGTTGACTCGAACTGACTTGGATTGGGACCGAGTTGACTCGAAAGCAACTCAGTCGGGGTCAACTCGGTCCCAAGTCAACTCATCCCAGGTGCCAAACAAAATAGATGGAGAAAACTTCTGCAATTTCATTCACAGAACGTGATCTGTCTTATTTGTGTAGGCCCTACATGTATGTATTTTGTGTGGTTAACCTTTTGATGTACTTATTTGGTTTTCTCATTGATTTCGAGGTTGTACCGATTGTACCGCTCTTGAAGCAGCGTCAAAACTTCCTGCCGCAGCAAGTCGCTCATTGCCCGCTGTACTAGCACCACATACACAGTGCAGTCACGCGCTATTAAATAGTATTGTGCGTATGCGGTGTATGCGTTGTGCATACCTAAATTCTCCGTTATTTTTTAAGAATCATCGACCTGAAATATATTAAGACGAGGTTTTATCATATTTGAGGGTCATTTTTGATAGGTTTGTTTGCGCAAATTAAAATAAATCAGACCCAAAATACACAATACTACATGTTTTCTATAGCCATCGCAGTGCGGCGACCCCCACTCAATCCCGCAATGCACTGCGGTAAACATTGCGTGACGTCAATAGTACAGATGGTTATTTAGTTATTCACAAACGGATGCCAAAAAGGACCAGGAAATGACACGTGTTAGGGTACACCCCCCCCCCCCCCCCCCCCCCCCCCCCCCCCCCCCCCCCCCCCCCCCCCCCCCCCCCGCCCGCTATTGAAGGTCACCAACAGTCAAACTTTCCTTCCACTGTCCCTGGTATACTTTGAACACACCAATGGGTCACTTGACCAATTTTGGCCCAAGTAACAGCATGGCTCAGAATGCATGTTTGCATAGGAGGGTTTTACATACCTCATACCATGCACTCAGTCATTCACGGAGCTAATGATCAACTTGAAACAGAAAAAAAGTTACTCAAATATGAAAGATTTGGATGATTTTGGTGGCTTCTTCAGAAAAAACGTCCAGTGCCACACTGTCATGGCTGTATTGTGATTTATTGTGTGCTTGTGCGGATCAGCCAATCAGATTATTCCTGGAATAATCTGCATTCTCTGAAGGCATTGGAGTTGGCCGGTCTTCAAAATGGTTGTGCAAAGACTGTTCGGGGAACTGGAATCGGCTATACATCCACAAATTGATTCCTCAAAAAAGTGGAAGGAATTGCACTACAATTCCAATTCCGAATTTGGAATCGATTCTATTCAGGGGTGTGAAATCTCAGCTTTAAAGCTGATTTCAGCTTTTTTTGTTTTGGATTTCAGCTTTTTCCCCTCACTTGCTGTGTACAAATGTATAGGAGATTTCCAAAGTTCAGCATTTTTTTACACCTTTTTCAGCTGTTTTCAGCTATTTTTATCAGTGGTCACTCACACCCCTGTCTATTCGAGTCAGCCATGGATTCACCCAAGCCTTATAGACTTTTTATTATCATTTTAGCATTCAGCTGGGATAGCCCACAAAAGTCTTTCAATTTATATCGAGTAAGGTCCCTGTTCTGTAACAAGTAAACACTCATCAGGGATGCAGGGAGGGTTTAGTTAAATGTAGACAGACCCTACATGTGGATCACTGTACGTATGGAAAATTCCCATGTGAATCCCATACACCTATGTGAAGACAATGTGGGGTTGTGAACATTCAGATAAAAATTGGTTGTGTTCTTGCGGCGCCTTACAGAAACAAATCGGCGTGAACAGGGTTTGTCCCACAAGCTCTCTTGAGTGTCTTTGAGTGGTCACAAATTGCCTTCTAATGTTCGTGCATGGAGTCAGGACACAAAACCGACTAGAAATGAATTAATTAAGGAAATTTGTTGTTTGTCATTGAACCAGCTTGGCCACCTCTGGGAAGTAAGCCCTTACCAAGCACTTCTGAGCAGTTCAGGTTTGCAGACCAGCAGACAGGATCAGCCAGGCATCACTCAATGGCCAGGCAACTAGCAGCTGAAGCCTTAGCCATAGTCCGGGGTGGATGGCTTATCTTTGATCCCAACCTGAAGCAGGAGGCCAACCTGAAATGCGAGGTGGAGGAGTTCCTGGCAAAATATCCACCGTCCAGAGTCAAAGAGTAAGTAGCATATTCTTGTCTTTTCTTGGAGGGGGGGGGAGCTTGGTGAGATTTTAAGAATACACGTTAGGCCAAAAAAAAAAAAATCGGTCTCTGGTCAGCGCGCGCGTCGATTTTAATCATGCTCGTCAACCTCTTTTTTTCTTCAAATTAACATGGAAGCTACAACAGCGTCCTCTATTGCCGCACCTCAAATTTTTGTGCCAAGGAGCACCAAGGAATGGGGAAATTGCACCAAGGCAAATGATAAAGGGCACCAAGGCAAATTATGGAGGACAGGACACAAAAAAGCAAAATAGAACCCACCTTGTCTGTACAATTCAAACTTGAAAAAAAAAAAAGCCACCAAAAAAAACCGCGTTGCCGCATCAATTCCGGAACATCGGTCTGACGAGAGACCGACTATTTTTTTTGGGGGCCTTACAAAAAAGTTACATGGGTCATTTATCTTGCTATGGGAGCTATAGGTTGATGAGCCATGAAACCCAGGACAAATCCTTACTTTTCTACCGTGTACCTGGGTTCAAGAGATGTAGTCTAGTTGTCCATCGATATTCAGATCACAAGTCCATTATTAGAATGCCATTGTAGAAGTTCAATTAAAGGCTTTAGTGATGTGACTTGAGAATGAAGGATTTTTGAGTGACATGATTTGATTGACTTGTGAGAACTTCACTATACAACGTACTCGTTCTTTAATATGCACTGATCCAATCCCCAGGACCAAACTCCTACAGCTGGACAATGAGGGTCATTCTTCAGGTTATCCCAAATTAAAAGCATGGGCAGGTAACACAACTTTGCTTTGATGGTGTATTAATAGAGTGAATGGATCACGAGTCAGTTGGATCAGTGGTAGGGCACCAAGAGGTGACAGTACTACAGAAAATGGAAGTGACAATAGTAAAACAAAAGGAGAAGAACAGGCCAGTGACAGAGTTGGCCTCTGCCAAGCGTGGGAGGACTTACTGCATTCAGGACAACCTGTGACCTTTCAGGAAATCAAAAGAATCGCTGTTGCCCACAGGTGAGTTGGATGTATCATGGCCAATCTTCAGTTTTAACTGGTCAAACCATTGCAATAATGTTACCAGTGGCACAACTTCCTTAGCTTTGCGTCAGGAGGAAGTCAAAATCAGCAAGATCTGATGGACAAGTAATTTTGCCCAACTCCCCCAAAACCATGTTGTATTTGTATGTACAAGATTTGTTTTTTGGCTTGACCAACATTAAATTCTATCAGTATTGGCATCTGATCCACAGTATATATTCGATCCAAACTGCCCAGGATATTCTTTGGGTGGGATTATAAATGGCCCTGTTGATATCTCTTTTGTTCCCAAGCTAGGCCTCCTGTAGTCTTGATCCAAGACTGGTTTGGATTTTGTTTCCCTAATGCAGCCAGTGCCAATTCATGGCAATCTTGACAAGCCATCAGATGTAGAGGGTACCATCAACGAGATGATTCAAATCCAGTTTTGTGAACTTTGGCAAACAAACCCCAAAATTCCAAGCACAACCCTCCCATGCAAACATGCATTATGTGCCAAGTAGTCCTTTCAGTCAAAATCAAACAAGTGACCGTTTTCAACAGTAAAGAGCTCCCAGCCTACATGATACAGCTATATGCTTTGACTCCAGGTGAGTGATAAAACGGCTGTGACCTCAACTTGTCTGCTTTGACATGTTGACCCAGTTTGACTATAATCACAGTGCTTGCTTGACATATGATCTGACTACTGGTGACTAGCCTTTGTTAAAAGTATAGCAGGGGAAGTGGAAGTGAATTTTGACTGACTGTGACTGTTAAAATAGCAGGAGGGTTAAATACGCTATGTATACAGATTATACGGGGTGGATAAAAAAATGAAACCGAAATATTATTGCTAATTGGAACAGAAGTAGGGCACACGTTAATCAAAGGGAGATATCCTCTATTAGGGTTGAATCTCCTCGTTAAAATGACACCCTGGTCATGTCATTACATTCACGGTTGACTGAGCAGTGACCAGTGTTACGAAAGGGTCTATTTAGAGACTTGCCCCACTTGTCAATTGTGGTTTTTGTGTCAATTGTCACAGAGTGAAAGTCTATGGTTGCCAATCAAGGTAGGTGGGGACAAAAAGAGATTTCACCATGAAAAGTGGCACAAGTCTCTAAATAGACCCTTTTATAAAATTGGTCACTGCTCAGTCAACCGTGCATGTAAGGACATGATCAGGGTGTCATTTTAAAGAGGAGATTCAACCCTAAGGCCAAAAAAAATAAATATTCGGTCTCTGGTCAGGCCAAAGTTCCGGAATTGACGTGGGGACGCAACTTTTTTTTTTTGCTTTTTTTCTTCAAGCTTGGATTGTACAGACAAGGTGGGGTACTATTTTGCTTTTTTGGTGTCCTCATGTACATTGGTGTCCTCCATAATTTGCCTTGGTGCTCTCGATCATTTTCCTTGGTGCAATTTCCCATTCCTTGGTGCTCTTTGGGAAAAAAAATTGAGGAAGTACGGCAATAGAGGGTGCTGTTGGAGCTACCGCAGAACATTTTGGAAAAAAAAAGATTGACGCGCATGATTAAAATTGACGCGCGCGCTGACCAGAGACCCACTTATTTTTTTTTTGGCCTAACAGAGGATATCTCCCTTTGATTCACATGTGCCCTAATTCTGTTCCAATTAGCAATAATATCTCGGTTTCAGGGGTTTTTTTTATCCACCCTGTACATTGGGTCCTTGTGCCAAAGATCACAAGACTAGTAGGCCCCTCTATTGCTTGTCAGGAACTTGTCTCAAATAGAGGGTAAAAAAAAGACTAAGCCTCCTGTAAATACTCCCCATCGCTATTTTCTTCTCTACAAATTCTGCATAGATGCTTGAGCGGCAAGTGGATGGTCATGAAGGAAACTGGCATTCATGCTGACTTGACATGGGAGAGGATATTCCGAGCGACGGTCGCTGGCCAGCTGGGGACTTCTACCAAGGTCAGCTCTGCGCCCGCAATGGGAGATGACAGCGATTACAGCCACGTCATCTGCATCTACTCAGAGGACTTCACGGACAAGTCTGGGGTGATGAAACTGGAGACCAGGCTTCGCCAGCTAGGTATTCGCTGTCGGCTGACGTATAAGCCCGACGCCTTCACCCATCTTAGGATCTATCGCGACAATGAGTTTGGACTTAAACCGACCATTTATGCAAGTGAATTTGATGTTAGGAAGAATGCTTCTGTTGTCATTTCAGTTTATGAATGATGGCCTACAAAATGTGCATCACTCTATGTGGTCCACAGGGTAACGTTTAGGCAGTGAAGTGATGCACAGAAGTTATATGCATGTTTTAAAACCAACCATTTATGCAAGTGAATTTGATGTTAGGAAGAATGCTTCTGTTGTCATTTCAGTTTATGAATGATGGCCTACAAAATGTGCATCACTCTATGTGGTCCACAGGGTAACGTTTAGGCAGTGAAGTGATGCACAGAAGTTATATGCATGTTTTAAAACCAACCATTTATGCAAGTGAATTTGATGTTAGGAAGAATGCTTCTGTTGTCATTTCAGTTTATGAATGATGGCCTACAAAATGTGCATCACTCTATGTGGTCCACAGGGTAACGTTTAGGCAGTGAAGTGATGCACAGAAGTTATATGCATGTTTTAAAACCAACCATTTATGCAAGTGAATTTGATGTTAGGAAGAATGCTTCTGTTGTCATTTCAGTTTATGAATGATGGCCTACAAAATGTGCATCACTCTATGTGGTCCACAGGGTAACGTTTAGGCAGTGAAGTGATGCACAGAAGTTATATGCATGTTTTACTAAAAGAACTCATGTTTCACAACTGTCCATGAAATGCCACATGCTTTGAAGCTGTTCAACTGAGTGTGAACCAGACATTACACACGAGGCATTCAAATTCAAATGATTTTTTTAGTAATTTAAGTCAAGACTGAAGCATTATTTTATGTAATATTTTGTGTTTTGCATGCGAGGGACAAATCAATTCTTTTTCTGAAATGATGATGGTGATGTTTGTCTGTTTCAGTGTTGTAATGACTCGAGTCAATGACTCGACTCGAGTCCGACTCGAGTCACATCTTTTGGCTACTCGACTCGACTCGAGTCCCGACGGATAAATGACTCGACTCGACTCGAGTCACTGCGAGCAAATTACTCGACTCGACTCGAGTCCCTCATCAGAATGACTCGACTCGACTCGAGGAAGGCTAATAAGACTCGAGTCCCAAAAATAAAAGCAAAACTTATTTGCGAAAAATATTTGCAATGACTTACGCCGCGCCGTTCGCGTTGCCAGTTTTTGTTTACGTCACGTTATGTTCGCAAATAATGTACGTTCATATACAGCGGCCATCTGTTTCCTTCCTCCATAATGAAACAACAAACATGCACCGTGTCGCGGACTCCCACCTTGTGGTTCTATAGCATGTAATGCTAAACTCGGAACCAGACTTAAAACGCATTTCTCAATCCGTGGTTTCATCATTGGTTTCGGGCGATTTTGAAGTTCGGTGGAACGCTAGCTAAATTTATGTCCCGATTTCACAAAACAAATGGATACGGACGGGCCCACCTTTAAATAATCAGAAACAGTTTGTATAATGCAATTAGGTTTTGACGTTGTCAGCGATCAGCGAACAACAAAATCTAGACCCGAAGCCAAACCAGTCATAAGACCGAAGTTTCACATCTTCTTATCTGTGACGTGAGCTAGCAATGGAAACTGTTGGTTGGGTACCATACAGCATACTTTATGTCTTTGGATTTTCGTAATAGACTGGTGCCTTGTATTCTTTCTCTCTTGTGTTTGTTGCTTTTTATTGTAATTTATTATATAGTGTTCAAATATTGGTGACTCGAATTGACTCGAGCTAAATACTTGACTCGACTCGACTCGACTCGACCACACTCTGTGACTCGACTCGACTCGACTCGACCTTGTTGACCTATGACTCGACTCGACTCGAGTCACTTCTTTAAAATGACTCGACTCGACTCGAGTCACAAAAATCAGTGACTCGTTACAACTCTGGTCTGTTTTCCTTTGCAAGTTTTTGTTTATTCATGGAAGTAGGACAACCCTGTTGTTCATTGGATTTAAAAGGTATTCATGAATGCCTATCATATCGGTAACTGATCAGAGGTGGACAGCCAACTTGTGGTATTTCTATTAACATAGAGATAACTTGTGATTAGAGTGTGCAAATTCATGTACATTATTCACAGTTACTAGTCGATACTTCTACTTTTACATGGAACGAGCCACATTTTAAAAAAGAATTCTGAGTCAGTCACATTCTTTTTGACTCATCCTGTATATTGGATTTTATTGTTGGGTAAATCTGTTGGTACCCAAGTTTTCTCACGGATCGGTGCTGCACAGCATTTTTCGTCAATGACCCACTCCCTTTTTACCCTTTCAATGCACATGGCCTCAAAAAAGAATAACTTGGTGCCAAGTCGGTAATTAGTCTGAGTATCACCCGTTATCCACGGAGCCAAATCCAGTGTATAACGTCTGATATGTCTAGACATGCAGATATATGCAAGCAGCGCGCCAGCCAATCGGAGTCGACTTTACTAAATCGTAACGTCATTTCATTCCTAAATCAAGACTAAATGGTTTGATTGGTCAATTCGAATGCAGTGTTTTGTAATACAACAGCCGGGCGCGGTATCACGTAACATGATACAGAGCGCGTGACACATTTTTTTTTTTATCCATTGTCTATGACGCGCAACGGGTGAATGACCGAAGACCATATAGAAAGTGCCCGCTGATTGGTCAAAATCTAGGAGGTCAAGAGGCGGGGTCTTGCATAATTAATCAGCAAATCTGTTCACGCATTATAGACCATGACTTGCGGCATGGTCTATTACATAGACTAGTCGGTAATTACTTTGCGTTCGGTAACTGGCTCCACGCTAGACTTGAAATCAAGTCTGTAATGAGTGGTTTTAATCGCGTGCGACCCCATGGGTGTGCGATCCCATGCGAGTGCTCTGTGTATGCAAACTGACCATGCCGCGCAGTAGTACATGGCTTTTGCATGAATGGTTCGCCCCATCCCCACTTCGCCCCAGCCCCACTTCGCCCCAGCCCCACTTCGCCCCAGCCCCACTTCGCCCCAGCCCCACTTCGCCCCAGCCCCACTTCGCCCCAGCCCCACTTCGCCCCAGCCCCACTTCGCCCCAGCCAAAAACTATTCGAGCATTAAAATAATTAATTTGATTTTTTTTTGGGTACAACACGTTGGTCATGTATTAATATTGTCGCCCTTTACTATCGATTTGAAAACGGAGAAACTTGGGAAAAGCTGCATGGACTAAAATGCCACTGCATCTCTAGCTAAATGTTTAGGATTGAAAAATAAGTCCGAAGTGGCGAAGTGGGGATGGGGCGAAGTGGAAATGGGGCGAAGTTTCCGACACCCATGAATAACGTGCGAGAAGGTAATCGTCAAGTCGTTAGATTTGTCGCAACCCGGCCAATTACGTACTAGTCTTATACCAGCCGCGCCGGGTTGGACATTGAAGCTCATGGACAAAATATAATATCTTACGACTTGTCATCAAGTCTACAAAAAAGACTTCCTTGCGACCGTTCGAGGCAGGATTGATGTAACCGACTAGCTAGGGGCTACACCCTCTGAGCCGATTGGATGCTCAATCAGAACAAGTAAACACACTGGATATGTTGGTCACTACTTAAGCCCTCTTTAATTAGTAGATTTGATTGCCGGATCCATGGTAGAACGGAACTGGTGTCCACATAGGCACTTCAATCGAGTCCCTGTCATATAGCCTACCCGAAGAGTTGTCTACATCGATCCGGCCAGTTAGGTAAAAAAAAAATAGAGGAAACAATTTTAGTGTGAGCGGCCCTTCAATCACCAACAGGATGATTTACTGACCACTAGGGATCCTGGCTGACCTAGTGTTAATGGTGCAGGCGTGTAGGCCTTCCTAAAAATATATCGCACTCGTACACCTACCCCTTCGAATTTCCTCACTGTCGGTATTTTTTTGTACTCCTAGTAGCGGGGAGTGATAATGGGGATGAAAATCAAAATTTTGGTATATGATTGCACCCACTTCAGAGGTGATGCATCGGGTCATTTGAGGGATATTTTGTATAGGAGGTTGGTATCTAGCATGAAAAAAAAAACACCCCGCCCCAAAAACTAAATGTGCACTGTACGCACAGTGGGCAGTGAATATTATTGCGAAATGAATGACTTTTTTGCCCATTTTTATCGCTTTGGCATAGTTTATATAGAACACACCACTGAAGTCAATAAGACTTCCATAGATGAGCACATAACTGACAATGTAATATATTAAGAACATTATTAATGCACTAATATCACTAAATATCACAGACAGTTGGGGCATGGAGAATCTTGGTAAAAAAAAAAAATAACGTGAGGGGCACAGCAAAGGCCAAAGGGGAAGTATGTAAATTGTATACTTCCCTCAAGGTAAAACGTAGAAACTTGCGATGAATAGTTATGATTGGGACCGTGAAGTAGGTATCTTTAAGAGTCATGGTGGTTGTCTATAATCGTTCACTTCAGTGACGTGACACGAGAACCTGATGAGAGGTTTCAATTTGAAAATGTTGGCAAGCAATGTGTTTGTTCAACAGACGCAGATTGAAAACGGAACGAAGATCCCCTGTATTTGTAGGTACATGTGTGAGGGAGCCAGGGAGGAGATATGTCCATGAACTGGGGTTCTGAGGTGATTGCTCCTTACCCAAAACTTTATTGATAAAAAATCTTTCGATAAAAAAAGGCTGCTTGATTGTCTGACTGGGCACGGGTAATAGTTGTCAAAGACTAGCGCTGATAGAAACTGCATTCTATTCAGTGACTCGTGAATCATACGGCAGCCAGTGATGTACAGAAAACTGAACGTTAGCTAAGGTATTGAAAAACTGGGTGCCAATGAGATAAAAGACCAGTAAGTTTAATATAACTGGAATTGTGATTGAGAGGATGACCGCAGGTTAGTGACACGGGATCTTCCAAATGTTGGACTGTAAGTACCTAGTAATTTGTTCGATGTCTCGTTCTGGTAGCTGCGAACGCTTCGGTGCCGTAGTCTTGACGCTCTTGCAATGGACTGGTAAGGGGTGGACCTCGTTCTTGAACATTGAAAGGGCTAGAGGAGCTCGATCACAACGCTTTCTCAGTATCCTCGACGTCTTTCATGCCTGAATCCCAGGCCCAAACAATTCACCCATGGCAGGAACAATTTTCTGTCACAACTTCATGTATCTTCGCTCGTACCCCCGCCCTGCAAACAGAGCGCTGGTAAGGGCTGATGAGCTTCACAGAATCTTGTGAAGGAAGTACAGATTGACCACCTCATGCAGCTAGCGCGCGCTACGCATGATGGGCACCGGAAGCTAGTGTGACGCGTTCTACGTCACAGGTCACACAAATCTATCCAAATCTATCAAATCTATCGATATGCGATCACGTGACCAGTTGTCCAAGAAAGCTCACAAATTTCTTTCTCCCTGAGATTGTAGGACTGCCAGATTTTACCTTCTACCCAAGATTCACAAGGCTGGCAACCCCGGTAGACCCATCATCTCCGGTAATGGCTCACCCACGGAACGCATCTCCCTGTTCATTGACAGTTTTCTCAAACCCCTTGTCCCACAGATTTCGTCATACATTCACGACACCCCAGACTTCCTACGCAAGCTTGAAGGATGGACCAGATTCCCAGCACAGCCATCATTGGGACTTTCGACGTCTCATCTCTGTACACCAACATCCCACATGAGGAGGGTGTTCGTGCTTGCTCCTTGGCTCTGGCCAAGGCAGGACACACGACTCCTCCCATCAGTGATGTTGGCACCCGCATGAGACTTATACTAACGAAGAACAATTTTTCCTTCCTTGGTGAACACTATCTACAGGTACACGGCACTGCAATGGGCACTCGCATGGCTCCGTCGATGGCTTGCCTCTTCATGGGTGACCTCGAAGAACGCATTCTTGCCTCGGCCCCATGTCGCCCTTGGATCTGGTGAAGATATATTGATGATGTTTTTTTTCATCTGGACCAGTGATAAGGACAGTCTCTTGACCTTCACTAACCACATCAATTCCTTCCACAGAACCATCAAATTCACATCGGAGTTCTCGGCTGACCAAACCCACTTTCTGGATGTCACCGTCCGCAAGCAAGGCAACTCACTAACCACTGACCTGTATTCCAAACCCACAGACACCCACCAGTACCTCCACTCCTCCAGCTGTCACCCCAGGCACTGCAAAACTGGCATAGCGTTTAGCCAGGCACTCAGACTCAGAAGAATTTGTTCTAATGATTCCGATTTCTCCTGCCATACACAGATACTGAGGAACAACTTGGTGGCCAGGGGTCACAGCTCTCGCCAAGTTCATCGTGCCATTGCCAGAGCTAAAGCTATCCCCAGAAATCTAGCTCTCACGGGAAAGGCCCCTGATGCCATGGCCAAACCCATGATACCCTTGGTTACCACGTTTCACCCCAATCTCCCTCCCCTTCGCAAAATCACTAATGACAATCATCATATCCTCCATACTTCAGATCGCCTTGCCCGCGCCATCCCCAACGGCCCCACATTGGCTTACAGGCGTCCTCGAAATCTACGGGACTTGATTGTTCGAGCTGAAGTCCCATCCTTAGATGCATCCCCTCCCACCCAGCATGGTACTTTCAAGTGCAGTTCCAGATGTGTTGTCTGCCAGATTCATATCCAGGAGTCTGACTCCTTTTCTGGCCACTCTTCTGTCACTACCCACAGAACCATTGGTAACATCACTTGTAACACCTCTAATGTCATATATCTCATTTCTTGCAGGGTCTGTGGAGTGCAGTATGTAGGTGAGACTAAGAATACGCTCAAGAAGCGTTTCTATGCCCACCGGTCAACGGTCAACACCAAGCAACTAGACACCCCTGTTGGTCATCACTTCAACCTGCCTAACCACTCCATTTCTGATATGATTTTGCAGGGCATTGAATCTCTTGGCCATCGCAAGGACTCAGTTCGCCTCAGCAGAGAGAAAGTGTGGATGAATCGTCTTCGAACTATTCAACCACATGGTCTCAACATCCAACTTGGAAATGATTAATCCTTTTTTTCCTCCATTGTCTTCTGTTACAGATAATCCATCTGGTCTTCCTTGTTTGTGTTTACCCATCTTCCCCCATCTTTCATCCCTTTCCACCTCCATACTGTCCCCCCCCCCCCCGCATCATCCCTTCACTCTCACACTCTTTTGTCCGTTCCCACTCCCTGTGACCTTTGATCCTTCCCCTTTCTGGTCCCTCCCCTGTTCACACCAGACCCCTTGTGGTTTGCCATCTCCCTATGTTTCTTTGTTCTCTCATCCACCCTCCCCTGCATCTTTCTACACCTTTCCCACTTAATCCTCCTTTTGTGTTTCTTCTTTCAGCCCTGCATGTTTGTGTGCACCACCATGTTAATGTATGTACCTCTGTCATTTCTGTTTTAGCCTCTGAAGAAGAACTTGCTAAGTTCGCAACGTCAGGCCACATTAATTTTAAGATTTATATATTTCAGGTCCATCCAGTCAGTAAGCAGTTTGCAGCCGTTTTACTTTTTTACAAATCTATCCAATGAGAGCTCAAATGACGTCAGCCCTTACCAGCATCCTGTTTGCAGGGCGGGGGCCAATATTTTATTTACACAATCATGACAATAGTCTTTGAGTATCACCCGGTATCCACGCGGGGCCCACTCCTGTCTAATGTCTGATATGTCAACGCATACATTATTTATGCGATTCACGCCTCAGCCAATCGACTTTACTAAATCGTGACGTAATTTCATTCCCAAATCAGGACTAAACGTTTGATTGGTCAAGTTCGAATGCAGTGTTTTATACAACAGCCGGGTGCGTATCGCGTAACATAATACAGAGCGCATGACACAGCCTTTGTTGTTGTGTCTATGTTTTTTATTCATGTCTATGAGTAGTCTAAAACTATGGTCTATAACATTTGAGTAGATTCGCTGATTATGCAAGACAACCGCATCTTGACCTCCGTTTTTGCATCATAGACGTGAATAGAAATTATATCTTAGCCGTGCCCGGCTGTTGTATTACAAAACACGGCACTCGAATTGACCAATCACACATTTAGTCCTGATTTGGGAATGAAATGACGTCCCGATTTAGTAAAGTCGATTGGCTGAGGCGTGAATCGCATAAATAATTATGTATGCATTGACATATCAGACGTTATACAGGAGACTTGGCTCGTAACGGGTGATACTCAGACTATGAAGTAGTCTATGACTGAAGAAGCGCCCGCTGATTGGTCAAAATATAGAGGTCAAGATGCGGTTGTCTTGCATAATTAATCAGCGAATTTGCTCCAATGTAAGTCACTACCCGGTGGCGGGAACAACTGAAGCCGTCGGCTGTTGTATGACCGGCGGATCATGCGGCCAATGGATAACCTCACGGTGCGGAAACAGTAGATACGGAAACGGGCCCGTTATGAGGAGAAAAGAACTGTCTGTAGTGTACCAGCAGTTTAGTGAAGCGCCGAATGGAGCTTTCGCGTATCATTCCAGGTACGGTCTGAGGTGTAGGCCCCAAACGCGACCGGCGAGTCCATGGTCGGCGGAGCTTGGAGACTACGGGCTGCGGTTCCCGGTATTTTAATTACCAAGGGGAACAGTCCGCGACCCGTTGGACTCCAAACGTGGCGAGTCCATCATGTCTAAGGCCAGCGGAGCTTGGTGACTCAGGCTTGCGTACAAACCCAGGCAATTATAGGCCTAAGGCACCCACTGCTGATGAAGATGAAAAGCCGACGACAGTGCTGTGGTTTAATGCAGCACCAGCAGCCGATGATGCTGGCCCAGTCTGCAAACCGGAGCCGCCCGAGCATTTGGTTTCGTTTTGTTTTTTTACTCACCCTCTATACTGGAAAATTGAGGCTAAAAGGGGCTAAAAAGAAATGAAAGAAAAAAGACACTGTACTGTAGAGAATCATCGAACGTGATCCTATGGACTGCAACACAATTAAGTAACAAAAGACAATATTCAACCGGGAGCATCTGCAATAGGCTTAAGACGTAATGACGTCACACGTTGTTTACATGTGCGCTTTCCTATGTAGTAGACGGACCCCACTTTATCTGGCGTCCCGACTTCGCTCCCATAGGAAAGCGCATATGTAAACAAAGCCATTACGTCATTACGTCTCGGGTCTATTTACACCAAGTTAGCGCAACTATTGTTAATACTTTTGCATATTAAGGGTTTCTACAGGTGGATCAGATTGCGTCACAAGGGCAATCCACATGGAAAGTATGTCCGGAATTGGCGTAATATTTAACCATGATCATGACGTGCACTATGAATACCTCCTTCCTCCATGCTCGATCTGCACGGTTTACACACCTATGTTCCGACACACCTATGTTAAAGCTAGAGTCCACCATTTGCAGCCATCCAAAAAGTAACTGGCGTAATTATTGCTGAAAAACAACCTTGGTTGAAAGATAGTAAGGGAACTAAACTCCCTGTGAAATTATTCTTTCTGGAAAGTTGTCATTTTGAAGTAATCAACGAAAGAAGGCATTTCCAACGGTGATTCTTAAGAAGCACCGTAGGAAAATTTAAATTAGTAGTTCGTTTTGTTATTCAGCGCAGCGCGCACAAGTATTGGAACGACGCACACGCGCGCGCGGTTGTTATAATTCGTCGGATCAGTGCACGACGTCGCGTATAGCTGCAATTCAAAACAATTCAAAACATGATTTAGTAACTTTTGATTTGAAATTGAGATCTTAGAATGCTGTTTTTCTCGGAATGTACAGCTGAAGCTTAGCTGAAACTTCATCAGGTTAGTTGCTCAGTATCCTTCATTAGATTTTGAACTCTCTTGTTGCTTCAAACGAACAAAATGCACAAACTACAAATGATGGACTGTAGCTTTAATGCTTGACTCTATGCCCTAACCCTCACCCTAGCCCTCACCCTAACCGGCCGGGTTAACACAATCAGTCATCGGAACACCGGGGTGTCGGAACATCATGGAGCAGTCACCAAGCTGCACAGCTACAGCCGCGTGCAGTTTTCCCGTAAAACCACGAACGACCTCACGGCATTATTATTTCAATCTCTGAAATCGTCACGGTTTGCACGGAGCTCTGTACGGAGCTCTGGAAGTGCCATCCGACTTGTTCAGATACTGACTTTTATCTCAAGATGACGACATAATACAGGCAAGATGACGACATCCTGAGATGATTTATTAGGGGATGGCGATATTCTAAAAATATGATGACGATATCCTGTTATAATTTATTATGGCATGACAACATCCTAAAAGTAGGATGACGACATCCTGAGATGATGACGACATCCCAAAATGAGGAAGACGACATCCTGAGATAGTTTATTAGGGGATGACGACATCCTGAAAATAGGATGACGATATCCCGAGATAATTTATTATGGCATGACGACGACATCCTGAAAGTAAGATGACGACATCGTGAGATAATTTATTATGGGATGACGACATTCTGGAAGTAGGATGACAACATCCTTAGATAGTTTGTTATGGGATAACACCATCCTGGAAGCAGGGTGACGACATCATGACATAATTTATCACAGGGTGCATTGAAGGCATCTTCAAAATGCACAGGTGGACGTGCGGCTTTTATACAATTTACCCTATCGCTTTATATACATGGTATATATTTGATGATGAGAGGTCATGATGTCTGTGCGTGTCCAAGATGGATTCAATGCACCCCGTAATATCTCAGGATGTCCTCATCCTACTTTCAGGATGTCGTCATCTTGCCTATATTTTGTCGTCATCCTGAGGTAAAGTAAGTCTGCTTTGACTGACCTGCATGTTATGCCTGTACGTAGGTACGTTCGCTCGTACCCCCCGCCCTAGCCCTGCGCAGGGCGAACCGTACGACTACGAGCGAAGTACGCGATTGAACTTGACCGACCTGCTGCCATGCTTTTGAGGGCGCTCGCATATATATATGCAACGAACGCGTAGCATAGACCATGGTGACCGTTTTAGCCGATTTCAGGCTAACTTTGATTTTTGTTGAAAAACGAGTTTGACGGAAAATTTGACAGAATGGACTTTTTATGGCAGATGTCTGGCAGAATTCTGCAACAATGGTTATTTGAAAGAAAAAAATAACGAATTTGAAAGAGATTGTACATTCGTTAAAAAAAGCTTTAATCTTTTTCAAACAAAAATGGGACAAGTTGACTGGTCTAGGTGCTTGAGGTTCACTTGGAACCGGACTTCGTCCGTAACGCAACCGCGATTTGCCTGAAATTTATGCAAATTCATAACATCTTTATGTGACCATAGATTGTTTATGATGTATTTTGAACCTTAATTAAGGCAATACTACAACATCTGCATGTGATTTTAAGTATTTATTGTATAGATCGAGTAATTCTGGGGAATCTGGCAGGTTTTTGATAGATCTGACAGATTTGTAGAGTGCATTTAGCAGAATTTGGCCATGACCTTTGGTCACCCTGGCATGGCCTGGGAAAGTATCGGAGAAGTGTAGGCCAGCTACTTCTTTCTAGAACTAAAAGGTAAGGAGTACTGTCATAACTGTGGATAGCCCCATAAATGTGGCCTATTAACTGGACTGCCTCCAAACATAGGCCACACATCCACATGTACAAAAATCGTGTCGACGGAGCCAAATTTTGATTTTCACATTTAGGCTTAGTTTGTAGGGTTTTTTTGCTTTAGAAGCATACTCACCCTCTTTACAGGCTAATCAGAAAGTGTTGCCTTTTTCAGATGTCTAATTTTTGTGAAATTTCATGTTGAAATTTTGATACGCAAACGTGTAAAAATGTATCTGGAAATTTCACGAAAAATATACATCTGAAAAAGGCAGCACTTTCTGATTAGCCTATAAAGAGGGTGAGTATGCTTCTAAAGCAAAAAAAACCTACAAACTAAGCCTAAATGTGAAAATCAAAATTTGGCTCCGTCGACACGATTTTTGTACATGTGGATGTGTGGCCTATGTACGGAGGCAGTCCAGTAAATAGGCCACATTTATGGGGCTAAACTGTGGAGAAAACATATCCAGAGAGCCTTAGCCAAGATTTTTTTAAAGTGGGGTATGTCCCAGCTGCGTCAGGGTACAAAAATAGCCAAAGTGTGGACCCGGCTCAACAACATTTCCAAAATTTCCAGTGGCCACCGCAAGTGCTTCGTGCAAATGGGGGGATGAACCTGACGCTATATATATACGAAGTGGCTATCGTTACGGCACTCGTTGTTTAGCGCCCTCTACGATATTTTTTTGATACGCACGCGGGTATATAATTATTTGTTTCTCCACGTTTTATCGAGCAGTGCGCCAGCTCAGCCGATAGAGAGTAGGATTTTGCACCGCGAGGTTGCGTGTTCGAATCTCAGTTTTGCACTCGAATTTTTTTCCTTTTCTAACCTGAGGCTTTGGAGGATTTTTTTTAAAAGGGAAATAAAGTCCGAATTTCATAAAGTTCAAATTCACTTTTTTCCTTCTAATTTTATATTTTCTTGTCATGTTTTTTTATAAAAGTTGCCAGGTTGCAGTCTACCGTAACGATAGAAAATGGGAAATGCGTTACGGCTGCCGTAACAATAGCCACTGCGATATATATAGGGCGCTCTTTTTTCTTATCAATTGATTAAGTTTCATAAAGCCTTGCGGTTCAGGGAAGTCAAAAATAGTCATCTACTGATCTATATTCCTCTTTGTTCTACTCAAACAAATACTAAGCAAAAACTACACTTCCTACACCACACTGCGGAGGAGCAGTCTCAGTGCCATTAGAGTGGGGGGCGGGGGGGGGGGGGGGGGAAGAGAGAGAGAGAGACCACCGCGTGCGTGTGTATGGCAAAAAGTACGCACAACTAATTCAATTCTGAATGTGCACAACTTCCCACAAGCTATAGCAATAATAGTCCCACTAACTGGGTCGCCAGAACTCCTTTTTTGATATTTGGGATGTACGACAGACCAAGTACATCCCAAATGTCAAAAAAGGAGTTCTAGCGACCCAGTTTAATAGTGGGACTATAGCAATAGCATCTTCACAATTTGCAAGTTTGCAAGAAATCGGGCATCGGCGGCAATGGCCAATGTGCTCTAAAGGTCTCTCCCAGTGGTCTCCTCTCCCTCTACTCTCCCTTTCATACCATTGAGGGAGAACTTAATATGCAAAGAGTCAACATTGTAAGCCAAACAGTGGTTATAGCAACATATGAGGACAATTTCAATTTGTTTTGATTAAATCGAAATCAGGACTGTTTTTTTTTTTTTCTTTCACTACTGTAACCAGGGAAATCAAAAGGTTACAGGTACATACAACACACATGACCTCAAGAAAAATGCTGCAGTCATTTTTGGACGGACTCTCTTCATATTTCATCAAATTACAGGCTAACTAGACATTAGTAGAACCAAGGGCGGATCCAGGGGGGGGGGGCCAAAGGGGGCCATGGCCCCCCCCAAAACGAAACCAATTTTTTTGTTTTTTTATGTGACATCGCAATAAAGGCAGGCAATGAGTACACCACCATCTTTTCCTCCAAAAAAGCATTGGTTAAAGTGGTCAAAAATTGCCTCAGATCGCACCACAGAGCATCTAGAATCCAAAATTTTTTTGGACCCATTTTGGGAGGGACCAAAAATTTTTTGGGCCCCCCAAAAAATTGTGTTCTGGATCCGCCCTTGAGTAGAACAGACTTATTTTTTTCCTGGTTATTAACAAGGTAAGTATCTTCAAGAGTGATTAGTAGCCCGGTGACATTTGTCTACTGTTGATTGTGATTAAGTGTTTGGATCAATGAGGCATGGGATTATTGAAGAAACTGTAGTGAGTAAGAAACTTACAAATTTGATTCACACTGGTTTTATTATGCAGCACAAACATTTGCACGATATGGATACCTTAAGTTTGGGGACTCTCATACACAGTATTGAGAGTCCTAAATTTTCGGACTAGGTTATGACCATCCAAAATCTCACAAAAGCTGAAAACATACTTGATGAGCAACATCTATGGTCATATTAAAGATCCTGAGAATACCCTGGGTCATACAAGTTAAAGGTTTTTTTCACCTTATACAATATACAGAATTTTATAAAGGAGACTAAGTTCATCAACATGTGATATAAAGTAATAACAAACTTGCCCCTCAGTTTATACAGTGAATCATGGAGGAGTCTGATGATGATGAAGAAATGCCTGCACTGGAATCAATATTTGTTGACCTGGACCTTGAGCTGGTCAAACTACATCCCCCAACAAACACTGGTCAAACCCAAGCAGCGGATGAGGAAACACCGGGTCCCTGCCAGCCCTTGACTGTAGAGCAGTCGCTGGACCATGGTTATACTGACTCAGAACCCTTTACAACTCCTAAGGGAAATCGGCATGAGCAAGTGAGCATACTGGACAAGTGGCCTGCCAAGCAGTTACCGGAACCTCCTTGTGTGAATAAGTAAGTTGTCTGCAATAGTCATGGAGATGGAGGGAAAACTTCCTGTACAAGTCAGAAAAAAACTTTATGCACAAGTCGGAGCATATATACAACGTGTTTGAAACAAGGTTTAGTTTTTAGAATTGTGTGGTACCAAAGATCAAGTGGTTTTACTTATTTTGTTTCCCTTGCTGTCTCAAGTAAAGCAGTTTTTCTGTCAGTGTGTTTTCAGTCCGTTGTGATTTGGCATACAGCTGCAAAATCCCGCAAAAGAGTAAAAGACGCTAGGGAGTTCAGATAATAATTGCGTAGTTTTTCATTGAACCAGGCCACATCTAGGAAGTCAGCCCTTACCAAGCGCTTCTGAGCAGCTCAGGTTTACACACCAACAGACAGGATCTGCCAGGCATCACAAAACTGCCAAGGAGCTAGCAGCTGAGGCCTTAGCTGCAGACGAAGGTGGATGGCTTATCTTTGATCCCAACTTGAAGCAGGAGGCCAACCTAAAATATCAAGTGGAGGAGTTCCTGGCAAGGTATCCACCATCCAGAGTCAGAGAGTAAGTAGCATATTCCTCTTTTGTGTCGCCCAAACGAATATTTCAGGACTGCCACCATTCCTAAATTCTGTATGTCCATTTGTCCGTACGTCCTAACACACTAGAGTTACATGTACTTCTGGGGTAATCGAACAAAGGAAATGGTACCCCACAAGTAAAATCTTTAGAAGAAAGGGTACCCCACAAGTGAAATCTTTAGAAGATGCAATTCTTCATCGGATTACTGAGGTCAAACGTCATGTAGAGGTCACTGTTCAAAATCTGCTTGAACTATCATTGTTTACAGAATTTGATGGATTTTAACGTAACTTGGATGGAGTGTTCCTTGGGTGGGGGTTCATCACAAGTTTTCCAAAAATTGGAGGTCAAAGGTCATGTAGGTTTTATTTGAGGTCGTCGTCTACAAATTTGATCTTTTTTAAGAACACAAAACATATTTATAGGGATTGACCGCGGAAGCAGGAGGGGGATGCTTGGTGAGATTTAAGAATACATGTTACATGTACATGGATCATTTGGATACAAAGAGCTAGGTTCTTGAGCCATCTTTTCAGGAAACCCAGCGCAAATCCTTAGTTTTTTTACAATGTGTACCTGGGTTCAAGAGATGTAGTCTTGTCCATCACTACGAGTCAAGATTAGAATGCATTTGTAACATTTCATTTAATGGCTTGTGATATGACTTGAAAATGAAGAATTTGTGAATGACAGGATTTGATCGACTTTTTGAATCGTTTTTTGAATCACAAATGTGTTAATGGTGTATTGTAGAGTGAATGGATCACCAGTCAATTGGATCTGTGGTAAGGCACCAAGAGGTGACAGTACTACAGAGAATGGAAGTGACAAAGTTGGCCTCTTCCGAACTTGGGAGGACTTACTGCAGTCAGGACGACCTACTGTGACCTTTCAGGAAATCAAAAGAATTGCTGTTGCCCACAGGTGAGTTGGGTCATTGTCAAATCATTGCAATAATGTTACCAGTGGAATGACTTCCTCAGTTTGTGTCAGGAGGAAGTCAAAATCAGCAAGATCTCATGGACAAGTATAAGTTTGCCCAACTTCCCCCAAAACCATGTTGTATTTGTACATGTACATTGTTGGCTTGAGTCCGCTTGGCCAAGGTTAAATCCTATCAGTATTGGGCTCCTGATCCCAAGTATATAGTCGATCAATGGCCCTATTGATAACTCTTTTGTTCCCAAGCTAGGCCTCCTGCAGTCTTGATCCAAGCCTGGTTTGGAAACTTTGGATTTTGTTTCCCTAATGCAGCCAGTGCCAATTCATGGCAATCGTGACAAGCCATCACATGTAGAGGGTACTGTCAACAAGATGAATAAAATCCAGTTTTGGGAACTTTGGCAAATGAACCCCACAATAAGCCAGTTCAGTATTTCAACTGCGCATGCCCACAATGATAAAGGTAACGGGTCATTAGGGATAATTGAACACTCATCGAAGGCGCACGAATGTGAAGGGAGACGGGCACACGACGCTCACATGATAATTGTGAGCAGAATGGGCGTTCTCGTAACATCACGTATCATCACGTCATCGATTTTGTCCTGATTGACCTTTGACCTGGACTACTTTGGGGTGGCATGGGTGGCTTGTGCGTAAAGCATTCGCCTCTCACCAAGGTGACCACGGTTCAAATCCTGGCCGCGGATCACATGTGAGTAGAGTTGTGCGTTGGTTCTCTCCTGTGCCATGAGGGTTTTTCTCCGGGCCCTCCGGTTTTCCAAACACTGTTGATCTCAGGCTGTGCTCCGTGGTCATATATAGGTCGATTTGGCCAGCAGCCATAGGCGCCTTTACATGCCAGCGTTGTAGCCGCATCCTTCGCAATTCAGCATACCAGCTGCGAATAAGGATGATTAGCCTCCCAAATTATTATTATGTCTTCATCGAGATACCAAACTGGCTTATTCCAAGCAAATACATTGGGTCTGAGTGCCAAAGTTCCCAAGACTAGTAGGCCCCCCTACTGCAGTGACGATTTTTAACAAGGTGCAGGAACTTGTTTCAAATAGAGGGTTGAAACAAAAGACTATGCCTTGGCCTCCAGTAAATACTTCCCATTGATTTTCTTCTCTGCAAATTCCGCATAGATGCTTGAGCGGCAAGTGGCTGGTGTGGAAGGAAACTGGCGTCCATGTTGATCTGACATGGGAGAGGATATTCCGAGCGACAGTCGCTGGCCAGCTGGGGACTTCTACCAAGGTCAGCTCTGCGCTCAATGACGGAGGTGACAACAGTCGAAGTCACCTCACCTGCGTATACTCCAAGGACTTCACGGACAAATCTGGGGTGTTGAAACTGGAGTCCAGGCTGCGCCAGCTAGGTATTCGCTGTCGGCTGGCGTACAAGCCCGATGTCTTCTCCTACCTTGGGGTCTACCGTGGCAATGAGTGGGGACTTAAACCAACCATTTATACAAGTGAATTTGATGTTAGGAAGAATGCTTCTGTTGTCATTTCAGTTTATGAATGATGGCCTACAAAATGTGCATCACTCTATGTGGTCCTCATTGTATTAGGTTTAGACAGTGAAATTGTACTTTCCGCTGACCATAGAAGCGTTACTGAGGTGGAGCTGTGAATTCTCATGTGGAGGAAGTACCCATGCACTCAGTACTCCTTTGGCAAATAGGGTTTGCATGGCTTTTCAAATGAATAATGCCTGTGACATGCACTTGGGTGAAACATTCATGTTAACCTGATCTCAAAATAATACAGATTGCCAAATTGTGTTCAAATGTGATATATATTTCTTTATTTAAATGACAAAGCTATATTTAATTTTAAATACATGTATTTAATTTTTATTAAGTAACTATTTTTATCTTCCGCAATATGTTTGACCTTATTTCCAGAGTTTTATTTTAAATGATTCACAGTTATATATTATATTTTCCTCTTCAGTATATGCATCATGCTTGAGGCTAAATACTACAAAACACAGTGCCTGCTGTAACATTGCCAAAGAAGAAATGGTCAATAGTTCATCCCATTGATTTTGTTGACAAACTATATTTTGTTCATATCTTGAATGCGTGCAATGATTTTTGTTTTTCAGTCAAATTTTTGTAATGATAAGCAATTTAAATCAATGATTTTGTAGATGACATCACATAGGCAATATTCAGTCCTGCACAACGTCTTGTGAAGAAAGCATACAAACAATTATTTAACTTCCAAAAAAAGTTCAGTATGGGGAGAAAATGTGCAGCCATATATGATACAAATGCCAGGGCCATTGCCGACAAAATACTAATAATATTCACTTAATATCTGTATAAGGATATTTGAGATATTGCTAGGAATTGTGAAGGGAGGTTTATTGTACAAAAAGTACATTGGTGATTTGAATGATTCTTGTACTAAAAGAAAGCTTATTAATTGGGCTTTTATATCCTAGAATTTAAGAGATACCGTAGAATTTTATTAAGATATTGGTCCTGCTATTTCCTTTTTTTACACTGACCCTGTAAACATGTATGTGCAGATGACAGTGGTTGTTCCATGATGCCTATTCTCCAGGAAATAAGTTAGCCTCATTGGTCATGTGGTGGACACAAATGAAGGATACAATTTGGTGTGGGTAGGCACTTTTGTTTTGTACCCAAACCAAATAGCGCTCTCCTAATTGTATCCATTGTATCTCCGCAAATACAGCTAATTTGTAGCCCAGGTTGGACTCCGTTGTGTACATGCAACGGAATGCAATGAAGACCTCGTCCAACCTGGGCTAGCTAATTTGTATGAATTTTGCATGGGTCGTGAATCTAATATTTACATCTACATACATTGCCTGGGTTGGGACAAGAGCTGACTTACTTTCTCTCTGAAATGCAATACGAGTGTGATACGTTGGGCTTTGCAGTGAAAGCTTGGAAATTGTAGTACTATTGCGATTGAAATAAGTTGATGAAAAGGATGTGACCGATTTTCAATCTAAGAGTTCACTTACCAGGAAAGCGATTTTTGTGAAATTCTTTTTTGAGGGAATCATTAGAAAAGATTTTGAGAAGAAAATTAGCGATGATCAAATGTAAAATCAGTCATTGAAAATGTGTTTGTTGCATTTAGACACATCTTTATAGTTTTTACAGTATATTCGTATTGCATTGACATAAATATGGTCATTGTTAGTTGTTTTGTAATCAGGGTTGGCGATTTTTTTTTATTTAAAAAAAAAAAAAAAAATCGGATTTATTAAATCGGATTTAAATCAGATTTTTTTTTTTATTTAAATCAGATTTTCAAAACAATTTTAACTTTCAAAATATTGATACGTCTAAAAATATGTCTAAATCTCCCCAAGCACCCTTACACCCATCACTAAGGTGTTTACAGGTTCCTGTAATACCCATCATCCACAAAACTCAATAAATTGATAAAATTGTATTGAATCAACTTGATTTCATCTACATGTAGTCTTCATCATTGGTTCAATGGTATATTAATACTGAAGACACTTAAAAGGTGCATGGCTTGATTGATACAGCTGGGATACGTTGTGTGTGGATATGAATGAAAAACGTGATTTATTGTACATGTATATGGCATAAAAAAATATTACAGGTCTCCATGGGCTTGTTGGTTTCATAAAAATGCTTCTAATTGCAAAACCGGCAGCACTGATCCTTGTGTAACTTATAGTGTTTGATTGATGGTCCTTCGTACAAGGCGGAGAACAGAAATCAGGCCTTACACCTTTAAAAGGTATTATATAAATCTCATTCTAAATGTTTATGGAGAAATGTTAGGGATAAGACTATCAATTGGGACTTAATACACCTTTTGATGGTTTAGAAAAGCCTATACACCAGCACAGTTGATTCACAATATTACTGTAAACAGATCAAGGAATGATTAAAGCAAACGTGAGTGGGCTGTCAAACCTTCGAAGAAAAACTTTTAAACTCTGATCTTTAATCAGATCATTGATTTTGGGTAATTATGCAAAAACTATATGTACAAATGTAAGTTGAGTTGATGCTGATGAAATAGGGGCGGGGGTCATGGGTCCGTCTTGCAATTGACAGGTGCATTTATAAGATATTCACGAAGCATCCACTAGGCGCGATATACATAGGCTTCTGTATCTGACATGCAATAGCCAATTAATTGGAACAGATTTAGACATGGGAATAACAAAACAACAGTTGAGATTTTGCACATCGACTGCAGTCGGTCGCAGTAGTAACGTGACGTGCAGTTAGATCTGATATCATCAAGTGATGATCGTTGCTGATCAACTTTGCAACTGCAAAGAAGGCTGCATTGAGAAATGACAATTTCTTTAATCATCAAGAAAATCCCCAAAACTAATTTATTGATTACACTTTTTAATAACTGAAACTATGGTGAACATTATATCGAAAGCCTAGTAGCACAGTGGAAAATAGCCTACAAGCACAGTCTGCTTTGCCATGGTTGCTGGTGGCTTGGTGGTTCCTGACTCCCCCGATGAGAATCAGTTCATCAGGGAGATGATAAAGAAGAATCTCCCAAATGATGGCAAAGTCTGGATCGGCTGCACTGACATGGACAAAGAAGGCAAGTGGATGCAAGCTGGTGAGGCAGGCAAGGAGTGCGAATTCGTCACGTGGTTAAGAGCCCAACGGCTCCAGCAGGGAGACGTATGGAGATTTGTGGTCCGATGCATGGAATACAGGGGTTGTACCTCGGAAGTACGCAATCCTCGAGTAAAGCGTTAGCAAACTTGGCGCTGTCTGCCTTTATAGGCTGATGCCAACGGTCGCTTCACTTCTCAATAACTGTTTTCACATCGCCTATGACTATTTCGTGTTTCTGAACATGATCGCAATTAAGATGTAATTATGGGGGCGTGGACAAGGGGCACCCCCGCAGACTCGAGGTCTGTGCCCTCCCAAGAAATTTGAGAAATGAGCAAATTGGAACCATGCAAATTGGACCCGAGTTACGCCACTGTTCAGGTTATTGCTCAAGGTGCAGTTTCGCGAATCTGGAAGTCAATTCAGACGTAGGTTTTTCGAACGCCACAACGAGAGACTGGACCGAATGTAGAGACCTAAATTAGAGCTAAGTGGGAATGAATTTCATATACATGTACATGGTTAAGTGCGTCTCATCTGTCAAACTTGCATTCCCCGTGCTATTTCGAGTTTCATTCCGAAAAATAGATATACTTTTTTAATTGCTATTTTCGTGGCAATTTGAAATGTATTCACTTTGAATGAGACTTCGAACGGAAAAGTCCATCTCTTGCGGTCCGAGAATAATACGGCTCTCGCTGGGCGGGTTCATTTGTGCATCAAAATGAAAGCCCCTTTGCCAGAGGATTGCAGACGCCCACAATGGGATTAACGTAGATAATTCGTTGAAACAAAACGTTCAACTTGAAAATTATGCAACTTTTAATTCCGAGTTGTACAGTGAATTCTACATACTTGCAGACTAACCTGAATAGCTAGAAGACATTTTGGGCTCGATCTAAATGACTGTATTTTACTAACAACGAAAAAATGTAACTGTTTGCTTATCGAACGTCGGGAGGGAAAATAATCAAAATAGAAAAACTTAATTTGATAATTATATTCATTGTTATCTAGGAATAATCAAGAAAGCAACAATGGGTGATTTATATATACAGCAAACAATAATATAAGATATATACAATTACTATATGCATCCAAGGGCGGATCCGGGGGGAGTCAACGCGGGACATTCCCGCCCCCCCCCCCCCTAAAGTAACGTCGCAATAAAGGCAGGCACTGCGCGTGCGTACACCACCATCTTCTTCTTTCAAAGATTTGGTTAAAGTGGTCAGAAATTGCCTCAGCAGATCGCACCACAGAGCATCTAGAATCCAAACAATTTCGGGGCCCCGAACCCCAAGCCGTAATTTTTGGGACACATTTTTTGGGGACCCAAATTTGTTTTGGCCCCCCCCCCCAAAGAAATTGTTCTGGATTCGCCCTTGTATGTATCCTCAAGTGTAAAACAGTTATACAAATGTAAAACTACAAATCCAATACCTATAGGGCTAGCCTGATAAATTGAAGACTGTATGTACATGTACATCCTGCCCATTGCTACAGATGAAGAGTAGGCTCTTTTTTTAGAATGCGCTAATTCGAGGTTTGCGTCTCCGTTCAAGTTACTCCGCAAACGTCTCATAAATAGGCCTATAGACTAACTTATATCTTTATGTCACATAATTTAAATTTCTAGACTAGAAACATGCATGTTTGCAGTTAATCAAGCGGAAGAAGTAATTTTTTTGCTATAGGACCTGCTTTTCGGAAAATCATTCCGATTTTTGAAGGGGAATTGGCGCTGATCAATAATTGCGCTCATCGAGTGAACTAATATAGTTAGTAGGGCCTATTTGCCCTGCCGCATCGACTTGTGTTTGTTGAAATATTTGAACCCATTAACGTAATTTATGGGAGGTAAAATTGCAGTAGATGCTGATGTTAAACTCGCCAGGGCCGTTCCAAAAGGCAACATTTTGTGCACTGTCGCCCAACGATAGTCCTAGATACAACCCCAAGGCGGAGAAGACAAGAGTGGCACTGAGGCCCTGCCCGAGGAGGTTGATTCTAGAGACATGCTTCATGATGGCGTGCCAGAAGGTGCTGTAACGATGGCGACCGTGATTGGCCAGGATGTAGCGGAAGTGCCTCCACATGTAGTCGATATTAATCCCACCTACTGCCAGTGAAGGTAGCACGAAGAACATGATCTTCTGCGACCAGATGAGCAGGTTGAGTACAGGTAGACCGTCCAAGTCTTTGGTCTGACAGTAGCTGAAGATGACATAATTCCAGGTGAGGTGGGCAGTCAGTCCCCAGGTGGCCACGGCCATGGTGAATGCCATCCAGATGCCCACAAAGTCTCGCATAATGTGATACTGTTGGTACATCCTGGACAGCCGGTCACGGCACACGTCCATCACGACACTTCCTTTGGGAGCGTTGCTGGCCACGAAGTGAGCTACCACGCGGAACTCTTTCTGCAACGACCTCCGCTGGGCGTAGACAAGATAGCAGAAGGATCCGTAGACGATGTAAGAAGCCATGGCGCACCAGCGGCTGATGACGGCGTGGATATCCCCACCTGGTCGGTACACCCAATCGTAGATAATCCTCAGGACACCGTTGATGATCGGCCAAGTCAGGAACAGACCGAGACTCAGGAAGGATGCTACACCCGAGCCATGTCGGAGGTACTGAGATCGTTGGAAGATGAAATCGCTGTGCAGAGCAACCCAGGTGCAGTCTTTATCCAAAAGATGAAACCAGTCAATGAAGCGGGTGAGCAATACAAAGACCGGAACCACTATCACCTGGAACAGATAGGTGAAGTAGGAGACGAGGATGAGGACATTTTGCAAATGGCCCCAGAAGACCTCGAAGTAGGCGACAAAGTCATAGGTCATGAAGCCAGTCAGGGTTACGAGATACAGTAACATCACTCCGTTGTAGAACAGCTTCTGGAACTTGCCATCTGCAAATAAAACAAACATATACATTGCTACGATTACATTTTACATGATGCTGTGAAGACCTGAAGGTTTGTTTTTGTTTTCATTTTTTTTTGGGGGGGGGATGAGAATCTAAGGTCTTGCGTATAGGTGGTGAATTCATAACCAATGAACAATACAATAAACACTGCACGGCGGCCTCTTTACATACATGTACAAGTCATGATGCTACCATTTAACCTTTTTTTAAGTGACCAAAATCTGGCCCGTTCCCAGCTAGACATATAAGAGGGTATAGATGTCGTTTTCTTGTGCATGAAAGAAATTGTGGCTTTCGTGCCGGGCCTTTCGCTTTCTTGCAGTTAAAGTCTGGACATTTTCATTATCAAACGACAACATTACATGTCCAAGCATAGTACAGTTTGTTGGGTCGCCCGCTCCCCAACCCTACTATACCATATACCTATGCAACGGCGGATCCGGGGGGGGGGGGGCGGGGGGCAACGGCGGCCATGCCCCCCAAACGAACCCATGTTATTTCTCTAAAGTGACATCGCAAAAAAGGCAGGCACTGCGTATACCACCATCTTTTGGTTAAAGTGGTCAGAACTTGCCTCAGATCGGACCAAAGAGCAATTAAAAAAATTCGGGGCCATAAAATTTGAGTCAATTTTTTTGGGGGGAACAATGTTTTTGGCCCCCCCCCCCCGCAACAAAAAATGTGTGTTCTGGATCCGCCCTTGCACCTATGGCCTAATTCCTTGATTCTGTTTACGCACATTGGGGTATTTTTATTTAATAAAAGGATACGTCGGAAGCGAAAGAGGCTGCTGTAAAGCGGAAATCGGTCGCCATGGGCGTCGCGAGGGGGGGGGGCAAGGCGCCCCCCCCCCTTGGAAAAGAAGGGAAAAAAGGGGAAAAAAAGAAAGAAAAAGAGGCGCGAAGTCAGAGTGGTGTAAATTTAATGGGTGGGGGGGGGGGGGGCAAAATGTCCCTGCCCCCTCTTAAACTGATAAATCAAGAGTATAAGTTGAGAAATACAAGAATTTTTTGGGAAATATATGTTTTGCCCCTTCTAGAAAAAATCCTGGCGACGCTCATGTCGGTCGCGGACCTACTGGCTTTTGAAATCCTGGTCCATTCAATCGGTCAGAGTTTAACATATTCATGTATCATGCACCCGAAACAGAAATGTTTACATTGACTGGCATTGTCATTTCCTGTGACAGCAACGACACAGAGAGTTCAGACTGTGAAATCCCAAACTTTCCCCTGAGAACATTGTTTTTTAAAAATCCTCAAAACAAACGAGAGCGTTTACATCCTCGGTTTCAATATCACAAATGTTTCCTTTGGACCTCATGATTTTTGTTTCATGTTGTTATCAGATTGGTCACCCTTTAAGTTGTATTCATGTTGTGTTGAAAAAGAGGTGCGAAGTCATAGTGGTGTAAATTTAATGGGTGGGGGGGGGGGGGGCAAAATGCCAGTCCCTGCCCCCTCTTAAACTGATAAATCAAGAGTATATTGAGAAATACAAGAATTTTTTGGGAAATATATGTTTTGCCCCCCTCTAGAAAAAAATCCTGGCGACGCTCATGTCGGTCGCGGACCTACTGGCTTTTGAAATCCTGGTCCATTCAATCGGTCAGAGTTGAATATATTCATGTATCATGCACCCGAAACAGAAATGTTTACACTGACTGGCATTGTCATTTCCTGTGACAGCAACAACACAGAGAGTTCAGACTGTGAAATCCCAAACTTTCCCCTGAGAACATTGTCTTTTAAAAATCCTCAAAACAAACGAGAGCGTTTACATCCTCGGTTTCAATATCACAAATGTTTCCTTTGGACCTCATGATTTTTGTTTCATGTTGTTCACCCTTTAAGTTGTATTCATGTTGTGTTGAAAATGAGCTTTCCTTTATCTTATCCATGGCAACTGTCGGTACAGAGCGAGTTGCTGAACTATCAAAGAAAATAGTAAATGCAATAGGTAGCATCTTCTTCATGTGTCTATGCAAGAATGCCTGTGGAGACCCCACAGTTTATAGTCGAACATTTATTGTTTTGTAAAATAATTCGTTCCTGTTTTGTGTTTGCCTAACCCATATGTAGTGGATAATTCTTGCACATCACATATAGTTTAGTGTTAATTTATACATGCTCTTTCTGTTTTGATATATAATTATTTATATATATACTTTTGCATTGTGTTGTCTAATGCAGGGCCGGCGGAACCGGGGGCTGGGGGGGGGTGGCACTTTGCCCTACAGATTTACCCAAGTGCCCCTCTTGCTGACGTAAGTGGGCCCCCTCGAGCATAATGTGCCCTTGCGGTGAAAAAAAACGTGTCGACATTTCGGCGCGGATGAAGCAATTAAGTGCCCCTTTTTGGTGATGACCCCCCTCCCCCGTTTCAAAACCGTTCCGCCGCCGCTGGTCTAATGTGACTTTCTTTCATCAAAACAGCCATGTGGTTGCGAAGGGCGAATTCTAAAGGTTACATATTAAACGCTTTATTTTGAATGAACCTACATGTACACAGACATGTTCACCCAGGCGGGCGAAATCTTTGAAATTTAAATTTCTCCCGTTTGGAAGACCGTATCTTCGTGCAACTTTCAGGGTTTATTTCCCTTATAATGATCCAAGTAATTATGTGCTAAAAATCGTTGTGATATGTTCTTTACTTCTCATTGAAATTAGAAAAATAGTCCTGGCTGCCTGCATATTTGAAAGTTGTAACACTGGCGTTAGCAATGTCTGTCAATCTTTTCAAGTCTCGCAAATATAATAAGGTTCCTATCCATTATGATGTGCAGTAAACATATGCATAAAACCCTCCTTCACGAGATATTAATTGATAAATATCACCCCTTTTTGCCAGCTTCCTTTGGTCGATACCGAGACCCACGCCAATTCACGCCGAGTGACGCTAATGAATATGCTAATATGCCCGTCGTCTTGTGTTGCCGGGCCGAAATCGGGCAACTGTATAGCGCATACGGGTCGGCAAAACATCCTTGTCGAAAATTTCCTTACAGGTGGTTCAAGGTGTAGCGCAAGCGTAAGCAACAACGTATTAAGCTGAAATTCGTAATATACTTAGATGATATAAGTGTTCAACTACTCGTGAAATAACAACTTCAGTTGATTCTTAGAAATTGGTGTAAATACATAGATTTGGGAAAGTTTTCGAACGATTTCTTCCAGATTTGAAGGTCAGCTTTACCAGTAACCAATGACATGAGGTTTAGAATTATTTCTTCCGTTATTATTTAACATTTCAATCATACTGAGCATATTTTCTGAGAAACACAACGTTCAAAAGGCCATTTTTTTGGGGGGGGGGGGTGTCGAGAATTTCACTGCTCTGTTACAGCGTCTAAGTAAGTAATCGGATTAGCTTTACTTGACAACCGGCACGCTTTCGCGTTCGCAACCATATGGCTGAAAAGGAGAAGTATAGGCCTTAGTATACCCACTGTGTCAATATGAAGCCGATTTTATTGGTTCTATTTACTCGAAACTGACTCTGTGAATTCTAAAGTCTCAACAAACATTTCTCAGCAAGATAATAATTCGTCTCTCATATAATTTGTTATTTATGCGTCCAAAAAAAGTTCTTTTTCGAAGGTTTACATGCGCCCAACATCGGAATAAAGAAAAAAATGTTTCGTTAATACAAAATACATACAAATTGACAATTCGCAAGGAGAAAAACAAAATTCCGTTTATTGAAGAGCACGAGGTATGCAACTTTAAGATTCTTTTAGTAAATATATGTAATGCACTTCCCAGCTACAGTGTATTCATCTTTTCCTTCCATTTTTATAAGAATAATGGCTCTATATTATATATTTCCTTTTGTTTTAAATAGGCACCAACTATTATTGTAAACTTACCGAACATTAATTTGAAAATATCCAGCAATCTATACAAAAGAAGAGGAAAACCAAAATATTTTTCCGAATGTTTTGGACTTGTTGTTAGAATTTCGTTTGTGTTTCATAACCTTCTGAATATTTAATAAACTGAACTTACTGAATCCCTCCCTTGCCCCAAGTTGATCCTGATTCACTTTCGGAACTTACCTGTATCAGTGGTTTTCAAATCATACAACGCCTCGGAATTGCTGTAACAGATATCACACTGCGTGTCATCCAAGCGGCACTCCTCACTCCCAACGCTCTGACTCCAGCTCAACGGAGGAAGATCGTCTTGATCACCGCCGTCCCTGGTCACTGCTATCAGACCCTCGCCGCTGCTATCGGCACCGGACATACCAACCGTGTTCCCGTTACTGTCTACCACACGCGGGCCGCCGGGCTGGTGGGAGTAGACCCGGGGCAGCGGTCCGCGGCCGACGCGCTTACCGGCCTGCAGATTGCGAGTAGCGCGTTGAGCGGTCCCGGGTCGCCAGATGCCCAAGATGCACAAAGCCACCGTGAGAGGACGCGGCCAGGGCTGCATCTTCCTTGGATAACCATCTTGGTTCATGAGTCTCGATGAAGACATTAGAGGTGTCTCCTCTGTGGTAACGCTGGAGCTGTACAGCTCTTCACGCCCAGCCATTGTTGGATTGTTTTGCTCACTGATGTTTAGTATTTCCATGTTTCGGTTTTTTATACCTAGGCGAAAGGTCGGACTTTTTGTGTCCATTTCCTAACTGATTCGTTTGTATGCTCCGAGCCGTTGGATATGACATACATCCTTTGATTATACGAACTTTCACTTTCTGTTAAGTGTAGGCCTACATCAAACAGAACTGGTTTGAAATTATGCTCTCTGAATGTGACACCAACAATAAAGGGACTTACAGTGTTTTATATAGTCGGGTAGAGATATTTGGAGGGATTGCTCACTTTGTTGATACAAGCATGGCATTTAGCACACATTCAGAGTAGTCTTAAGAAAGATATTTGGCTATAGGGCCCTCTCAGATTTTTCCTTTCCTAGGTTAAACAACAAGCAATTTTCAGATCGTCAAAATCGTCGATGGCCCTTTATAGCAAGATATCTTTCTCATGACATACTCTGACTGTGTGCCAAATGCCATGCCTGTATCATCCAAGGCACAATCTCATTCAAAAACACGTACAATCTCATTTCCTCCAGTGATGCATTGTATATCGGTGCGTGACCCGTGTGCAACAATTGACATTGATGTTTATCTCCAAACAAAACAATAAGCACCGAGTCCCGGGAAATATTGCAGACTACAGTTTATGCCAAAGTTTGCTTTCTACAGCATGATTACCTAACAGTTTTTGTTCCCTTGTTCTGACTTTGCAGTTTTTCTAACTGAAAAATACTTGTGGGTATTCGAGCGAAGCCCAAACGTCTATTGGAATTATCCGAGTTATTCTTTTGATGTGTGGACAGTATAAATGCTGTTTTGATTTGCTTTCATTTCTGTGGCATTTTCCCTTAAATGGTAGTCTACTTAACTTGCATAAACTTGAAATTTTACTCAGGAAGACATAGAATCTTTAAACCACTGAGATAATTTTCTTGTTGAACGCATTGCATTTTCCTTAGGAGATTAGAATGTATATATATAGAAACAAAATGCGTCACTTAAGCCCCTGTCACATAGTTGCGAACAGAGCTAACTTATGTCTAGCGTACTGAATTTTTTGTTTCGAAATTTGGCAAAGTCCAGATACGCTCAAATTATCGGCCAAAATCTGGGTTTTTTTTTTGCGAACTCCTGACGTATAAAACGAATGGCCAACAAATGAGGAACGCATGCTGATTGTATAACCAGCATCCATAGTAACGAATGACAACACATGCGTAGCGTCCATTCAACGAATGCTGAACGTACGCAACGAATGGCCAACGTATGCCTAGCGTGCTGCGGCCGGTCACGTGATGTGTCTCCGCTGACTTATAAATACGCTCTCCAAGTCCACATCGTCACATTCGTTAGGGCCCTGTCACACTTCTGCGTATCCTAATTCCTTATGAGTTGCGCATTGACATTTTTTTCATACGCAGTCCTACGCACAATACGCACCTCATATGCATCTCTATCGTTTTGTGTAGGTTTTATGTACGCAGATATTCGCATGGTACGGCCCAGTACGCAGGATAGTTTTGGGCATGCACAAAACTACGCTGCGTACGCTGTTGCGCAGGTCATAAGTTATAAATACGCAGCGCATCGGTCCCGCATCGGTCGAGTGCGTTACGAGTACGCTATGTGTTCGTGCCGCACCCCGTCAGCATATGAGCCGCCTGTATTGGACGTATACATAGCGTACTTGCAGCGCAGATGCAACGCACGCTGAACGGCGAGCGGCGGAAATGCGGCGGGAATACGCTCAGAAGTGCGTCAAGCATGCGGTCGGCATAAGTCGGGTGCGTCCGGAATACGCTCGGCATGCGCACTGCATACTGACCTAATCGCAGCCCGAAAAATAATGTTGTGCACTGCATACGCAACTCATACGCATCTCATACGCAATGGTTGCGCTGAATTCGTTACTTGTACGCTAGATGTGCGTCGCACATAAGTCAAAGTGATCAAAACATTTCGACGTTAATTTAGCGTACGGCTGCGTATTGAAAATTTTTGATAAGGAACTCATAAGGAATTAGGATACGCAAAGGTGTGACAGGGACTTTACACCATAGAGCTGGGTCCTAGCTCTATGGTTAGACAAACTCTACGTGTCGTATACGTTGGGCATTCGCACAAGGGGACACTTTTTCGGACCTACCGTTATTGCCAAATGTCAATTTCAAACGCAGGGTATCGTAAAATGGTAACTTTTTTCGTTGAATATCTATAGGATAAAGGGATAATTTGTAGTGTCAATTATAAACAAAGATAATTACAGCATGCTTTGTTCTATTGAACTGAGACTCTACACATGTGCTTAGCAGTGTTATCTTCACAAGCATACCAAATTTTAATCAAATCTGTCATGGCATGGCCAAGATCTTAGAGTGGGGGGGGTGTTGGATCCGCCCCTTTTATCCCCACAAAATGGCCGACATAATGGCGTCAGAAAAAAAGGAAACACTGGTTTTTGGATTCACTAGAACATAACGTTTTCAAAAATGTATAGTTTTGCTAATCCCCATAAAACCCCAACGAAATACATTGTGAACCTGACTATTATGACAAAGATCCTTGGGTCGGGTGTATAATTATGTCCGAACAGCTGACGAAGAAGCAACCTACACCCAACCGTGCGAAACGTTCACACAACGAATGCTCAACGTATACATAGCGTATTGATCACTACGTTGTCGCCCACTCAAAATTTTGAACATGTTCAATTTTTTTTCTAGACCCCATCACACCTCTGCGAACCCCCACGAACCGCTAACGAATACAACTTATGCCAAACGTGTCACGAACGAATGACATCTCCACGAATGTACATCCAAATTTCCAAAAACGTCGGGCACACGTTAGCTCTATTCGGAACAGCGTGACAGGGCCTTAAAGGAGGCATTACCGGACCGGCCCGAAATCCCCGAAAATTCTGTGTTTTGGTTTGTTTACTTATCCTATTTCATGAAAAGAAAATGTCTCACTGTTCCTGAGAAAAGACGAAAAATCCCGATGGTTTATTTCTGACGCGGCGGACATTTTGTGACATACCGGTACGCATTACCTTAGTCCAGCCGTGTCCATTCAATGTATAAGTACACGTTGTATGTGCGACACTGAAAACACACAGCACCAAATACTCGCACGTCCGCACCTAGCGATGTACTGATAGAACACGTGCGGCAGGAATCACGACTAGCTACCCAACAGCTCGATTTTTGAGAGCCAACATTTTGAGCCCCGAAATTCGTTCCCGCATGGTTATCGCAAGAATAACACAAAACGCCCACTTTTGAAAGGGTGTTTTATTTGGACGTTTATATATCCTACTTTTAAGTGCTCTTTCCAATTAAAATAATTTCGCTGTAGCTAGCCCAATTCCATTTATTATATTGTCTTTTACATCTAGACTAAAATTTTCTGGACCGAACAATGAATGCATGGGCCGAAATATGGAGGACGAAAAGTGGCTATCTGCTTTTCTGCTATCAGAAAGGCAGAAAAGCAGATTTTACGTTTTTGTACAACGTATTTGTTCGACTTTTCTACTTCTCTGCTACCTGAAAAGCAGATTTTACTTTTCCCCCTTTTCCTGGCGATCGAAAAATGGCCATCTGCTTTTCTGCTATCAGAAAATCAGAAAAGCAGAAAAGTAGATTGACCATTTTGTGTCAATGCATTTTTCTGCTTTTCTGCCACCTGACAAGCAGATGTTACTTAAGTGGCCGAAAAGTGTCCATCTACTTTTCTCCTTTCAGAAATGCAGAAAAGTGGATCGAACGTTTTGACAACAACTGTGCATTCCACTTTTTTGCTTTTTTGGATTCCGGATTACTTAGGCGGCCGAAAAGTGGCCATCTGCTTTCTACTTCAAACTGAGCAGATTATAACGTTCCCGAACGCAACTACGCCGCTCTAGTACCGACCAAAAAATGGACGATTCCAAGTGACTAGCTCCGCCTCCGTTTTACGTCATCACCGCTTATGCCTGAATCTCCATCCAATCCACAGACCGGCCAATCCACATACACATGTGATTGACACCGTGGAGTTCAGGATACAGAATTTCGCGGAGAAATTTGGCTCACACAAAGAAACTTTTTTGATTTCTTAAGTCTAAAAAAAAGAGGGGAATTTATCTTTCCGATCCCCATCCGCCCCAGATTTATTGTCGTGGATGGTGTTCCTTCGCCTGGACAGCAGTCGCATCATCAAAAGAATTTTCCCTTTCCAATTTGGTTTCCTTGTGTGAGCCGACTTTCTCCACGAAGTTCCGTATCCCGAACTCCACGGTGTCAATCACATGTATGAGGCGTGAGCATGTCTTCGTCGCGTGTGAAACGGTCTGTGGATTGGACGGAGATATTCGGGCGCAAGCTGTGATGACGTAAAACGGAGGCGGAGTCACTTGGAATCGTCCATTTTTTGGTCGGTACTATAGTTTTGTCCGGGAACGTTATTATCTGCTCAGTTTGTAGCAGAAAGGCAGATGACAACTTATCGGCCGCCTAAGTAAAATCTGCTTTTCCGGCGGTATCCAAAAAGCAGAAAAGTGGAATGCACAGTTGTTGTCAAAACGTTCGATCCACTTTTCTGCTTTTCTGAAAGGAGAAAAGCAGATGGTCACTTTTCGGCCACCTAAGTAGGTGGCAGAAAAGCAGAAAAGCAAAAAATGCATTGTCACAAAACGTTCAATCTGCTTTTCTGATAGCAGAAAAGCAGAAAAGTCGAAAAATTTATTGTGCAAAACCGTAAAATCTGCTTTTCTGACGAGGTTGTGTCAACGCATCTTGTGAAATAATGTCCAATGCATATATATAGAATAAAAAGACGCAAAAGCTGTAAGGTGTATATGAACATTCTTATTCTCCATTCTTAACCAATCAGATTCTTAACCAATCAGACAGTGTTCCATCCAAATCTGGTAGCAATTGTCTTACGTTGTGTACACAGCCGAGAATAAGTTATTGAAGTCGGTAATTTGAATCGACATACACACATTATTGGGGTTGAGGATACACAAACCGTCCCCGCATCATGCGCCTGTAACTAAGTGCAATACGGCGCGCTACACTTACCCAGGTGATAAGTGAAGAACTAGAAGACACTTGGGCTCAACCTAAAATGACTGTATTTTACAAACAACGAAAAAGGGTGAACGGTTAAAACATGTTAAAAAAGAATGATTGCCCTGACCTCGCAGCTATTTCCGGCAATCATCGCCGGACGAAAACAAACGATAAGGTTCCATTCACCTTGCGTTTGAAAGTGATGTACTGTTTGCTTATGGGTGCAGACCAGTAAATCGGTCCGAAATTGCCTGCGCCGGCCAAATCACGATTTGCATGCCCTCAAAATCTTCGGTATTTGAGCATGCTGTGGGCCATGAACTTCAGGGTTTGTAAAAACTATGGGTGGAAGCCGTGCACAGGACTGGGAGCTTGCAGTTCTGTGTAATTTTGATGTAATTTGGACACTAAAAGCGCTCTATTTTGCAATGGAGTGTAGGCATCGTTTTTCAAAATGGCGATGGGCTTCAGGACTATTTTCAGGGGTGATCATCTTCAGATGGAAATTTCTCCTAAAAGTCATCAGTTGACCCCACGAAAATTGAAAAGAAAATGAAAGATGATGAAATAAGCTTTAATTTGATGTGCGTCTCGAACACCTTGGAGAGTTGCGAGTATTTTTCCCGAATTTTTGAAGTGGGAGCATTTACCATTGGGGTCTATGGAAGTTTATTTACTGGTCTGCTACCTTATCGAACCGTTCGAGCGTCGATCGATGTTATGCGATCATTGTTTAAACAGGTTCACTCTGCTTCGAAAAATATTTATATAATTATATAAAATTAATTTAATAGGCTCGTTGTTATCCAGGAAGAAACAAGGAAGCAAAACATGGGTGAGGTCTATCATTATATACAACATAATATAATTTTATATAAGATGATAAGTGTTAATTGTGTAACTATATACATCCTTATTTCCCTTTTAACTCCAATACCTATAGGGCTAGTCTGATAAATTAATTGACGACTTTATTACATGTACATCCTGCCCATTGCTATACAGAATAATGACGAGTACAGACAAGGGCGGATCCAGAACACAATTTTGGGGGGGGGGGGCCAAAAAAAAATTTTGGTCCCCCCAAAAAGTGGGTCAAAAAATTACGGCGTGGGGTTCGGGGCCCGCTTAAGGGCCCCGAAAAATTTTTGGATTCTAGATGCTCTGTGGTGCGATCTGAGGCAATTTCTGACCACTTTAACCAATGGTTTTTTGAGGAAAAGATGGTGGTGTACTCATTGCCTGCCTTTATTGCGATGTCACAAAAAAAAAAAAAAAAATTGGTTTCGTTTTTTTTTTTTGGGGGGGGGGCCCATGGCCCCCTTTGGCCCCCCCCCCCCCTGGATCCGCCCTTGAGTACAGAGACCCTTCAATAACATTCTTAGAATGAGCTAATTTAAGGTTGGCATTCCCGTTCAAGTTACTCCGCAAACGTCTCATAAGTTGGACGGACTAAGCTATATGTTTTTGAGTCATGTGAATTCACAGTGCAGGTGCGGCGTTTCTGAACTGGATCATGTTTGTGGCTCAACAAACGGATGGAACATAATCGATTTCTATAAGGACATGGTTTTCCAGGCCTGCCGCATCCATGTTTTGTTTGTTGAATAATATTATCAACTCATAAGTTATACTAATGTAATTTATGGGAAGTAAAATTGCAGTGGATGCTGACGTTAAACTCGCCAGGGCCGTTCCAAAAAGCAACATTTTGTGCACTGTCGCCCAACGATAGGCCTAGATACAACCCCAAGGCGGAGAAGACAAGAGTGGCACTGAGGCCCTGCCCGAGGAGGTTGATTCTAGAGACATGCTTCATGATGGCGTGCCAGAAGGTGCTGTAACGATGGCGACCGTGATTGGCCAGGATGTAGCGGAAGTGCCTCCACATGTAGTCGATATTGATCCCACCTACCGCCAGTGAAGGTAGCACGAAGAACATGATCTTCTGCGACCAGATGAGCAGGTTGAGTACAGGTAGACCGTCCAAGTCTTTGGTCTGACAGTAGCTGAAGATGACATAATTCCAGGTAAGGTGGGCAGTCAGTCCCCAGGTGGCTACGGCCATGCTGAATGCCATCCAGATGCCCACAAAGTCTCGCATAATGTGATACTGGTGGTACATCCTGGACAGCCGGTCACGGCACACGTCCATCACGACACTTCCTTTGGGAGCGTTGCTGGCCACGAAGTGAGCTACCACGCGGAACTCTTTCTGCAACGACCTCCGCTGGGCGTAGACAAGATAGCAGAAGGATCCGTAGACGATGTAAGAAGCCATGGCGCACCAGCGGCTGAGGAAGGCGTGGGAATTCCAGCCTGGTCGGTACACCCTGTCGTAGATGATCCTCAAAACACCGTTGATGATCGGCCAAGTCAGGAACAGACCGAGACTCAGGAAGGATGCTGCACCCGAGCCATGTCGGAGGTACTGAGATCGTTGGAAGATGAAATCGCTGTGCAGAGCAACCCAGGTGCAGTCTTTATCCATCAGATGAAACCAGTCCATGAAGCGAGTGAGCAACACAAAGACTGGGACCACTATCACCTGGAACAGATAGGTGAAGTAGGAGACGAGGATGAGGACATTTGTCACATTGCCCCAGAAGACCTCGAAGTAGGCGACAAAGTCATAGGTCATGAAGCCAGTCAGGGTTACGAGATACAGTAACATCACTCCGTTGTAGAACAGCTTCTTCATCTTGCCATCTGTAAATAAAAAGGAACATTATACATTCCCATGATTACATGACGGCGTGTAAGACCTGAGGGGTGCATAGTCCATACCTACGTTCCCCAATACCTATATGTTCCCCAACCCTAACCCTAACCCCAACCCTAACCCTAACCCTATAAGATTTTGGGGAACATTAGGTATACTGGAGAACATATATTGGAAAACATCGGGTAGACCCCGACCTGAAGTAGTGGCAGGATAGTTGGTCAACATTGGCGGAAAAGGGGGGGGGGGGGGGTTGAGACCAGCAGCTTCGGAAATTATAGAGCCTGAAAGTTGACCCCTGGTGGCGCGCTTCCGGTCCCTCAAATAGGAAACTTTGCGTGTGTTAACATTATTTTTGGTACATTGATTTCTTAGGAAATATCAGCCTCGGAAAAGGCCTTTGTAAAATTGTTACTATAGCATCTCAATTTATGGAAACTGAAAAATCGCATGACGTGAAAGAGAAATATCGTACCAAAAATGGACCTCTCACTTCCGAAAATCTAAAATACATGTGGACTAGTGGAACTCAGAGCACTCGTACAAAGATGAACATTTATGAAATATTTTGTTGCGGTCATCGGGTAAAAAAAAATGAAATTTAAATAGGAGACTAAAATGTCTTTTGGGACACACACACTTTTGGAATAAACTTGAAGGACTAATTCTTATTTACGAAGATAACAACTGTATTCAAACAAGCCCGACTAAATTTTATAATCCATTGGATGTGGGGGCGCACGCCCCCCCCCCTCCCATTTGCCCCATTTGAGGATTGTCCAAGGGGCGTGCTAAGTCACAAACGGCGATAGCGCGCACGCGGCTCGTACTATTGCAGAACTCAAAATGCTATCATTTGTAATTTGTGCATTTTGTTCGTTTGAAGCAACAAACGTGCTCAAAATTTAAAGAAGGGTGCTAAACAACTGACCTGATGAAGTTTCAGCTCAGCTTCTTCAGCTGTATATTTCGGGAAAAACAACATTCTAGGATCTCGATTTCGAATCAAAATTGTTGAATCATGTTTTGAATTGGGCCTGAATTCAGCGTCCGAGACACGTTCTCACTGAGCCGATTTAGTGGTGCGGCATAGCCCCAATATGCTAAAGGATTGTGCAAATTGTGATAAAAGCATGAAACTTCGCATGTTGGTTCTTATTGCCATGAAGAATTTTTTTTTTTTTTCACGTTTCATGTCTAAATGAAAGGTGTTCATGCTATAACGAGAATGTTCATATATAGGTCATTTCATATTCAACATCTGGTCACCTTTACGAGAGGTCATGACCTTTGTAAAATAATAGCCTACAAATGGATATTAATAATATTTTCATAATTGTAAATGCCACTTTTTTTCATTACCCAAGTCTAAAGCTTGACTCTTGGTGCCATGAAAAGAATTTTCAGATATTGGGACATCATATTTGACGTATAGATACCCTTCAAGGGGTCAATGAACTTTGTATATCTTAGTTGCCGTTATTTATCTAATTTATTCGCCAAAACGACATTTTTTGTGTGACCCAAATGTCAATAGTGCCAAAGAACGGTATTGCACCTATTAGTTTACAGTCATGTTATGAATTCAGACCCCACTAACAATTTTGAGGTGACCTCTGACCTCATTTCTCCTTGTTTTATTGGCAGACGCAATATGATGAGATTGAAATAGAAATCTGTGGGTCTGTTTTGTAATGGACAATGTACATATGTCAAGCAATATTCACTCTTGGGTACTTATTACACCCTGCTATATCTAGTTGGACTTGGATAGCCACGTTTTTAACCTTTCTACCAAGACCAATGGTCACTGTAAGAGAGTGATGCTTGTCCGATGTGTCGTTTATATTCTTTCAAGTTTGCGTCTGCCCTTATAAATAGGAAAATTTAGATCAGAGGTCATTCAAAAAATCTGTGGGGTCTAACATCATGACATGTTGTAGAATATTTATTAAAATGCACTCCTTTTGCTCTGCTTAGACGTTAGTCATGAAAACATGGCATTTGGAAGATTAAACATGATAAATAACGGCAATCAGAGTACACAAAGTTCATTGACCTCGCAAAGGTCATCAGAGGTCAAATATGAAATGTCTACATATCTGAAAACTCATATCATGGCAAGAATACCCAACATTTAGATATGGGTAATAAAAAGTGGTGTTTTGAATAGTTAATCCTCTTATTATCAAATAGGATACGCAAAGTTCATTGACCCCTTGAAGGCCATCAGAGGTCAGATATGGGATTCCCTACATATGACATTTTCAAAACATGAGCCACTTAATATTATGACTTGGGTCTTGAAAACAATTGGGGTTTAAAGGGTATATCCTATAAATAACTATAAAATATAGTTAGTGCAGTTATTACAAAGGTCATTGACCTCTGGAAGGTCATCAAAGGTCAATTTTCGCATTTAGTCGCTTTTTACACTGTATGAAGACTATACATAGACTAAGGTCATAGGAAAGTGATGTTTCCAAGAACAATAGGCATAAATAGAGTATTCAAAGGCCATTGACCCCTCAAAGGTCACCAGGGGTCAGATATGAAATGCCTCCATATCTGAATTTTTTTTGTAATGGTATGAAGACATCACATGCCAAGTTTCATGCTTTTATAACAAAATGCACAATTCTGTCCCTATGCCGCACCACTAATTGCAGCTACTCGATGTCGCGCACTGATAAGACGAGTTATAGCAACCGCGCGCGAGTGTGCGACGTGTCAACGCTTGCGCACACTTCGCTGGATACAAAAACCATGGGTATAGACATTGATCTCCATATGGAGATCAATGGGTAAAGAATAAAAAGACTAGATCGGCAGTGCGTACAGACCACTGATCTCTATATAAAGTCTTTATATAGAGATCAGTGGTACAGACGCGCGTTCTGCCATGGAGGGGGCCATTTTTTAGCGCGTGGGGCAAAAGTTGCGTTACGCGCACCATTTTCCCCGTAGGTTTGTATGGAAAGATATATTTTTATGTCCGTAAAAGTAATATTTTTGACCTTTAGTAGTTATTTCCCCAACAAAATTCAAAATGGGTTATCAAGCCGCATGTTTATTTCGAAGTTTGGTCCATTTTATTTCTCGTATTTATTTCCCGTTTTAAAATGCTGGTGCGCGTTGCTTAAAAAACCCTTGCATCCAGTGGTTTGAGTGCTATTTTCTTCATCAACAAACAGAATATTCCCGCAGTTGTTGCGCTGTCCTTTAATTGAAATTCATGGCAGCTTTTAAGGGACAACACCCAGAATATTTTTTTTCTCAATTGTCCCTCCTCAGGGTATAACATATGCCGTATATCAGATGCAGTGTAAATAAACTTGAAGAGTTAATTAGGTTATTCAGAAGTCCGGAACATTACAGGAGTGTAATTTCATTTCATTCTTAAAACGGTTTTTAGGGGCAATATTATTGTCATTAAAAGTCACACATATAAAATGCAATCCAAGTAAATTGTTCTCATCCCAAAAAGAATAATAATTGTAACACAAATCTCTAAAATCATCCATTGCAACATTTCACAATTTTCTTAACTAATTCAACGGTAATTTAAAGCAATTTTTACATTCTACTTTTTCCTTTTCATTGTTTAAAGCTATAGTCCATCATTTGCAGCCATCGGAAAAAAGTAACTAGCGTATTATTGTTGAAAAACATACTTGGTTGAAAGATAGTAAGTGGACTAAACTCCTTGTGAAATTATTCTTTCTGGCAAGCTGTCATTTTGAAGTAATCAACGAAAGAAGGCCTTTCCAACGGTGCGTTTGAAGACGCACCGTAGGAAAATTTAAATTAGTAGTTCGTTTTGTTATTCGGCGCAGCGCGCGCAAGCATTGTCACGAATTCGCCGGATCAGTGCGCGACATCGCGTATAGCTGCAATTCAAAACAATTCAAAACATGATTCAGCAACTTTTGATTTGAAATTGAGATCCTAGAATGCTGTTTTTCTCGGAATATACAGCTGAAGCTGAGCTGAAACTTCATCAGGTTAGTTGTTCAGTATCCTTCATTAGATTTTGAACACTTTTGTTGCTTCAAACGAACAAAATGCACAATTTACAAATGATGGACTATATCTTTACAACAATAGCTCTATGCTTTATACACATTTTATCAGATAAGCTGATTTTATTTGGAGATTTTTAGCAACGCGCATCGTTGGAAAGGCCTTCTTTCGTTGATTTCTTCAAAATGACAGCTTGCCAGAAAGAATAATTTCACAGGGAGATTAGTTCCCTTACTATCTTTCAACCAAGTATGTTTTTCAACAATAATTACGTCAGTTACTTTTTTGGATAGCTGCAATTGATGGACTGTAGCTTTAAATAAATGATAGGCCTACATGGTCTGAGATCTGTTAAAGAATTCTGCACTACGTATATCCCTAAACCTTATACTGGTCCATTCAATCGGTCAGAGTTAAACATTTTGAAGTATATATCAAGCATCCGAAACAGAATGTTAATATTGACTTTTATTGTCATTTCCTGTATCAATAAATGACAACCACAGAGAATTAATTTTGTGCGCACTCAAAACAAAAGCCCTTTTTTTCAGACGATTGCAGACGCCCAAAATAAAGTAGTTTTGTTTTCGTTAAAACAAAACATACAAATTGGAAATTTGATAGGAGAAAAAGAAATCTACTTTGAAGTGCACCGGGCACGCAACTTTAAGGTTCTTTACAATGCACTACCCAGCTATTAAAAATTCGAAAATAGTCAGCAATCTTAAAACAATAATAATACTATGGGTTTTCCCGGACAATTTTGGAAACTGTGCATTTGAATTTGTAAAACACATATTCAATTTGATGCTGAGAACGACGTATATCAATGTTTCATTTTCGCAATGAAAGTGCATGAAGTTTCATTTAAATGATTACATATACGTGATTAGGCTTTCGGTTTGACGTATGCGTTGCCGATTATTACGAATGTGCAATCCAATTCGCAGTAAATATTTTTTTATTGTGACACGGGCTGAATTTATTATTCTTTTTCATTTGTTATAATTTAAATTCGCATATTGTGCATTCCATTTTAATAAAGTATACAGGCCTATACAAATCATGATACAACTTTGATTGATTCTATAATTAATCAATGTATTGTAGGCCTGATTGATCATTAATGTGTTTGTTTTTATATAAACAAAGGCCTATGTGAAATGTAGGCAAAAAATATGTAAAAATAATATAAATCTGACCAAAATAATATCAATCAAAATAATTATTGGCATATTATTGGGACTGTAAAGGGAAACATCACCTGTCATGTTACATTGGTTCTGAGGCCTTTTTTGTTGGTTCAAGTTCTTTGTCTATATTTAATGTCTTTCTGGATTTCTAAAGAGTTATCTCTCATTTTATCAGCTCGATTGTCTATCTGTATCGCCCTCTTGCAGCCATTATTGGATATTTTAGGAGGCACGTGAACTGCCACACTTTGCTATATGATGCGATTGTTGCAAATGCTGAGCAATAAGTGATTTTCTTCAGGAATGGTTTTATATAGAATATATTACAATAGTTTGTATGTTTCAAAAGACTACACCACTTGGTTTAGTTCAATCATCATGAATATTCAAACATTTAATCATTCAATCAAACATGTTACTTTTGTTTACACATAAATGAGTTCCAATGCTTGACCAAGCAAACGTAAACTACCACTGCGCGGGAAATCGGCTGCACATTTAGCGAAATAGATTGATGATAAATTAAGTGGAAAACAGGATTGCGGATGTGCCTTCGATTTCGCGCCAATTTGAAATGTCAATATTAAATTTAGTGCACATTCGGGAAATCGTATGCTGATCTTTTACGACTGAATGTACCGTTCAGGGAAATAAAATTATCATTGTTAAGTAGAAACAGGGATGTTTGTTCATTCTGTTTCGCATGAAAACGAATGTTTTTTTTTTTAGAAATTCATGTACCCATTTTCCAAAATAGTCCGCGAAACCCAATAATAAACATTTTTGACTATTTGTCTGAATTTTGTTTTTGTTTCTTATAACCCTCTGAATATTAAACTGAATCTCCCGTAGGATATTATATCGATTCACGTTCGGAACTTACCTGAATCAGTGGTTTTCAAATCATACAACGCCTCGGAATTGCTGTAACAGATATCACACTGCGTGTCATCCAAGCGGCACTCCTCACTCCCAACGCTCTGACTCCAGCTCAACGGAGGAAGATCGTCTTGATCACCGCCGTCCCTGGTCACTGCTACCAGACCCTCGCCGCTGCTATCGGCACCGGACATACCAACCGTGTTCCCGTTACTGTCTACCACACGCGGGCCGCCGGGCTGGTGGGAGTAGACACGGGGCAGCGGTCCGTGACCGACGCGCTTACCGGCCTGCAGATTGCGAGTAGCGCGTTGAGCGGTCCCGGGTCGCCAGATGCCCAAGATGCACAAAGCCACCGTGAGAGGACGCGGCCAGGGCTGCATCTTCCTTGGATAACCATCTTGGTTCATGAGTCTGGATGAAGACATTAGAGGTGTCTCCTCTGTGCTAACGCTGGAGCTGTACAGCTCTTCACGCCCAGCCATTGTTGGATTGTTTTGCTCACCGCGGATGTTTAATAATTCCATGTTTTTATAATAGGCCTAATGCTAATAGTACCAAGTAGCCGAAAGGTCGGGCTCACGGTCTCGATTTCTTAACTGTTTCGTTTTTTTTATGCTCCGAGCCGATCAGTCTACAAAAACAGAACTGAATTGAAATGATTCTCTTACAGGAAAATAAAATTTATATTTCCACCAAAAAATCCCCACAATCAAATTTCCTCCGGAGATGATTTGATCGGCGCGTGACCCGTTTGCAAGAACTTATGCGATGTTTATCTCCCATCAAAAACTACATGTAAAATGACCATTAAGTTCCGGGAAATATTGCAGACTACAGTAGTTTAGGCCTATAAATTTGCGTTGAGACTTGGAGGAAGTTGTTCGTTTTATTCTTCGTGCAGATTCGGTGTTTGTTTAACCAACAAAATAATAACCTTTGTTGCGCGTCAAGACAATTGGAGCAGCCTTTTACAGCATGATTAACTTTATACTATTTTTTGTTCAAGTTTGTTTCCAGTCTTGTACCGAATTCGCAGTTTAAGGCTAATTATTATGTTACACTTTTAGGTGCTCGAGCGAAACTCAAACATTTATCGGAATTATTCGAGTTCTTCTTGTGATGTGTGGACAGTAGAGGTACTGTTGTTTTGTTCTGTTTTACCTTTCTGTGGCTTCCCCCACCCTCAGAACGATAGACTGTATAGCCTAACTTGCATAAACTTGAAGTTTGATTCGGGAAGATGTGGAATCTTTCAACCAGAGATTCTTAATGTTCTTGTTGAACAATGAACACATTGCATTTTCCTCTGAAGACTAACCCAAAAAAAATTACACAGTGCTATCTACCAAAATGCACTGAATGCCTATACATCTAGACGAATAAGTTTCGAATAAGCTATTGTAATCTTTTGTCATTCATTCTCGTTCGTGTCACTTTGGGAATGAGACATCGGGGAATTTGGGGTTTCCCCTGACATTTGGCGATGCCGCAGTTGCTTCATGTATCCCTTCCTGTTTCATAAATAATATTATTGTGCCACCATAAAACAATGTCTGCATTAGGCCTACTGTCCGCAACTGAACGGCAAGGCTATCTATTCAAAAAAGAAAAGCGAATCAATATGAGACTAGGCTTGTTGTTTATAGAGGCACTACTTCCTCTTTCCCTGACAAGCAGCGCTTTAAACAAATCATGTCGTGTGAACCGGAAAGGCGGACATTCAATGATGAAACCCAGCCCTTAAAGGAGAATTCCCATCTTTAAAACAAAAGATTCAATGATGATTTGAGTATTATTGAAAACTGTGCGCCTAGCAATCACCGCATGGACCCAATGTCAAGTGCAGCGAGCCAGAGACGCGTCATGAATATCGTCATCGGCACCACGAACTGACCATATAGATCTAGAATAAAAAGACTAACTGACCTTAATTTCACCAATTCAAACGCTTTTTAATTATTTTGTGTGTGGAGGTACACAAGTATACGGATGGATTAAATTCGTGTAAAATCTTTCAAACTGTTTTTTTCTCCGTTCTGTATTGCCATATCCTCATGCTTGGGTGTCAGTTCATGAAAACGAAGACATTTTCATAGTTTGCGTCAGTGTCGATGTGCGCGCTCTAACGGGTGTCAGTTCGTGAAACCGAAATTGTTGATTACGTGGAGTGTCAGTTCGTGGTGCCGATAACGATATAATATGCAAAATGAAACCGCGTCACGGAAACGGACACAAAAGAGGAACTCTCTTTTAGATAAATGAAACCAGCCATATGGTTGCGAAGGGCGATTTCTAAAGGTTATGTAAGTGTTGTAGTCGAGGCCAAAACCTCCGAGGCCGAGGCCAAGGCCGAGGCCACAACCTCCGAGGCCAAGGCCGAGGCCGAGGCCACAACCGCGAGGCCAAGGCCAAGGCTGAGGCCACCACCTCCGAGGCCAAGGCCGAGGCCGAGGCCAGCTATCAAAACATAATAAAATATAAATCACTAAAACAAGGCTAATAAGATTATGTTAGAGTTTTAACATCTTTTTAAGTTGAATTCACTGAGTTTTGGAGTGCATGGCTTACAAATTTACAGCTTGCAATGGGTTTCCTCTTGTAGGGAGTCCGGCGAATTTTATTTTTTAAAGAAAGAAATCTCAAGTTTTGTATCAGGCTCATAGGTGTTTGCCCTTTGGAGATACAACAATTTAAATGGCCAAATTTTGAGTTTCTACTCTGTAAGATTTACATCATTTACTTTTAGCATGTTTTTAAAATCTTATTTTCAAAACCTATCAAAATGCTTAATATCATAGGAATCCCAATTAAATAAACAACAACTTGATTTTTGAATCAGGTTTTTACCACTCATAACCAAAACGTTACGAACCCCCCCCCCCCCCCCCCGACCTTCGCACTGTCCAGGCGCGCGCCGAGCAAACACCGCGATGCGACCAGACAATGCCAGACGGCCCGCCGTTACGCACGGGCAAAGCATAGTTCCAATCCCGCTCCACACAAGGGATAAGTGTCCACGCATTATCACTGTTAATACCGCGGCACCAGACAAAGTCTGGCAATGGCCAATCTCGCTCCAAACAACACGGCAACACGGAACATGCGTGCATGATATCACTCAGTTCATCAAAATGACCATGAATTCTCGGATCATCCGATTTGAATCCAATGGCTTCGAAGAATTTTAAGATCATGGCAAGAGGTAGGGAGTCCAGAGATTTTGGCCGTATTTCTGTAACCACGCAAAATTAGTCAATTTCAAACAGTGCTTATACATGTCATAAGTATCAACATGGCTCTAAAAATACAAAAAAGGATCCTGGTACCACGAGGAATAATTGACTCCTATTATTAAAACATTCATTGAGAACTTTGCATTCATTTGGATGGAAAAACGAATTCTGAAATCGCGCATTCCATATCGACCATTTGCGCCAAACATTACCGTGTGAGCCGGAACTTTCATTTAAATCACCGTGTAAAAATAAAATCTACTTGATCAATCGTAGTTGTTTTTATCATATCTTTATGAAACAAAATGGTACGGACTAGTACACTCGATCGTACCAAGAAAGTTCAGACTTTTACTGAAGCAGTGGCCTATAAAAAGAAATGATTAAGCTTGCCGCCCCTTGCCGCAAATCATTTTTAAAGGTCGGGGTACAGAGGCGAAACGAGAAAATTTTGTACAACACTGCAACCAGACTAGTCTACTACCACATGTTATTGTAAGCAAATGGGATTGGTGCCAGAGTGCCAGACTTATGTAGTCTGGCACGCGGTAACAGTTATAACGCTTGCACGCACGTGGAAAGCAAAAGCACAGGCTAGGCGAAGATGCTACGTACGTGAGTACGTTCAATGCAACCATTTCCAGTTCATTTGTGCGTACATTGTATAGCCTATGCGTTCGTTTCACGGAATCCACTGCGGCAGAATCTCGAGGGTTTGATACGGCAAAAAATTAAAATTAATTAGAATAGAAAACACATCAAAATGGGCGGCCTCGAGCCGGCCTCGACCGATTCGCCGAGGCCGGAAGGCTCCGAGGCCGAGGCCAAGGCCGACGCCTTGCACCTCCGAGGCCAAGGCCGAGGCCAATGCCATGAAAATCGGCCTCGAGGCCGGCCTCGAGGCCGAGGCCGGCCTCGAGACCTCCAACACTGTGTAACACTTTATTTTAATCCCTTTCCACCTCCATACTGTTCCCCCCCCCCCCTGCATAATCCCCCTTCACTCCCACACTCTTTTGTCCGTTCCCACTCCCTGTGACCTTTGATCCTTCCCCTTTCTGGTCCCTCCCCTGTTCATACCAGACCCCTTGTGGTTTGCCATCTCCCTTTGTTTCTTTGTTCTCTCATCTACCCTCCCCTGCATCTTTCCACACCTTTCCCACCTAATCCTCCTTTTGTGTTTCTTCTTTCATCCCTGCATGTTTGTGTGCACCCCCATGTTAATGTATGTACCTCTGTCATTTCTGTTTTAGCCTCTGAAGAAGAACTTGCTAAGTTCGCAACGTCAGGCCACATTAATTTTTAGATTTATATATTTCAGGTCCACCCAGTCAGTAAGCAGTTTGCAGCAGTCTTACTTTTTTCCTGTTTCAACTTCTCTGTTGCAGTATCCCTTCGTGGTGATCCTCCTTGCTGATATGTAAGTTTCATTGTGTTTTGTTTTGTTCCTTCTTTTGATCGTTTTATACCATGTACTAATCAAACTGTTCTCTCCACTCTACAGGTACCCACAATTTTGTTTTGTTTTGCTCTGTCCCTTCAAAAGGCATGAGCAACTCCATTTGACTTGTACTTTTTGTCTTCGTGTTCCTCCACTGATTTATTGTATTAACCATTTATTCTCTCCCTTTCTACAGATATGAGTGACACCATTTGCACTTTCCAACAGCTCAGAAAGGCAAAGGAAAAGGCCTTACGCTTCTCCTACCATCAGGATAACTACAGTTTTTACTCCCTCTCTCGATTTATCCCCAAAGGTTTGCAACTGTCTCACACTCCCTGCTTAGGAAACCTCCCACCACACCTTCAAAGGAGATGGAATCAAGTTATGCATGGTGCCTCTATTAAACTCATCAATATTCTCTCTCAGCAGTGTCAATTTACACGTGAGGACCTCCATCAGAACATTTCCCACCTTGACTCCCAACTCAAATCCAGTTGTTCTGATTCCACGTACAGGAATTTCCATGATGAGATTGAAAGGGGTTTGTCTAACCTTGACTCTGTCCTACTCAACAGGAGAAACAAGAAGATTGGTGGCTTGCTTGCCAAGCAACAACAACGCAGACACAGACGTTTCAGACGTCCTAGGTCCCCATCTACCACGCCACCACCAGAACCCCCTGTCAACACTGTAGTTAATCTTTCTTCCTCATCAATATCTGACGCAGAGCACAAACTTCTCTCCAAGGGTCTCAATTTTTTCCCGCTCCCCGTTCTGTGAACCAGGTTCAGCTCAGCCAAGATCTCACGGAATACTACCGTAGAATCCGTCTGCGTGAGTTTTTCCTGGACAGTGAACCGTGTGAGCCAGAGCCTTTTCGAATCAAGAGTTCATGGGTACCCCCCAAGAATCGTGTGCCAGCCATAGAGACATACGTTCAAGTTATAAATTCCCAAGTCACTAACCCGGACAACTTCCCCCACAGGACTCATGATAATCTCCCCAGAGAGGAGCGCCTGGCTCTCAACTCCTTGCGCTCTCGCACCGACATCATCATCAAGCCAGCAGATAAAGGTTCAGCTGTGGTCATCATGGATTGTCAGCAGTACATTGATGAGGCCCACCGTCATTTGGATAATCGCACTAACTAAACCCGCCTTGACTCTGACCCCACAGGCATTTTCTGTCGAGATATACAACAGGTACTTGACGATATGCGATCACGTGACCAGTTGTCCAAGAAAGCTCACAAATTTCTTTCTCCCTCTGATTGTAGGACTGCCAGATTTTACCTTCTACCCAAGATTCACAAGGCTGGCAACCCCGGTATACCCATCATCTCCGGTAATGGCTCACCCACGGAACGCATCTCCCTGTTCATTGACAGTTTTCTCAAACCCCTTGTCCCACAGATTTCGTCATACATTCACGACACCCCAGACTTCCTACGCAAGCTTGAAGGAATCAAGGACCAGGTTCCCAGCACGGCCATCATTGGGACTTTCGACGTCTCATCTCTGTACACCAACATCCCCCATGAGGAGGGTGTTCGTGCTTGCTCCTTGGCTCTGGCCAAGGCAGGACACACGACTCCTCCCATCAGTGATGTTGGCACCCTCATGAGACTTATACTAACGAAGAACAATTTTTCCTTCCTTGGTGAACACTATCTACAGGTACACGGCACTGCAATGGGCACTCGCATGGCCCCATCCATGGCTTGCCTCTTCATGGGTGACCTCGAAGAACGCATTCTTGCCTCGGCCCCATGTCGCCCTTGGATCTGGTGGAGATATATTGATGATGTTTTTTTCATCTGGACCAGCGATGAGGACAGTCTCTTGACCTTCACTAACCACATCAATTCCTTCCACAGAACCATCAAATTCACATCGGAGTTCTCGGCTGACCAAACCCACTTTCTGGATGTCACCGTCCGCAAGCAAGGCAACTCACTAACCACTGACCTGTATTCCAAACCCACAGACACCCACCAGTACCTCCACTCCTCCAGCTGTCACCCCAGGCACTGCAAAACTGGCATAGCGTTTAGCCAGGCACTCAGACTCAGAAGAATTTGTTCTAATGATTCCGATTTCTCCCGCCATACACAGATACTGAGGAACAACTTGGTGGCCAGGGGTCACAGCTCTCGCCAAGTTCATCGTGCCATTGCCAGAGCTAAAGCTATCCCCAGAAATCTAGCTCTCACGGGAAAGGCCCCTGATGCCATGGCCAAACCCATGATTCCCTTGGTTACCACGTTTCACCCCAATCTCCCTCCCCTTCGCAAAATCACTAATGACAATCATCATATCCTCCATACTTCAGATCGCCTTGCCCGCGCCATCCCCAACGGCCCCACATTGGCTTACAGGCGTCCTCGAAATCTACGGGACTTGATTGTTCGAGCTGAAGTCCCATCCTTAGATGCATCCCCTCCCACCCAGCATGGTACTTTCAAGTGCAGTTCCAGATGTGTTGTCTGCCAGATTCATATCCAGGAGTCTGTCTCCTTTTCTGGCCACTCTTCTGTCACTACCCACAGAACCATTGGTAACATCACTTGTAACACCCCTAATGTCATATATCTTATTTCTTGCAGGGTCTGTGGAGTGCAGTATGTAGGTGAGACTAAGAATACGCTCAAGAAGCGTTTCTATGCCCACCGGTCAACGGTCAACACCAAGAAACTGGACACCCCTGTTGGTCATCACTTCAACCTGCCTAACCACTCCATTTCTGATATGATTTTGCAGGGCATTGAATCTCTTGGCCATCGCAAGGACTCAGTTCGCCTCAGCAGAGAGAAAGTGTGGATGAATCGTCTTCGAACTATTCAACCACATGGTCTCAACATCCAACTTGGAAATGATTAATATTTTTCTTCCTCCATTGTCTTCTGTTACAGATAATCCACCTGGTCTTCATTGTTTGTGTTTCCCCATCTTTCCCCATCTTTCATCCCTTTCCACCTCCATACTGTTTCCCCCCCCCTGCATAATCCCCCTTCACTCCCACACTCTTTTGTCCGTTCCCACTCCCTGTGACCTTTGATCCTTCCCCTTTCTGGTCCCTCCCCTGTTCATACCAGACCCCTTGTGGTTTGCCATCTCCCTTTATTTCTTTGTTCTCTCATCTACCCTCCCCTGCATCTTTCCACACCTTTCCCACCTAATCCTCCTTTTGTGTTTCTTCTTTCATCCCTGCATGTTTGTGTGCACCCCCATGTTAATGTATGTACCTCTGTCATTTCTGTTTTAGCCTCTGAAGAAGAACTTGCTAAGTTCGCAACGTCAGGCCACATTAATTTTTAGATTTATATATTTCAGGTCCACCCAGTCAGTAAGCAGTTTGCAGCAGTCTTACTTTTTTCCCACTTTATTTTAAATGAAACTACATGTACACAGACATGGTCACGTTGGCGGGTGAAATCTTTGAAAATTAATTTCTCCAGTTTGGAAGACCGTATCTTCATGCAACTTTCAGGATTTATTTCCCCTAAATTGATCCAAGTATGTGCTAAAAGTCGTTGTGATATGTTCATTACTTTTCGTTGAAATTGGAAAAATAGGCCTCGCCACGTGCAATTTTGAAAATTGTAACACTGGCGTGCGCAATATCTATTAATCTTTTCAAGCCTCACGAATATTAATGGGGTTCCTATCCATCACGGTGTGCAGTAAACAATGGGATAAAAGCCTCCTTCACGAGTTGTTAATTGACAAATATCACCCTTTTTGCCGGCTTCCATTGGTCGATACCGAGACCCACGCCATGTCACGCCGAGTGACGTTAATGAATATGCTAATATGCCTATCATCATTGTGTGCTGGGCCGAAATCCGTCAGCCGTAGTGCCTACGGCGCTTTGCTGAACAACGCACATGGGTTGGGTCGGCAAATAATAATTTTGATCGTCTTTGAAATTGTCCTTGGAGATGGTTCACGTTGCCACACTAGCGTCCGCAACAACAGATTAAGCTGAAATTCGAAATATACTTAGATGATATAAGTGTTCAACTACTCGTGAAATAACAACTGGAATAAATTCCTAGAAATCGGGATAAATACATAAATGTGGGGAAGTTTTCGAACGATTTCTTCCAGACTTGAAGGTCAGCTCAGAAGATTGAGGTTTCGGCATCGATGACGGCGATTTTTTTTCACTGACATGAAGTTTAGAATTTCTTCTTCAGTTAGAATGTAACATTTCAATCATACCGAGCATATTTTCTGAGAAATACAACGTTGAACATGCTGCGTTTTTGGGGGTGCATGAATTTCACTGCTCCGTTATCCCGTAATCTCATTAGCTTTGCCTAACAACGGCGACGCTTTGCGGTTATTGCGGTTAGCAACCATATGGCTGAAACTGCTGAAGAAGACAGTAACTGATCCTTGTTTTGTGTTCATGGTTGTCTCTCTTTCTCTCTCTGTGAATTAGGTCGAGTGAAAACAAAATCATGTCCCGGCTTTTTGAGAAAAAGAAGGTATGACGGCCCTCTTTTCCCCCCAAGATGGCGGATGTATTCTTCCATTTTCACTGCTCTTTTGCTGATACAGGAACTGTCACCCTTTCTACATAGGCCTAGCTACAATTTTGTTGGAAACAAATAAAAAGACAATATATTGACAACATGTATGAAATAAAGGAGGCAGGCAGGAATAAGGAAGCGGGTGGGGACGGGAAACTGTTATTTCCTCTTCTTGTCCGTATGCGACTGCGAGACATGGTCAATAAAAGGAGACTTTCGAATGGTGTGCGCCCTTTCGGGCTCTATAAAACGCGTTTCACACGAAAAGATAGTTGGAAAGATCCAACATAGTTGGAAAGATCATTAAACAGTAGAAAATAAACGTCCACAAAACCCGAACCCTAAAACTCTGCGTTTTGTGTGTGTAATTATCACGCGAGGGAACTTCTGGGCACACAATTTCAGTTCCCCAAATTCGAGCCGCTGGAGTTTTAGTCCTAAATCTAATGAGACGTTTCTTTGCGAAAACGTTGCGTGAAAGACAGGCGCTTTTATTTGTGTTGTGGGACTTCTTGTGAATTACAATGCGTTGTATGCCGAGAGCTTTGACAAATAATTTGATGGCTTTATTCACAACTGGGAAATCGTAGGTTTTAGATCAGACAAAAGATGCCCATATATATACACTGCGTGTTATGTGAACAAACAGGATTTTACTGTGACGCAGACCTTTTTAATTTATTTGTATACAATCAAACACATACAGGGTGTGTCAATGAAAAGGTAATCCAATCCAAAAAGTAATGGGCTAATATGTAAAAGTTTACTATTTCTTCAGTCACGGATGACCGAGCACTTTTTCCAAGTTTGCCCAATCAGTGGCGAGTTAAGCTGTCGGATAAATGCGCTGTTGTTGACAGTAGGTCACAAAATAACGTACTTAAAACATAGCTGAGGCGTCGGCCCAAGTTGGCATGCCTTTGGCTATGCCAATTGTAAGCTACGTTTAACTAATTGTTGAAATGGGATTGCTGATGAAAAACAAAATATTCGGAATGATGAATTGTTTATGGAAAACATGACATACCATTTTAAGCAACATCTTACTTAAGCAACATCTGTTACATACCCCTTTAAGGTTCTCTGTTTACAGCGACAGCATTCCTCCGACAGCTAAACTCATCACGTATTCAGCAAACTTGGAAAAAGAGGTTTTTTTGGCCTTCGTTTTGCAATCGATTGTGCTCAGTCATCTGTGACTGAAGAGATGCAAATAAGGTATCAATGAAAATTCAAATTCCATCTTGAATAGCAAGGTTCTTTTTACAAGGAGCCACTTTGACAGTGTTGAAGTTTATAACTTTGACTATTAATCCATTGTTTTCGGATTATATTTTTTTTATACACCCTGTACCTGTACTAATTTTTGCAATCTCGAGACGAATGTACATCATTAACAGCCATACAATACACACTACATGTACATGTACTTTCAACAACAAACACAACAAATACATCGACAAGCATGGGCGTCACCAGGATTTTGTAGAGGGGGACAAAGAACTCACTAGTGATGAGAGAAATCACTGCCCATGAATAGAACAAATCGGCAGGGACACGTGTACGAATTGATGTATCTCTTAGTTTAGACCTTTTCGTTGGTTTCTACTGCAAAAATATAAATGAAATTAACAGTATAATATTGACTACGACCCTCTTTTCCCCCTTTCTTTGTCGGTTTTCCCAGGGGTCGCACAATTGGCCCCTTCCCCAATGTTGTTCAATAAACAAGAGTATTGTTGATGTACCCTAACGTGGCGCAGCCCCTAACGTGGCGCACTTTTATTTTTCGCCTGTAGCGCCTAGCTAGAGCAAAAGTTTTAAGTGAAATTTCACAGAAAGTGAAATTTCATCAAGTTCTAAACACTCCCGTTCATAAATCGCGAGTTTATTTACCTGTTACAAAGTTAAAAGAAAAAATTATTTTGGCGTGATTTTCCGATTTTATTTTCAAGTGCAAAGTGAACCCTTTGAAAATGCCCCGAAAAATAAGAAAATAATTTTCTGACAAACATCTGGCTGGGTTTGTAAGTAAAGATAATAATGATTTATCAGAATTTATCAAGTTTACAGAAATTCTTAAATGTTAATTTGGAATTTTCTGAGATTTATTCAAGTGCGCCACGTTAGGGAACACTCCGCCAATTTGTGCCCAATTTCCGGACGCGACCGTTTTTGCATTTCGGATTAAATTTTATGAAACCGAAATTGTTCACAGAGGTTAAATAGCAAGCATTAAAAAGTAAAAAGTACCAGTATTTCACTGCATGTATTTGAGGTTTATCAACAAAGAGGTTTGGCAACACTACATGAGGAAAGTTGGGTAAGCTTCGAAGTGCGCCACGTTAGGGAACACGACTATATAATTAACTGAAACGTCTTGTCTTCTTTTTTTCCCCCATTTTCTTTGCATTCATATCTTTTTCCGGGGGGGGGGGGGCGGAGCAACCAATGAAATTTTAGACGCTGTGAGGCTGTTGCCAGTCCTCATACAAGGAGTTAGGTCTCCAAACATTGGCCGTTTACGATTTCATGCAACACTTATGAACAAGGCAGTAATAATTTACTGTGGTCCAATTTGCAGGGTGAAGGGGCCTTATTTACAAGAGGTGTCACTAAATGGGTTTGTCACAATAAAAAGCTTCACTTGCCTTCCCAGTTGGTTGTTTGTTTCTTTTCTCTTGTGTGTTTGGGGGAGGGCAGGCATTGGAGGGTGGGGGAGTTGCCCCATGACTCATTCCCCCACCCCCAGTCAGAGGCTTAACTAAGGGGGCGGGGGAGAGGGTGAGGAGGAACGCCCCCATAGCTCCATCTGGGCCCAGAGGAAAATCTAGGACAAATCTCCATCTACTGAGAGGGCACTGCACAGAAGTAAAATGCAAGAATACATGGAATATTCACAACAGGACATGTGTGAATCTTAAAGTCTGAAAACCATTTATTTCGGGAACAGTATTTAACACTGACTTACAGCAGCTGATATAAACATATGTACATTTGCATACAATAACAACACAAATATTTACTCTCGGGTGTTAATTGAGGACAAATTTACATCTTTGAACAAAACATAATGACATCCTCAACTTAAGCCTTTTGAACAATTAAGTTTGTAAAAGTTCCTTTTTCTGTCAACAGACATAGATTGTCACAAGTGTGTTTGTAATTGAAACCACACCAAAGAATACTTCAATTTGAAGGCAGTTGGGATTTAGAATGGTAGAGATTTAGGGTGGAAGTGATGAATGAAGAGTTCTTGTATCAATAGTAACAATCACTTGAAGCTGTTAAATGCTAAGAGGTGCAATTAAATGATTCAGTTGCTCCCAATCGAGTACACTCAAAAGTTAACAAATTAAGAATAGAGCCAAAGGCACATGGTCAACTATTTAATTGTGAAACCTGTGAATGCAATAAGTCAAATTCTAAAATTGTTACATGTATTAGCAAGAATTCAGATCCGTGAAAGGATATCGCTACATCAAACCAAGGGTGGACTGAACCTTTCTTTCCCAGTTCCTTTCTTCTCAAATCTCGCAATGCTTCTTACAACGCTCTCCTCAATACTCCTGGATGCTATGCTGGACCCAATGCCAGGTTTATCCTTCCTTGACCCTTGACCTGTGATCTCTGCATGGTGTGAGCGGGACAAGAGTTGCTGGGCAACTTCCTCATCATCTTCGTACTCAAAGTCAGATGAGGACACCAAGGTGTTGGTGGAAGCTCTAGAGTCAGTGTGCCCAGCTGGTGTGTCTAGGGTCCCTCTGGTTTCAAAGCTTGACTGAGCATGTACTTTTGCCTTCTTGGACCTGCTGCTCCTGGTGGTTTGTCTTGATGATGGTGGCTGCGGTGAAGGATCAAAAGTCTCAGACAGCTTAGACTTGGACTTCAAAGAAGTGTTCTTGGAAGAGGCAGATGGCTCTGGAGATCCTGCAGACATTCTTGGCCTGTTGGAGGTATCAGTAATACTGCGATTCCTGGAGGGTGGAGGCTCAGGTGACTTGATTGAAACAGAGCTGGTGGGGAAGTCAGTGCTGTTGGAGAAGCTTCTCAGTGAGAGGCTAGACTGTACAGAGGACTCAACACCCTGGTTAGGGTGTCCCTTAGACCCACGAGGCTGGGGTGATTGCTGTGAGTGTCGTGGTGAGGAAGGAGCATCCCAAATCTCCTGGGTCCGATTCTGATTAGCCACTGTATTCTGCTGGCTGGAAGGTCTCGCAACCTGACCAGAACCTGGAGACTCACTGTAACCATTGGTGGTGCCTGGAATGGCCGATGCCTGGCCTGATTCAACATCCGGTGATTGCCAGAAATCTTCCTCCTCTGGCTCACCCTGGCTCCTCCCTGCAATGTCCATGATCATGCCAGTTGTTGAGGCAACGGTGGAGGTCGCTCGTGGGTTTCTAAGTAATTCTTGGATGGTGCTCTGGGAGACCACTGCAACTGTGTAAAAAGGAAAGACAACTTTTTTGTTGGCCTCAAGGATTTTTAAGTTTGCTTCCTTATTGACCTGTTCAGAAGGTACTTTTTGCCAACTTGGAAATAACTGGAGTAGTTATTTTGGGTGTCTATACCCGTCTTTACTTGTTTTATCTAATGGTACCGTGGATCTTGACAAGGTAAGCATTAGTATAAAGATCGAGACTTTTTAAACATTGTTCTAAATGTTATTATGACTTATCAAAACTTATTGACCTGTTCAGAAGGTGCTTTTTGCCAGCTTGGAAATAACCGGAGTAGTTATTTTGGGTGTCTATACCCGTCTTTACTTGTTTTATCTAATGGTACCGTGGATCTTGATAAGGTAAGCACTAGTATGAAGATCAACACTTTTTAAACATTGTTCTAAGTGTTATTATGACTTATCAAAACAAACATGGAGTTGGTTGCTGTACTTCCAGAATCTGTATAAACTGGACAAAATATCAGGGGCTGAAGTTTTCTTGGACCTCATTTTCAGAGATCCTTGAAAAAGTCTTGTTGCATATTTTGGACCGTTTGGAACAATGTTTGAAATTTTCTGAGCATTTTGCTCCCCTGCCTAACATAGTGAGCTACAATAGGGTATGACTTACACGGCTGTAAACTGCCACCGTCCGATCTTGGTGTCAGCATTTGTTGGGTATCCAGGGAGCTGATGGGTGTGAGTGAGCTCAACCTACTATCTGAGAGGCAAGACTCTCTGGCCTCTGCAAGGAGTTTCTGTAAGATGTCCTCAGGAAGTCTTGGTGTTGCCTCCTATAGACCCAAAGTTTGCGGTTTAGAGTTGGTTGACAAACGGGTTTATGTTAGCTTTTTGAGAACTCTATCAAACATTTATTAGTACTCTGATGTTTTTTATACAAAAAACTTTTGCAAAAGGACTTAAAAGGAATGTCCAACATTTGCTTTTGCTGCAATTTTCAGAAATAAATGGATTTTGGAGGATTAGTATGTTATAGCAAATATTGTTAAAATGACTTGTTTCACGTTTTGGGCTTGTAGATGCTGGACAAACCAAGAAAACCAATCATTTTCTTGTACTCTGGTTCCCTGACCCCACTTAAGATGAAACAGAGCAATTTATTGACTTTGGGGAATTGTAAGGTCAGAGAATCAGTCAAGCAGGCTTGTACCCCTTCACAGGTGTGTAATCAGTTGCTAAGAAAATGTGGAACAACTAAATATGAAGAATTAGGAGCACTTTTTGAAAAAAGCCAGTTTTCTCCAACGCTGGTCGGTCGACCAGCGTTGGAAAAATACCATATTTCTTGAAAATGATGTCAGCACACAAGGAGCCACGATTTTACAGGATGCTTTAGACTGTCATTCCCTAACAATCCAGTTAGGTATTTCATGATAATTTGATCAATTCGTTTTTTGATGTTTGCCTACGTTGTATCTACCTCTTCAGAGTCCTTTTCCAAATTCCTGGACATTTTCAGCATAATTTTTTGTTTAGATAGTCAGATTTCAACTGATACTCAAAAGCTTACAATACTTGGATCCCTCTCATCTACAATCCTGGCCAAATCTCGCTGGGCCCCAAACCCCCCGGCCCCGTTCAATGTTGTCTCTCATTGCGCGGTGTGTGCTCCATTAGCTGGAGAGAACAACATTGACCAGGGGAGCGGGGGAGTGGGTGACCGTGGCAGGCCCAACCATTTTGGCCGGGATTGTAGGTTCTCAGGTTTAAATCCTGCTATACCAGATTATATTTCAACATAATTGGCGGGCCCAGAAAAGGACTCAATTACAGCACTTATCAGTCACTATTGAACGTGTGAGGTTTTGATTACCTGTGTGCTGCAACCATCCTGGTCTGCTGTGGAGTAGGTACGGCCAGACCGGGGCGATGCTTGAAGGATGGAATCAGTCTCAGTTGCTGCCCTGGAGCTCAGCTCGGAGCACTGCTCCAATAGCTCAGAGAGGTTTTCTTGGGATAGACGTGGTGATTTGTAAATCTGAGGGATAATCAATAAGAATTTAGTTAAATGTAATCAACCCTTATATCAAATTACATCGGCTCTTTTGGCAATAAAATTGAAGTTGAAATTAGAGTTAAAATTAACAAGAGGAAATCATGAAAAAATAGCACTCTCAAGAATAGACATTAGACAACTTTTTTAAGGAGAATATAACTTATACAGTGGCACCTATAGAACAACACCTAAGTTAATTTAAAGGGTTTGCAACTTTGTATTGCGGAAGTTGCATGGACATAGCCAGGACTTTTCTAGAGGGGGCATAAACATTGTGGGAACATTTGCTCAAGGACTAAAGCGAGCGCGGAGCGTGAAGCCATCACGGCATGGGGTCAGGCGCCCGCTTCTCAAAATGTGCTTGGATTCTAGACCCTCTGAGGTGCTATCTTATGTGATTTCTGGCTACTTTCCCCCGACTTTATTGAGCAAAAATTTTACAATTTATAAACAAACATTTGGCTGCACGGTCACCGATTTAAAATTGCCCTGAGAATGTAGATGCCAGCACTGCTGGATATCACTAAAAGTGGAAAAATAGCAGCACAGTGTGGGCACTTGGCATGCTTTTTTTTTGTTAGTTCAGTCGACTCTCGTTAATACGAGGCCCTTGGAACTTCTGAAACTACCGCGTATTATCCGATACCTCGTCTTATTAGCGACGAGCATTTTTCGTGCACTCGCCGACATGCATCATGGATCGTTTATGTAGCTAATGCATATGCCACATGCTCTTGCTGAAATTGTAATGAATTTGCCTTAAAAAGTGAAGTTATGTTCTCCATGAAATTATGATGTATGAAAAATGAAGCCACGACAGTATGTTACAGTAAAACTTGTAGAGTAATTGAGAAGAATAAAAGAAAAAACAATAAACTGACTTTCAACCCAACAACGGGGCAAGCGGAATCGTCGCCACCCGCCTACCGTACCGATGCGATGTCACCGGCCTTCCTGTCATCGCCAAGGCACGCCTAAGTACATTAACATTTTTAGTTGGTGACCAACAGAAGAATTGCATTCAGTGTGCACGTAAATATGGGGATACCAGCGATTTATTTTCAATAGAGGGCGTGAGTCTGAGTTGAATTGTTAATGCCCTGGTTACGTTAAATTATTTTAGTGGGAAATGACTTTTAGCGGGAAATGACTTTTAGCGGGAACTGAGCGGGCTGACTTTTGTTTTAATTAGGATTAAGAGCATGGGTGGGAGAATGATTCATTTTTAAAAAATAACAGCGTTGCTGTTGAAACCCCTCAGCCAGAGTCAAGTTATCATCCGGAAACCATTAACCTTTAACTCAACGTGGTGACCTTGACCTTTGGCCTTTGACCCCAGAACCAGTCCCAACATGCCTGTACCAATGGGAAACCCCCTACCGAAGTTAGACACCAACATTTCATTTCTAACTCAAGTTATCATTCGGAACCATTTACATTGAACTCACCACGGTGACCTTGACCTTTGACCTTTTGACCCCAAAACCAATCCCAACTTGCCTGTACCCAAGGGCAAACCCCTACCTCAGTCAGACACCAAAATCTCATTTCTAACTCAACTTATCATCCGGAAACCATTTACCTTTATCTCACCATGCTGACCTTGACCTTTGACCTTTTGACCCCAAAACCAATCCCAACTTGCCTTCTCCCAAGGGGAACCCTCTTCCAAAGTTAGACACCAAAATCGCATTTCTAACTCAAGTTATCATCCGGAAACCATTTACCTTTAACTCACAATGGTGACCTTGACCTTTGACCTTTTGACCCCAAAACCAATCCCAACTTGCCTACTCCCAAGGGCAACCCCCTATCAAAGTTAGACACCAAAATCTCATTTCTAACTCAAGTTATCATCCGGAAACCATTTACCTTTATCTCACCATGCTGACCTTGACCTTTGACCTTTTGACCCCAAAACCAATCCCAACTTGCCTTCTCCCAAGGGCAACCCTCTTCCAAAGTTAGACACCAAAATCTCATTTCTAACTCAAGTTATCATCCTGAAACCATTTACATTTAACTCACCACGGTGACCTTGACCTTTGACCTTTTGACCCCAAAACCAATCCCAACTTGCCTACTCCCAAGGGCAACCCCCTATCAAAGTTAGACACCAAAATCTCATTTCTAACTCAAGTTATCATCCGGAAACCATTTACCTTTATCTCACCATGCTGACCTTGACCTTTGACCTTTTGACCCCAAAACCAATCCCAACTTGCCTTCTCCCAAGGGCAACCCTCTTCCAAAGTTAGACACCAAAATCTCATTTCTAACTCAAGTTATCATCCGGAAACCATTTACATTTAACTCACCACGGTGACCTTGACCTTTGACCTTTTGACCTCAAAACCAATCCCAACTTGCCTACTCCAAAGGGCAACCCCCTACCGAAGTTACAACCCCAAACAACATTTCTAACTCAAGTTATCTGAAAGGAACATGTTCTGAAAGGAACATCACCCCACAAGGGTGGTCTGGTCAGAACGGCCGTACGGACGGACGGACGGACAGACACACACACATCCGGACGGACGGACGCCCTAGGCGATGACAAAACCCCTCGAGCCTCTCGGCTGAGGGGTAAAAAATGGGGATTTCACGTATCTCGCGTCAAGAGGGGGCGAGTTTTTCTTCTATTTTTCTCGTTTTCAACTTTCCAAAAAAATTAATAAACTGCGTATTTTTAATTCTTCTGGGATATGTTTTTGGGGGAGGGTATTTTAATACTTATCAGGGATTTGTTGTTTTTAACACTAATTTTTTTTTTTTTTTTAAATAAGCTGAGGTTTTGGGAGGGTATTTAAATATTTTCCGACTTTTTCTTATAAAATTGATTCATCTACTTTTCATCTACAAGTGCATTTTTTTTTTGGGGGGGGGTTATTTAATTTTTTTACAGGGAATTTATTTTCAAGCACAATAAACATGGTAGGCCTGCCGCGATCGTGCGGCACGCTCTTGCGTTCGGGCGGGACAGGACACGATAGCCACCGTAAACTTGAAGATTCCCCTTTGATGGCACGGGACAAACGCCCATTGTTGGCCTTCTTCGTTCGGGCAGCACCATAAAGATACCCTGTGATCGCGAGGGAATCGTAAATGCCTATTGTCTGCCTTGTTCCTTCCGGCGGCACGAGAGCCATCATAAAGAATCCCTCTGATAGCCCGGGAACCGCAAGTGCCCATTGTCCACTTTTAGCCACCTCATGCAGCCCGTGAAAACACAAAGAATGGTGTGCTTTGGTATAAAAATCGCGGCACTGAAGTTCGCAAGCATCATCATGGTGCCAATTTAAACTGAATAGTTAGGTTCATTGACTGACAAGTTGTTTTCCCAAACGCACGTGGAAATAGACAGATAACAATAGATTTGCACTTGCCAGATTGCAAAAAAGTGCTTGTCTTAACCGTCATCTTGTATCACCCAAGCTCATATTAAGCATTTTTTCCCTCATAGTAATATGCACACTTCGGTCGGGACTGACGAAATATGCTCGTCTAAACCGAAATCTCGTCTAAACCGTGCTTGTATTAATGAAAGTCGACTGTATTTAGATATTTCAGTTTAAATTTATGTCAAGAGGAGGGGTCATTTTGAAGATCTGACTTGTATTAATGACTTGCTTTGGTTTAGCGGGCGTGGGTGGGGGGCAAGTAAGTGTGAGGAGGTACAGGTGAGAAGAAGCTTTGCTCATATGTAGGACAACCCTTTGTAATGTCAGGCTGGAGGAATCTACCATAAGGGTGTCCGTAGAGTGGTACAATAACAATATACCAGAATATCATCAAAATGATCCTTTGACCTCTGATTTCTGGCAAAACACTAACTAAAATTGACTGATCCACTGAGCCTTGCCCAATGAGTTGACCATGCGTGACATCAGTGTGCACATATCTGATGCACGTCTGGAACATGCAGTAAGGCATTGGAGAGGTACACTTGTTGCCCTCATGTGCAGTGGGCTTGGCCTGATGGATGGGTCTTAGGCAATGAGTGGCAATGCAATGCACTTACCTCTCTTTCTACGCGGTTCTCAAGGTACTCAAGCTCAACTTCAATTCTCTTCAGTCGCTCGTGCTGCCTCCTGTCATCTTTGGTATCTTTCAGGATCTTCTCTCCTGGAACATCTCTATGATAACTATCACCCCTCTCCTTGAAAGAAAAACAGAAATTCCAAGTGGTGATCTTGGACTGAGAACTCAACAAGCAGTAGAATGGTGACCAGACCACACTGTGGTTAGAATGGGTAGCGGCCTGACAAGTGTTGTAGTCGAGTCCATCACAAGTCCTGACCAGTCCATCACAGGTCCATAACAAGTTCTCCTCTCTTAAGCCAAGTCACAACCTTAATTGAACTGTGACAAAAGGATTCCTATTTTTATGTTCATCCCTTGTTAATTATGGCTGGACTTATGGACTTGAGACAGACTTGACTACTACACTGCTAACTACAGCTGACATGTTGCTGGTTCCTAGGTACTGTATGATTCTCTACTGTAGTGGGACTGTAGTAAACACCATGTCAGCCAATCTCTCAGCATTTAGATCCAAAGGGTATCCGGTTCGTTAGAGTGACGTCATCTCAACTTACCCATGCGTACTTCACAAGGTGTAGCATAGCACGAATGGAACCAGAAATTAACGTAACTTGAGTGTTTAGCCAATGGGTGCTTGTAATCAGTATCAGTGGTGTGTACGCGTGTATGACAAAGTCACTAATGAACCGGATAAAATCGAACATGAAAGATTGCATTGTCAACATGGACAGAGCACACCCTGGTGACACATTGATTCTTTACACAGTTGGGTTAAAAGAAAGGCTGTACTGGCAATCTTTAGCTGCTTAGCAGGATTTAATATAAGTAAGTCAGTAGCAAGTGCCACTGTAAAGACTACTTAACAAACATTTGGTAATATAACAAAGATCTCCTTTGGCTCTTAAAAGTTGTGTTTAGTTATCTCTAGCACTTATTCAGTTCCAGCAGCGTAGACTGGTTCCAGCCCCCTATCCCAATCGATAATGCAGGGACTACCAACCAGTCTACCCAAAGGGCGGATTTGTTTTTGAGCAAAAGTAATCTAAAATAAAAGCTTCAGATGATTTCATATGTCCAAAATATAAAATAGGTAATTCTTCTTGTTTAAATAAAACATGCAAGTCTAAAATGTTAGGATAAACAAATCAAATATGTTGAAGAGCACGCACAGTTCATCTTCAAGTGACTTGCTTCTAATTGGAATTACCTGTGATGGTGTAGTGCTGATGCGGTCATAGTCTTCCTCAGGCAGTAGAGCCTTGAGCTTAGCATCGATGTCCTGGAGAGCTTGTTGGTCTGTGGCATCAGGGATGTAACCCACTCCTGCTGACAGCTGCAAGGCATTCATGGTACGGGTGCTGTCCGGCTACAACCAAGCAATCAATTAAAAAGTTAAAACAGGTGAATGTGACAAGTGTTGCCATCAAGGTACTTGTGATGGAGCACAAGTCACAACATGTCCATTACATGTCAATCACAAGTCATCTGGCTATTCACTAGATATTCAAATGAACTCACAGGCTATTCAAATGAACTGTAAGAAAGGCATTCCTTGACGGACGGGGTGTACTGCTCAAAACATCACGTAACCAAACTGTTACTAGTGACTAGACTTGTGAAATGACTTGTGATTAACCTGTGAATGGACTTGTGATGTACTACATAAAGTACAACGCTGGAATATGAGGAGCCATATTCATTAAGCTGTTAAGCAATTAAAAAATGCTAAGCAAATTGATGAGCTAGGAGGAAATCAGCTGCGATTCAGTCACAAGCAGCATACCCTGCAATGCATAGCTAAGCTAATTTCATTTCTTAGCAAATTTCTGTGATTAGAGGCTCCTCAAAATGGGCCCCATGTCCTTACCATGGGGCCTGATGTCAGGGCACAAAACACCCTCTCACTTTCTGAGTTGTCCCCATCACAAGCCATGGACAGGGGAAAGGTAAACTTTACTCCAGAAAGAAATGTAAACACTACTTGAAATGTTGAAGTCTCTCATCTCAAAAAAGATTTTGCTCAATTAGGCTTCATAAATTAAATATTGATATACGATGCTTGTCCACATCAGTTTTGCTGGCCATGAGTAAACCAAAAATAGTCCTTTTTCAAAAGAGATTTTAAAAAATGGCCACACAGGTACCGGCCTGCTAGGTATGCATTGGCTCAGGATGGCATGAGACACCCGGGTACCGGCCTGCTAGGTATGCATTGGCTCAGGATGGCATGAGACACCCGGGTACCGGCCTGCTAGGTATGCATTGGCTCAGGATGGCATGAGACACCCGGGTACCGGCCTGCTAGGTATGCATTGGATCAGGATGGCATGAGGCACCCGGGTACCGGCCTGCTTGGTATGCATTGGCTCAGGATGGCATGACGAGGCACCCGGGTACCGGCCTGCTAGGTGTGCATTGGCTCAGGATGGCATGAGGCACCCGGGTACCGGCCTGCTAGGTATGCATTGGCTCAGGATGGCATGAGGCACCCGGGTACCGGCCTGCTAGGTATGCTTTGGCTCAGGATGGCATGAGGCACCCGGGTACCGGCCTGCTAGGTATGCATTGGCTCAGGATGGCATGAGGCACACGGGTACCGGCCTGCTAGGTATGCATTGGCTCAGGATGGCATGAGGCACCCGGGTACCAGCCTGCTTGATATGCATTGGCTCAGGATGGCATGAGGCACCCGGGTACCAGCCTGCTAGGTATGCATTGGCTCAGGATGGCATGAGGCACACGGTTACCGGCCTGCTAGGTATGCATTGGCTCAGGATGGCATGAGGCACCCGGGTACCGGCCTGCTAGGTATGCATTGGCTCAGGATGGCATGAGGCACACGGGTACCGGCCTGCTAGGTATGCATTGGCTCAGGATGGTATGAGGCACCCGGGTACCGGCCTGCTTGGTATGCATTGGCTCAGGATGGCATGAGGCACCCGGGTACCGGCCTGCTTGGTATGCATTGGCTCAGGATGGCATGAGGCACACGGTTACCGGCCTGCTAGGTATGCATTGGCTCAGGATGGCATGCATGACGGATCCAGCTCTTTAGGAGCCGACCCGACCAAACCTACCAACTGGTCGGGTCCTCACGCATACTTTTGGAGCTTTTCTAAAAGGAGAGTGCATGTGTGCCCCAGGGGATTAAGATTGTTATCACCACTAATCCTATAATGAGTGTGATAAGAGATCCTGCCTGAACGATTCAGCTTACAATTTTGCAACTAAATACCTTGATATAAATTCATATAAATATCTTATTATTTACGTGTGTGAAATGTTATTTTGTTTTCTTTTTTGAACGGTTAAATTCCATAAAGTAATGACAGAGAACGATTATTACCGCTGGTCGTGATTTGTATGTACATGTACATGTACATGTCCATGTGGTCATATTGAAAGTAGTTCCAACACTCACCCAGCCAGCTGTGTTGTCCACAGGAGGTTGTTTATTTAAGTGATTAGGGGGATTATCTTGCTGGACATGGGTGAAGTGTGTTTACTCAAGGACTCCCCACTGGGGTTGAAAAGTATGTGTGAATCCATCTAGGTTTTCTAAAGGGCTGTTCACGTAATGTGAGGCACCCGGGTACCGGCCTGCTAGGTATGCATTGGCTCAGGATGGCATGAGGCACCCGGGTACCGGCCTGCTTGGTATGCATTGGCTCAGGATGGCATGAGGCACCCGGGTACCGGCCTGCTAGGTATGCATTTGATCAGGATGGCATGAGACACACGGGTACCGGCCTGCTAGGTATGCATTGGCTCAGGATGGCATGAGGCACCCGGGTACCAGCCTGCTAGGTATGCATTGGCTCAGGATGGCATGAGACACACGGGTACCGGCCTGCTAGGTATGCATTGGCTCAGGATGGCGTGAGGCACCCGGGTACCGGCCTGCTAGGTATGCATTGGCTCAGGATGGCATGAGGCACCCGGGTACCGGCCTGCTAGGTATGCATTGGCTCAGGATGGCATGAGGCACCCGGGTACCGGCCTGCTAGGTATGCATTGGCTCAGGATGGCATGAGGCACCCGGGTACCGGCCTGCTAGGTATGCATTGGCTCAGGATGGCATGAGACCCACGGTACCGGCCTGCTAGGTATGCATTGGCTCAGGATGGCATGAGGCACCCGGGTACCAGCCTGCTAGGTATGCATTGGCTCAGGATGGCATGAGACACACGGGTACCGGCCTGCTAGGTATGCATTGGCTCAGGATGGCGTGAGGCACCCGGGTACCGGCCTGCTAGGTATGCATTGGCTCAGGATGGCATGAGGCACCCGGGTACCGGCCTGCTAGGTATGCATTGGCTCAGGATGGCATGAGACACTCGGGTACCGGCCTGCTAGGTATGCTTTGGCTCAGGATGGCATGAGGCACCCGGGTACCGGCCTGCTAGGTATGCATTGGCTCAGGATGGCATGAGGCACCCGGGTACCGGCCTGCTAGGTATGCATTGGCTCAGGATGGCATGAGGCACCCGGGTACCGGCCTGCTAGGTATGCATTGGCTCAGGATGGCATGAGGCACCCGGGTACCGGCCTGCTTGGTATGCATTGGCTCAGGATGGCATGAGACACACGGGTACCGGCCTGCTAGGTATGCATTGGCTCAGGATGGCATGAGGCACCCGGGTACCGGCCTGCTAGGTATGCATTGGCTCAGGATGGCATGAGGCACCCGGGTACCGGCCTGCTTGGTATGCATTGGCTCAGGATGGCATGAGGCACCCGGGTACCGGCCTGCTAGGTATGCATTGGCTCAGGATGGAATGAGGCACCACAGTATTATGTACTACACGGCATTTAGACTTTGGTTAGAATAAAAAAAAGCCACTCTCCAGCATCGTATTTATTTTTGATAGCAGATCAATTGATCATTTTATACCGACCTTTTCTTCCTCGTCAACCAACATCTCGACGTCTTGAAGCAACTCCTCAAGACGTTTCTTCTCATCATCCGTCATAGCGATGACATTCCCTGCATCACTGGCCAACTGGTAACATACAAATCCAAAACACCAACAATCAAATAATCCACATGTATATAATAGTTATTCATAAATATCTTAGACAGGTCACTACTCCTATTGGTCGAGAGCCCGTCACGTGGCCAGTTTTAAATGGTAGATTAAAGACATGACTGGCTGGTCTTAAACACTTTTGCAGTGTCCCATGCAATTTTGAATACGGTGCCAGCAGGCCCAGCACTGTTTGTTTTGGTTGAATGTTCACAATCCTCACATACATGTAGGCATGCGCAATACTACCAGTGAGTCAGTATTTCATAGTCCTAAATTCACACTACACCTGTACATCTGCGTTGTGCGCCACATTACGCAGTACACACGACGAGCGCATCAATCTCCATATAAGGAGTTGTTTACCAGATGGCCTTACCATTATATAGCTAGAGGTGTGTTTCATTGATCCAAATAGTTGAAAATTGATATTTTACATGTTTTAACTTTTAGACCGAAAAGTTGGCTCGGGTAATTATCAGCATCCAGACTCAAACCGGTCTTAAACAGAGTGTTTAACACCTCCCAAGCTCATATTTACTCCCTTCAAAATGAACCTCTATGCAAGGAACAGCATGATGAACACTGTCGTTCCTTATTATTCCAGTGTTATTTGGGAATATTGGCCATTATATCAATATCCATTAGTGGGTTGGAGGTGGGTAGGTCTAAACACTGATACTTCATTTATCAGAATTGGTTAGGGTTCTAATAACAAGGTAAACAACACACAATGCGGTACTGCACGTCACAGTGCATACATCAATTCTCCATCTCTTTTAAGGCGCTTGTCCGAGTTGAAATATCAGATCATCATTGTATGGAATCTTTTTTGAAGAAATGGGGAACTCCACCATGGGTATTTTCACATTTAAGCACTTATGGCAAAGTACACGCCATATTGTTTTTCATCTGAATAAGCACAAACTAATAGCATCTTCGTCTTGCCACAATCAAGGGTGTACTTGTCCATTGTGCTTTGTGAGAGATTGAAAGCCAAAATCTTCTCAGTTAGGACTAGAACCCATAACACTCGGCTTTCAAGTGATCACACTGATATAGCAATTGATACTGAAAGCAGTCACATTTAATGTTATCTTTGTTCTTAGGTAATGTACAAACTACAAGTGAAAAGTAAATAACCCGCTGACAGTTAAATATGAACAATCATGACCCAAAGCACCTACATCAATGTTCCTCTGAATGAAGTCATTGCTTGCTGACTGCGTGTCATTGTGACCTTTGCCCTTTGCCCTTCGTCTGCCACCACGCTTAGCCTTGTCGTCACCTTCAGCTTGACTACTCCTGTCTGTGCTGTTACCTTGTTGGGATTTAGAATCAGCTGGAAATACAAAAAATAATTTAAAAAATACAATAAAAAAGATTCACTGATTCACTGACAAGTGGCTTATTATGAAGTAGAAATTCAAAAACCGGCAGTCTCAATAATAGCCCATGCTGATTTACATGACGAGTTTTCCCTTATAATTCTTAGCGGTTATCTTATACACTATTAATATGGAACAACCCAAGTATCAGGACACACTTGTTTCATTTGCAACAATTTGAGGTTCCCATTAGAACGCCCTGTTCCAACTGGAACACCGAGCATTCCCTGACTGATCAAGGCGGTGGAAACTGCGCGTTACTTGTAGCAATGTTGCCTAGTCTGGTTCCCCGCTAACATTATCTTTGTGATGTTGTATTCAGGGGGTGGAATCAGACCTAATGAACTTTTGGACTTACTTCCCTTTTAAAAAAATCCTCCTAAAGCCACGAATTAGGAAAAAAAGATGGAAATTGAATCCACGGTCTCTGATCACTGAACCTTTGCCCTTACCCATTGAGCTACTGAACTGCTCGGCTGGAGTGGCAAATTAATTGTGTCACATCTATTACACGTACGTACATGTGCGTACGTGTATTACAAATGATTGTAGAGCGCCGCTAACATGGCAACAAGGCTACGGCTATATTGGGCAGTCAGTGGAAGCACCCCATGTTGCTGATTGAACAACCAGTTTTTCTCCATGCAACAAGAGTTCTGACACGCGCTAGATACCTGAAATTCTTTCATTGTATTCTCAAAGTGATCTTGATTGCATCAAGATGGGATGAAATTCAACGTTAAAAGTCCCTTGTCCACTATCATAAATACAGTGATAACTCTGACCTGCTCTGGTAAGGAAGTGACAACAGTTTACCTTACACAAATGATTGGAAGGCCCATGATATAAGCTTTACTTGTATGTGTTGGACATCCATAACATGCACTGATTGTGGGATACATGTAGGGACCAATTTACATGTCCATCATTTGAGGACCTCAAGAATTTGGCCATTAAATAATAAAATGAAATGACCCACTGTAGTTTTAAGTAACCACTATGTTAAATATTACTAGTAAAAGCTCATAACAGTGAAACATAACATGGACATACAGAAGACAATTCAAGAAAATAAAATTAAAAATGACATGTTTATACGTATTAAAAAAATTTTCCACTCGCCACATGGAAGGTCTATTGAGAATGTGAATGAGAATTACAACTATGGTCACCTTTTGCTTGCCTGTGGGTAACTCACTGATGTAGGTCTCGGTCTCGGTCTTGAGACTGGTCTCAAGACTGCTTTTTGCTGGTCTCGGTCTCGTTACCCTAGGGTCTCGGTCTTGGTCTCGTACTCTGTGGTCTCGATATTTTTGCTGGTCTTGAGTCGAGACCAGCAATATGCAGCCTTTATCGCTCATAATATTGATTACGTTGCTTTTGTTGTTTTCTTTCAGTATCGTTGGTTATCATGACCAACATTATTTTGATTTTTCGTCTTGATGTAGTTATCACTGCAGTGTGACAGGCCCGTATTTGTTCTATTATGTCATTTGCTCCTTGCTATATTTGACGTCAATAAAAAAGGTTACAAGTTCAATGTGTACATGCAATGAACGTTTTATTTATCAATTTATTATTATTTTACATTTAGTCTTTGTACTATCTGCGGTCTTGGTCTCGGACCATCTCGGTCTCGGTCTCTCTTGAAGGTCTTGGTCTCGGAACTCCAAGTCTCGGTCTTGGACTATCAGGTCTCGACTACAACACTGGTCTGCAGTGACCACGGGCTGCAATGATAACAATAATCTTACTTGCTTTAGTCCCCTGGATGCCATTGGCTTTAGCCCCTACCACAGGGGAGTCTGCTTCAGCTGGCTGGGTTGGAAATACTGGATCCACTGGCTCCTGCTCCACGGAAACCCCTGCAAGTCAATCAGCAATTAACCCACTAGCACTTTAGGTCGTATATTTTGTTGTATAACATACAGTGTTAGGGAGGTTTCAGGCAGTATAGGGAGTCATGCGTAGCATGGTGTTAGTCATATAGGGACTGATGGGTTCAACAAGTCTTGACTAGGAGTTTGCACAGTAATCCACTGATGCAGAGTCCTTGTTTCCTGTCAAGTAATGCTCTCATATTCAATTACACAATACAATCATATAATTAAAAAATTTTATGACTGAGTGAAATCACATTAAATAATGCTAAAAAAGTCACTGCACATTTTTGATAGGATGAATAATAACTTTAACCCACTGTTCAAACACTGGTGAGAAATGTTTAAAACAGGCCGATAATAAACATGGCCCCTCAAACAAGACAACAATTTTCTGCTTTTGTCTGTTAAGCACTACAAAATGTTGTCTGCTCGCTTGAACTCTTCATGCATGTACATAAGTTAGTTGAGCTGACCTTCACTATGACTTGCTGGAGGCACCAGGGCCAAGTAGCGACTGGTGTTGTCTAATACTTCCCGTTGCTCCTCTCTACCCTCCGGCCTGAGACCTTGTAGCTCTCGCTCCATGTCCCTGTGGGCCTGCAACCGCTGACGTTTGACCTCCTTCTCCTGGGTAGGGAAGATCAGCAATACATGTACAGGATTATCATTAAGGCCTGTTTCCAATATCAGCTCTCGCCCACCTATGTTGAAATCAACATGTGTCAGGGCCAACATGGGTCAACAAGGCATTACGTGCACACTTACATCAGTCTGTACCCAAAAGTTTGCTGTAGACGATGGATTTTCTACACAGACTCTCAACCGTGATCATGACAAGGGTTGGAAGTTACCCTCTTTACTCTCCAGAGAGAGTGAAAAGGACCTTACGAGGTCAGCATGTTGGGTCAGGGACAGGGGATGAAGCAAGGGTCCAACTCAAATTGGAGGGAAAGGGAAAACAGTGCATATTGCCTAGGCAAGCTGGACTGATGGCGTATGTACAGCTACTGAAATACATTTGAGTTGTGGTTGATTTCTGAGGAGTTTTTTTCCTGAAACTGCTTCCCTATGGGCTCTGTGCACAAGTACCCCTTCAACAGCCAAAAAAGGAGAGATGGGGGAGACCTAGACTGGTTCCCGGTCCATCCACTGCGGATTCGAATGTATCCAAAGTTATTGGGGGCGGGAATTAGTCTGGGAGCCCATCGACAGATAAATTTAAACTCATTTGCGCACCAACGACGCCTGACGCTCACGTGAGGACGGGGTGGTTAACAGCTTTGGCACATTCAGGTAGTCATGCGTACTTCGCGCGCGAACCAGTACAGTATGCATACGCCGTGTGTCCCGTCCACAGGGCTCTCAAAAGTGGTCAAAAAGCGCCCTCTTTTGCTGGTGCACGGAGCCCATAGTTGGGAAGGGGAACAGATGATACCTCTTGATATATTTCATATTTCCACCCATGTTCAATCACTTGGTTGAAATACAATAGACATACCTGAGCGATTAGGTAACTGGTACATTTGGCAAAGGCAAAGTCAATCTTGGCACGTACCTTGAGTGTCTTCTTGGCCAGTATGCGGTCTAGTTGCTGCATCTTCTTCATTGCCTCTCTGATCTTTGGATCAGGGATGCTGTCCAGTGGATCAGACATGGCTGACGTGGATTTGTCAGCGGCATCATTAGGCCTACTACTTCTCTGGCTGTCCTTGGATCCGTTATTGTTGTGACTGTTTCTGTTGGGATGCTGTTGAGTTTCAGTGTTCTCTGATGGAAACAAATTGAAATTTATTTTCAGAAATACTAGTCTTAAAACAGGCCGAGGAATACGACAAATCATGCCTAAAAAATAATGATAAACAGTTGGTGAGACACAGATAAATCACTCAACCACTGGTTTACCAATGGCTGTTGTCAGAACTGGCTCTGAAGTCAAAGGTTATAATTTCATTGTGACATAAATTAAAATATTCTATTCAAGAACATGCTTTAGTTCTGTTGATTAAAATCCTAGATAAACTGGAAATTGATTTTCAACAATGGAATCTGACCGCCTCAATGGCTGACCGCCTCAAACTGCCCTGACTGGTACTCCCTGTACCGCCCTAAATCACCCAAACAATCCATTGTTTTATGGATTGTTCAAGAAATAAATGCAATGTAATACAACACAGGTGATATTGGGTTAAAGCAGTCACCTACATACCTTTGTTGTCATCTGATTGGTTGCCTACATCACATTCGCTGTCAGTGTCTGATGAAAACAGTTCTACAACCTCTAGGTCAAATTCCTGGGAGATAGAAGAGATGATTTTCACAAATATGGGTGACTGTAACTTTGTCTAAATTAATATTATGGCTGATTCAGTACTGAACTGACAACCAATCACATAAGGAATCTGTGTGAAAAGTCTCTGCAGCTCCTGTACATTGACACAGTGAGCCAATATTTGCAAAATAAATATTTCAGATTATAAATAAATATTATTATTGTTAGCCTGGTTGGGCATCTTATTAAAATAGTGACAGCCCCAAACGCCCTGATGAATGTACATGCAAGAATCATGTGAACAAAACTGGTTGTCCTATACTGCAACAGCTAATCTTGACAGTCATGGGTCCTTTTATTTTTGCCTGATCATCCTCTGATGGAGATGGTAGTGCTCCAACGGTGAATTGTATTGAACTTGGCACAGCAGTGGCATATATGTAGTGTTAAGAGCAATGCTGGGCCACTTCCATATGGAATGGCAGAAGCATGGCAGACCTTGTTTAACCAATGATTCTAAATACCATGCTACTGCGGTGCTGCATTAAAAAAAATCTCAAGTGATTTGAATTCTGCACGGCAGTGGCACAGCGTTATGAATGGGCCTACTCCTGTTTTCATTTATCCCAACTACCTGTTGATTGAGAGTGGGAGACTCAGGAGGAAGTATCTCCAGGGAATTGCTGGTATCAATGCCTTGCCTAGTGCTCCCTGCAGATGATGGGGTTCTCAATGAGACACGACTCCCTGGCCGCTGATGGTTGCGATGGTTGCTGGCCGGCCGAGATATCTCATCTAAATTACCTTTGGTGATATCCATTGATCTGTGGGATCAAATAAGATCATAGCTTAAAAACAATTGCAGACCCCATAAAATATGTTTCCCTTCAGATACTAGACCTGAAAAGCAATGTCTCGCAATGTTTACATGTGAGATAGGAGGGGGCAGTGAGCTGTCGATGTTAAAGAGTGTAATTAGGCTAATATTGAATGTACAATTAGTGATTCTTTTCTTAAGTTAAAGTTGTTCATGTAATTACAGTGACACACACTGTGCCATTTTTGAGACAAGTATAACTTAACTTAAGAAACTCCAGCTCCAATGCTCATCGGGAATTCGACATTTAACGTTGGAGACAAAACTACATTGCACATAGCAGATTGAAAATGGTGGAAGCCATGAAATTTGGCCTCAACACAGCCGCCAAAATCATCGTTTTTTTCAATATCTTAGTCAGTTTTGCTCTGTTTCAAGTCGATCCTTTGCTTCGTGAATGATTCACGAAGCAAAGAATCGACTTGAAACAGACCAAACTGATTAAAATTTGGAAAAAATGATGATTTTGGTGGCTGCGTTGAGGCCAAATTTCACGGCCTCCGCCATTTTTAGACTGCTGGCTACAACGTACATTGACCTCCAGCTCTAAATGTTGAATTCCTGATGAGCATTGGAGCTGGAGTTTCTCAAGCTAGGACAAGTACAACTACAAGGAAAACTGCACAATTGAACAAACATCAATAAATCCCTAAGTTCGTGACCAAGAATTGTAAACAATAACTTTCATCAGCACACAAAATGGCATGACTTTCAGATGTTGTTAGTTCACATAGGATATGTGACAACAAACTGAATTAGTGAATAATCAAAACAGAAAAAAAAAAATCATTTTGCAAAATTGATCTGCATTACAAAGGACTGCTGAAAATACACTTACGTTTTTTAACCTGTCATGCCTGTGTAGTTTTATTTAAGTTAGGCAGTGGATATTTTGCCAGAGACGGCAAACCTTTAGTAAACGTTAGTTTGCCGGATATGCACTGAACATGCGCAGTTACTGTTTTTTTGTACTTAAACATTTTCTGGTGACAAATTTTAGTCTGGCTCCATGCCAATATTATCGTTGTAACCTCGTATTCACAAGATGGAATTCAGACCATTTTATAATTTCGGACTTTATTTCCCTTTAAAAAAAATCCTCCAGAGCCACAAATCTGAAAAACAAAATGTCATACTTTGCAATAAAATGTTTGAGACATGTTAAAATAATAAAAGAAGAATATTCTTATTTATTTGGGGATGGGAAAAAAAACCTTAAAAATGTGGCGGGGATCGGAATCGAACCCGAGTCATCCCGCTCACAAAAGCCTTTGCTTAACCACTACACCAAACGTGCTACACAACTTCTGGTGGGAATTTAATACATCTTATAATTCAGCCCTATCTTAAAGAGTACAGCGCCCTCTGTTGATATGGATTGCCGCCGGCAAACCTTTAGTAAACGTTAGTTTGCCGTCATTACCTCTGGCAAAATATCCACTATCTTTAAGTTATAACTTTTATAACACAATTAATTCGCTGCTTCGGCCCTCCGGCCAAGCAAACCGATGTCCCCTGAATTCAAAATCACAACGACAATGTTACAATACAAGCACAGAACCAGCCTACTGCAAAATGACAACAAGCTAGCTACAAACAACAATGCAGGCACTAGTCAATTCACTATTGTGCAGTTAGTATGGGAAACACTTTGGCGATCGTGTATCTACGGGCCCGGTTCCTATAACTTATAAGGGAGCAAAATCCGCTTTAATTTTAAATTATTTGACCTACCAAACTAGTTGGCGACATTAAGAACATAAAAGTATGTCATAGATAAAGGGCAGGGTTTTGAATTTTTAAGGGAAATTTGGGAGTGAAACGACGACAACAACGATAAAACGCAACACGAAAATAAAGATGGCGACACCGCGCGATGTACTGTGAGCCCGCAAGGCACGCTGAATGGAAAAGCCGCTGAATCACATGGCACCAACCGTAAACTGTGTAGGAAGATCGTAATTTCTACCCCAAGAAACTGTTCAAAAAATTACAAAAAAGGGGTCATACTGAGAGAGGTCTGCTTTAGGTTGTAAATGTCATTTTTGAGTAATAAAAAACACTCTTGACTCTAATTTGATCGAAACAAAACAGGGGCCCTACTGACACTACACGATCGCCAACACTTTCGACTTCGAAGTCAAGTCTCCTCCATGTCCGGTATGCCGTATGTCCTCATCACATGCATCATGCATCTCACTTCTCAGTAGGCCTAGACCTAGTTCGACTGCGTAGACACAACTCCACTGATTTTGGGGGGTTTTCCGAGTAGTGGGTCATTCTGCAATTAATTCGGCTAAATTTCTACTTACACAGTAAATTCCGATCCGATAACTTCTAACTCTGTGTTTAAAACTGGCTCAAATCACTCTGCTTTATACTCCTGTCCGGTTTCCAGACAACGACAACGCGCCGCCATTTTTCTTTTCACGCGCTCAAGGGATCATGGGTAGTTTCGTTTTATGGGCGGGCCTAGTCTAGTCTGTAGGAAGGGGGCACTCAGACTGTATCCAGTAGGGTGGCAATCAATCCCGGTACATACCGTTATTTCGTTTTACCGTTTTTGGATTTCCTCAAAAACAAAACAGGAAACGAGACATTGACAGTTTTGTCGTTTTACCTTTTTGTAAAACTGTCAAACGGTATTAAGTCACAAAAAACAATTACATTTTTATTGTTTTTTGTAAATTGTAGGCTAAAAAGCGATAACCGGTTATAGTTGCTTTATTTTTAGAGTGTTGTTTTACAAAAACTGAGAAACATGACAATGTCAAAACGGTCAATAATCTTGTCGACCATTTTTTTGGTTTCAGGTTTCCTTTTTTATTGTTGGGCATTCAATTTAAATTGTTTGGCGATCCACTCAACATTTTGTTCCCAATATTCGTTTTCGTTTTGGGGCGTTCGATTTCGTTTTGGCGCACTCAAGCCAATTTGCAGCATTCTTACATTAAGTTTTTGACATCTTTTGACGGTTGACGCATTCAAATTAGCGAACGTCGCTGGGCATATGACGTATGACCACGTTTTTCTTTTCTTCTTCGTTTATGGGCAGTCATTTTCATCGTTTGGTCATTCAAATTAATAAGATGTTTTAATAGATATTTTTCTTATTTTCTTCTGAGGTCCATTTTACCAAAATCTTTGTGTCTGTAAAATTTATAATGTAACAAATTAACTGATATAAGGGGATGATGTCACGAAATAATGAAACAAAAAGGATATGGAATTTCTTTTTCACTGTTGATCTGTTCTATACCTGTTTAAAATTTTGAACAAATCCTTTAACTTTGTTTACTGTTCTTTTTCGTTCTGTTTTGTAATTGTTTTTGTCTTTTAACTTATCGCTGATTCACCCATCGATCTCTTGACGTGCAAGACACAATGGCGTAAGGGGTTGGGAGTGCAGAGCGGCAGATTGCAACGGGCTAGACTTTTTAAAAAGCGTAATCGGGACGCTGATAGGAGCAAAATCGTGACGGCGAAATCGGCCGGTCGGAAAAATCGTTCGTCCTTCGGGAAATTTGCAGAGCGAAAATGTCCATGATTGTTCGCTTTTAACAAAGCCCCTATCAGAAGATGGTGCGAACCACCCTCTCCCCAGACTTTTACAAGAATACGAACATGCAGGAATTTCTTAAAAGATGCTTGAAAAAAATGTGGAATATGTTTGCCCATTAATGAAAATGAATGCCCGATCAACCCTTTACTGCTGGTTCGGACGAAATTGAATGAATAATACGATACTTTTAATTTGAATGCATCTTTTACAGGGACGAGTGAAGCTAAAAGACGATAGAATATGTTCGGATAGTGAAATTGAATGATTCTTTTTGATTGTCGAATGACGATCTGCGTGATCTTTCAATTTCAATCTAAATTGGATGAGCCAGGCGTTAAATTGAATGAAAACTTGGTGAAATTGGCCGGGAAAATCAATATATTTTATATCCCATTTAACTTAATTTTTCATCTTCATTTTGGCATTTCCTGGGCGTCATGATGCCTTTTTTCTTTTCATGCGAATGCAAATTTACATATTCTTGAGCAAAACTGTCATGTCATTTTAGGCAGAAATTGTGTCACACTTGCTTCAGCGTAAAAAGTCACCAGAAGTTTAGGGGTTTACTTTGGTTACTTCTCTGTTTTCAGTGATTCATTTGTTTTTTCAGTACATGACATTAAGACAACGAAAAAAACTGTATGCAAAATCTTTTTCATAAGCAGCATTGTGGGTTACAATTTGAAAAAAAACCCAACCTAATCTGAATACATGACTGTGGTGTGTTCCTAGACATCGCCGCAACAGCGCCCTCAGTTGTCAGGAAATTTAAACATGAACGATTTTAGATGTTTCAAAAGTGCACTCTGCAAAAGTTGTTACCAAAAAGGGATGTCTAGTAGTTTTCATACATTTCAGAGGAATGCATAATTGCTACAGATATGCTCCAGTGTGAAATTCATGTAATGGTCCCTTCTATATGTAAGAAATTCAGGCACGTGTTTATAGAGTGGGGAGGTTATTTTTTTTGGGGGGGGGGGGGGTTGTTCGACCCCCCCCCCCCTTGAAAGCCGAGGTCTGGTTTTTCGCATGTTCTTTCTTTCTTGTTTGTTTGATTTTGGTGATAAGTTTGTCTTCGTGTAAAGTACTAATGCACCTTGCGATAAGTTGGGTATAATGAACAGCGCCCCAAGCGTCGAATGAAGTCAAGCCCAATCCTTTCTGGAAAGTCGAATTTGCGATGGCCGGCCGTGTGGTGGTCCGTCGATATCGGTCAGCTTAAGCTTCCCTTAAGAAGTTCCCTGCAAAGTGCGCGTTGCATGCAACGGTCACAATTCTTTAAACAAATAATGAAGAGTTCAATTAATTTTTTGAAATAATAAATTGTATTTTTTTAATTTTATTCTCCAAGGATGAATTTCAATCCGAAAGAGATATTCGATCGTCTTACAACCTCCTCATTCTAGCCAGCATTGACCAAAATAATCAAACATACAGACGTTTTCCTATGATAATCATTTCCTGAAACAAATCATCTTCCTAGCCAAGGACTGATTGCTTTTGACTCACACGTCAGACTTCGCAGAAAACCAGACTTTCTAACTACACTGATATATATTTTGTGACAGGTTTGAGCTTATAAACACCATAATTAATTTTGTGCTTTGCATTAATTTTCAATCTGAACCACAAACAGTACGCTGAGATTATGAAGATTATACCGCAGTTGGGGACGGGGAAGCTGAAGCGTTAAAGATAAGCTCACCAGAGATTAAAAACAAACTGATAATAATTATAAAAGTTGATGAAACAAAAAAATGTGGTCTTTAGAAAGACTACAAGCTGGTGTACATGTCTTGTCCATCGGACTGTTGTGCAGCCGTTTGCGTGCTTGTTTGGTAAGATCATTGTTTTCAGTTATCCGTTTCTCATTCTCTCAGACCCCAGACTCACCAAGGCTTTCACTCTTCCTGCTCATTCAAGCTCAAATTATTTGATTTCATTTAAAAATTATGCCTTTGTGCGACGTAGACGACAAATCCTGGCCATTTTGAACAAACTTTCCTGGGATTATTTGTGTGCACCTGAAGCAGGTAACTATGGAGTATCACAGAGCCGGAGTTCCTCAAGTCGAGGGCCTAGAATCTCATGAAACCGACGCCAGAGGCTAAGCATCCTGCAGTGTGGGTTTGTCATTTCGGACCTGCGTACATTAAAAGTGGACTAGAACCAATTTTCGGTGCGGAAGCCTGGGGATCAAATTTAAAAAAGAATCAAAAAAGAGGTACAAAGAGGGGGAGTTATATGAACTTAAGTGAGAGCACACAAAAAGAGCCATGAGAAAGTGAAAGACAGTTGAAGTTTTGACATAATATAGGTGTGAAGAATAGGCCGACATTTTTCCGTACAGCCAATAACACACTAATTGTAGCCTAAATAGCTTCAATCATATGGAACTACAATCCCGGCCAAAATGGTTGGGACACGTCGGCCACACAATGAGCCTTCCCCTCCCCGGTCCCCCACTCCCCCGCTCCCCCGGTCAATGCTGTCATCTCGCGCTTGAGCACAGACCGCGCAATGAGAGACAACATTGGCTGGGGGCCGGGGGCCCAGCGAGTTTTGGCCGGGATTGTAGGTCGACTATAATGTGTACCATTTCACCTCAGATGTGTTTTCTTTTCTCGATTGGATTTCCGGCCCTTTAAAAACAAGTGGCTTCGCTCATAAAATCACTTTTTATGGACAGGTCTGGTACTCAAGGTCCTTCACGTAATTATACGTTGCTGACCACCTGTTCAGGCCCCCTATACCTTAACTATGCGATGCAGTAACCCCCCTTGACGTTTCCTCCAGAAGCAACATCTGCACGTAATGGGTAATGCTAGGGCTATTGACAAAGAAGATACATGTACTATAATAAAAACAAAATGTTTCGATTGATTCAATAATTTATGTTTCAATTCAAGGAAAATGCTCAATTTTGATACCTGTTCATAACTTAATGGTTACTGCAAACACTGCGCAGCGCAATCGTGGTTCACGGGTCAAGAGTCCGTGGAGAACCCGTCCATAGTTTAATTCCCAACGCAGTTTTTGTGATGAGCAAAGAAGTTTTAAACTTGACACTCATATTATAAAACTGAAATCCAAGATCGATCCCCGAAACAAATCAAAAATTTGAACACAGTGCACTTGTTATATCCGTGCTCTTCAATAAAGTCAATTTTGCTATCCTGACACATTTTAATTGATGTGTTTTATTCAACGAAAATGATTTATTCCAGATTCTGTAACCTTCTGAAAAAAAAAGTGTTTGCGCTTCTAATTCCCCCCCCCCCCCCAAAAAAGAAGATGCGCCTAAATTGCGAATAACTTGAAAGTACTTATTCCATAACTACGCGGGCATTTTATTTTCGTTAAAAACGCGAATAACATTTGTATTGCTAGAAAACTAGCAAATACAAAAGAATCCCCCCTTTTTTTTGGGGGGGGTGGGGTGGGGGGGGGGGGGACTTGAAAATAGCAAGGACAGTACCAGATCACGGAACACCCCAAGAGGTATGGACCTTCAATTCCAGTAATGCGTGGTTCGCATTAAAACCAATTCCGTGAAAGCCCCGAAGACGAAGGTCACTCTTATTAGTGATAACATCACTTCTGTCACTTAACAGCTAATTTGTTTTGTTGATGACAATTTGTGTTTGTTCAATACCAAGAAAGAATCCGAAAAGCTGGAGGATGAGACATTTTCAATTAATATGTACAGTTTTTTTAACATGAAAAGTGAGGAAATAATAAAAAGATCGATGATAACACGAAAAAAAATATGAAAGATGCGTTCCCCTTGCAATTTTCGAGTTTCACCACGAAAAGTACCTTTGTTAAATATAAAAAGTAATTCACTTTTGCACGGGACATCGAACGAAAAAAATCCACCGATGTGTCGTTATTGATTTGTCTTAGCTGCCAGACAATACTTCGGTTCTTGTTAAAACAAAACATATCCGAATTGAAAATTCGTTAGGAAAAAACTTTGTTTTTGTTTTTTGAAGAGCACGGGGAATACATCTTTAGTTTAAACAACAACACATGAATGAACCATGCATGCGTCAAAGATAGTGTGTGGTGTACCATGGCTTAGCAAAAAGGTTCTTAAGCGGGGTGGAAGAGCGGCACTCAAAATTAAATTAAGAAGCTAGATTTAACTGCGCTTTGACCATCTAATGACATAAAACATGGTTAAGAATAAAGGTAGGCGCTGCTGTTAAAATAAAAACCGAGCTGGAAAAGACTTCTTTAAAACGTAAATCTCTTGGTCCCCCTGTGTGCAGGTATTTTGATCTAACAGACGGCAGCTGTTATACAAGTCGTCCTTGGCATGTCTAATCCTTCATAATGTGCTGATCGAACCATACATCGAACTAGCCAGGAACCCTGATATTTTGTCACCACTTACTGCTCTCTTGTCAATTATTTGGTCCATCTGTTTGGCATTTTGGCGCAGGTCCTGTCCGACACTTCCGAAGCAAGGCCGAGTACCAACAGAAACTCCTGGTTGACCATGGCGGGTGGATGCGTGAAAATCTTTGGTGTACTTGTGCTTGTGCTGGCTCTGGTTGTGGACGCCACTGTCGTTAGCTCGGAGAATTTGCAGAGAAACAAGCGACAGGTCACCAAACCGACCAATGCCCCCAAAACTGCAGCTGATAATGCAGGCGATTCAAAAGAAAATCAACCACCTGCTACGAAGAAAAGTGCAGATAAAAAGGATAAAACCATCACTTCTCCCGCTGGAGATTCATCCGGAACGACGGCGACGATTAAAGGAGTCTCGAGGACAAACGACACCACGACCACGACCACCGTTGTCATCCCGGCCACTGTTGTCCCACCTGCCAAAGGTGGCTGTGTCGTCCCCAAACCCGAAGAAACAGAGAACGCCAACCTAACTCTATCGTTCGATGAGTCCCCTATGTACATCCATGAGGGGGAAATCAAGAACCTGACAATTTTCTACTCTGGTCTGAGGTTTCCCCGTGTCATGCACCTGAAGACTAGCGATGAGAGCATGTTCATAGTCATCAGTAACGACACTGTGCCCCTGGAGACGACGGCAGGAGACGACAATGACACGGTAACGGTGACACTGCACGGTGTCCGACTTGGCATCACCAAGCTGCAAATTTTGATCTTGGACCCGAGAAACCCCGAAGCTGAGGCGAAGATCTTCACACACTTGGTGAAGACCAAGCGAGTCCTGCGAATCATTGACACCATGTTCGACTACATGCTCCTTCCCTTGGTCCTGATCGCGACGTGTGGGATGGGATGCAAGCTGGACACGGACCTCATCAAGGGTAAACTGCGCCGTCCTATCCCCGTCTTTGTAGGCCCGGTCTGCCAGTTTATCTGCATGCCTCTGGTCGCGCTGTCTATCTCCAAGTTGTTCAAGTTCGATCCGCTGACGGCCATGGGGCTGATCACGGTGGGCTCCTGCCCAGGTGGTGGTCTCAGCAATATGATCACCCTGCTGGTTGATGCCGACCTGATCATGAGCGTCACCATGACTTTCCTATCCACCTGCTTGGCTCTTGGGATGCTGCCGTTAAACCTCTTTATCTACAGCCGTTTCTTCAAGGCGGAGGGGAACGAGGATTCGGGAATAAACCTCCCAATCACCAACATCATCATGCAGATTTCTTTCCTCACCGTACCGCTACTCCTCGGGATGCTGATCCGTGCCAAGCTTCCTAAGATAGCTGAGTACGTCATCAAATCCCTCAACATTCTCTCCCTCACCTTGGTACTGCTCACCTTAGGTGTGGGTCTGTACTCCAACGTCTACGTTATCTTCTCCCCGGCTTTTGTGTTATTGGGAGGCTTCCTGCATCCTACCTGTGGATTCATTATCGGCTTCATCATGGCCAAGTAAGTTTAAACAAAAAAGTCAAGAGCATGAAGAGAGTTCGACCAACTTCTCACCTGTTCGTGGGATCAGTTTCAATGACTGAAACTATTTAATTTAATATGATGAAAAATATTTCCAGATCTTTTCTCAGAGTTATAATAGGCCTATAACCGACATGGTTAAGATTCGATGAATGCCCATAGACCCCATATACCAGGGATATGCAGGGCAATAATGGGAAGACGCATTGTGATGGAGGAAAAACGCCACGTTTTCATTGTACAATGGAGATTGGTGTGTGAATCATACACTAATCTCCATCGTTCAGTGGAAAGATTTTAAATGACCCATTAGAAAAGTTCCTATAAAGGACGGTATTCGTTTTTCGATGGGTTTCTCCATTGTTAGATCATTGCAATTCATGTTCAGGATGACAAGTTATTTGTTTACTCTGTTCTTACCTCTACTGTTCGTCAACAATCGTGTAGTCTATTTATGGCGATTATATTTTGTCATCACTCAGGTTCCTAGCACGTTTTCCCAACGAGTCAGCCGTCACAGTTAGCGTGGAGACCGGCGTGCAGAACAACCTGATCGCCATCTCCATGCTGAAGCTATCCTTCGACCAGCCCGAGGCCGATATTATGGCCCGTATGCCCATGATCGTAGCCATCTCGGCCGTCAGTATCGGTATAGGGATGATCTTGGCCTCAATCCCCATCAACCGTCGGCGCAGCCGCGAGGAGAAGCGCGCCAAGGAGCTACGCAACGTGACGGACAAGTACGACTACCAGCCTGTGGCACTGACCGAGCGCCGGCTGTCAGACGAGCAAGGGAACGGGGACCAGCCGGCCGGTAACGGGGTGGTCGAGCAGAGAAAGGAATCGATTCCCTCCTACGATTTGGTAGTGGTTGAAAGGCCACCAGTCAATGTCGATGGACCAGAGACTGTGGTGTAGACAAATATTTCCAGCTTTTCATTGCGATACGTAATTTGTAAGATTCATAGGGCCGTGCCACACGATCAGGCAATTTACATGAAGCTTGTTCCAGACTCGCAGAAAAAATAATGTACTTGTACTCTGTTCTTCCCCGAGGGGTCCTGTGGACCTTATTCGCTCTTTTTTCACGCTCCGCCATTGGGCATGCACAGCCTCGATCTGGCAACTTTACACAATAAAAAAGCCGGTTCAGTGATCTGAACCCCGACACCCCTGTCATTGTGTAAAGTTGCCAGATCGAGGCTGTGCATGCTCATGGCGGAAGTGTGAAAAGAGCGAATTCACGAGAAAGCCATTTTTGTCTTGTTCCCTAAATGTATTTTGTAAATTGTGAACTGTTGAATGGGATGGTACCAGACTACCAGACTATTTAAACATTCTAGCCTCACTTTCATTTCTATTTAAAATGTGCCTTAAAACATCAGGATATGTTTAATCAAAATTTTTTGTATTTCATCAGACTGGTATTAATTTGTAACATACTTTATGTCATTCATTCAAAATCTTCATTTTTGGAACTTAGGAAGAGAAATGACTCTTCCTAAGTTCCAAAAATGAAGATTTCACCTCGATTTTAATTTAATACGGCCGACTCGTGAATAAATCCCAGACTACTTGCAGTGCATTTTGATTGCCCTCTAGCTGCCTTTGAAAATCGCCTCATGTGAACTAAACGATGCTCAAAATATATCAAAGGTTGTTGTGTTCACGGCTCCCTCCATAAGGGGGGGGGGGGGTCATTGCTTCAAATTTCTCTGAATTACCAGACCGATAGCTGTCATTTTCGAACTCCGAATGTATAATCATTTGCATGGTCCGTTGTTGGTTCAAGAAGTTGATTTCGGTAAATCTAAATAGAACACCAATGGATGATATTTAAAAAAAAAAAATATATAGGAGAGATATTATGGGGCTCATTGGACATGTCGTCCGAATAAGACACAATTTCGTAGTATTTTTGTGTTATCGGGAACGTGTCCATTTTGTGTGATTATAGTTGCACAGTATAATTAGACCCTTTTCGTATAAAATGAATTTTCGGCCCTCAGCAGTGATTTGAAATTATTTTATTGGGGATATTGTAAATAATATAATGTATTGGCCTTAGTTATTATATACAAGTATCGTATTAAGTATATCATTTCATTTTTACTATTATGCAATATCAAAGGGGCTTGCTATTATTATTGGTTCATCTTTTCATCATGTGTCTAGGATCAGACATTTTCTCAACCAATCAGTGGTTATTTATCTAACAGAAAGCATGACCACTTCGGATTTGTGAAACACATTTATAAACGTTACACACTTAATGTTGCATACCCCGTACTCTTAAATAGAATTTGATTTTTTTCGCATAACGAAATTTCAATATGTATGTTTGTTTTATTTAGTCCGATTGCGGAGTCTGCAACCCTCTGAGAAAGGGCTTTCATTTTGCGCTAAAAATGAACTTGAGCTTCTCATCGAGAACCGAATTGTCGTGCCGCAAATAATTTGAATTTTGTACAGAAATAATTCAATAACTGTCAGTGGATTTTGTTGTTCGATGTCCCATTCAAAAGTGAATAACTTTTGAATTGCTAGGAAAATGGATAAAAAAAATCCGTTTTTCGTGGTGAAACTCGAAACAGCACGGGGAATGCAACCTTAAATTTAAAACGTAAAATTGACTCTTCAGAACATTCTCTAAGCGAAATCTTTTCTTACGTCGACCTCAGCATGACAGCGATACTTTCAGATGAGACATTATTATGTCATGCCTCAGATCACCTGACAAATCCAACATGGCGGAATATTGATCAATGCAATCAGTCTGACAAAGTTTTCAAAGTCATTGCTGGAACACTCGTTGTGGGGCATTTTGCTTTCGTTCGAAGAAACAAAATTGCTCCAAATCTGATAAGTGTAGGGTGCATAACAACTCATCCTTTAAAGTTTCAGCTCAATGGATAGGCTACTATACATTTTGAGAAACGTATATAATTATAGGCCTATGCACAATTGTGTGGGTCTCGCAACTGGATTCCATTGCTAACGTACGTAAAAAAAGGTGTGCCGGCGGGCACACTTCAAAAACCACATTCTATGACTGTTTTCTTCCAAACGATAGGCCTATATATACTTCACTTTGAGCAAGGTTTCTTTCATGAAATCCGTAGGTCCCTTTCCTAATTCTGGGTACTTACCATTGTTCCTATTTCTTATGCTATCGTTTAATTTCTTTATCGAAGGACAGATTGGTAACGCATCATATTGTCATTGCCACCGTTTAAACGGGGGCAAACATAATGGTAAATTCCAGTAGACAATTGTTTTCTCAAGAAGGGGTCGTAAACTGTTACCTTAGTTACAATAGGTTGCAATGACCATGTAATGTACAGACCACAATAAAACATAATAACTGTTGTATTAGTAATCTCATGATGCTAGGATTAAGCTTGCGATTGGCGGTCATTCGTAATCTGTCGTGTCAATATTCAGTAAGCTTTCTTATCAATTGTGATAACACAAGCGGGTTCTAACAAATTATTTCCCTTGAAGTTAACATTACTAATAACCAGTGGATTCGTGGTTTAACATGAAACACAATTTCATAGAAAAACTAATTCAGTTATCTTACACTCTTAATTATCCCGTCAGTAATGCCCACAGAGGATGGTGCAAAGTGATGGGCAGAAGTGGGCGACTTAGGCCTAAGGGAAGGATGAATAAAGTCCAGTTAATCCTTCCCTGCTTGCGGGGGGAGGGGGGGGGAGTGAACAGAGGCGATATAAGGTCATTTTTATTGGGGCGGGGGGGGGGGGAGTTCGTGCTGAAATGTAACAGGTTTTTTTTCTCCAGACAAGTCTTAGCCTCCGTAAAATCAAGCAGTACGGGGGGACCACCTTCCAAAGAGGGCGCTGTTGAAATCGGACGCCACTAACGGACAATGACAGGGTGTCCTGAAAATAATTTTCGCCAATTTACTACCGGAATTTACTGCCAGGTTACAGATTTACTAAGGTTACAGGTTTAGCTTGAGAATACCGTTTGTTTAATAAAGATTGCTTTTGTAAATCCAGAGATATGTTGGAATAACCGCAAAGCCAAAAAAAAAAAACCATTCTGTGCCACTTTTAGGAAGCGAGTGCGTCAAAGAGGAGCTCCATGATCAGACAATGCCAGTATGGCTCTTTTGATAAGATTATCCCTATGGGTGTAAGACAAACATTCTATTCACACGACAATATAGGGTTTTGTTCTCATGTTAAAACAATTTAATAGTACAGACAGGTTCACTTCTTTAAAACTTCAATAAAAGAGTTCAATTAAATATAAATAAATATTGCACACTCTGCTTAAAATGTTAATATCACTAACAGTAAAGTGATTTGGTTTTAGACTAGGACTATAATACTGATTTTCATTTCACCGTGACTGCTTCACAGAACGGGCACAAAATGGGTTTCTTGGCTTTGCCGTTATTCAAACATATCTTTGGATTTACAAAAGCAATCTCAATGAAACAAACCGTATTCTCAAGCTAAATCTATTACCTTGAAGATGGTGTAAACATCCGCTGATGGTGTAAACATTTGGTTGTAAATAGCAAAAATGGAGGCCGGTTTACATGCACCATTTTTTCAGGACGCCCTGTAGATGGCGCTTTTCAGAACGGCACAAGTGCCGATGGCCGCGCATAATTCCAAAAAGGGCACTCGTTAAGCCACTGGTGATAAAAAGGCACAAGTTCTTTAAAAAAAAAAAAAAAAAAAAAAAAAAAGAAGAAGAAGAAGAAAAGAAAGGGCACTTGTTATAAAAAAAAGAAGGGCACTTACTTAAACAAAAAGGGCACGCTTTAAAAAAAATGGGGGGGGGGGTTTACACTGGTGAAAAAGGGCAGTCTTAATAGTGGGGGAGGGGTAAGTAACCACCCCCCCCCCCCCCTCGCTGGCTACGCCTCAGCCTAATAGGGTCATTATGCCTACAGGATGACTGGACATGTGTTTGGCTCTAATGAAGTTTATTGTATAGAGCCTGTCTCGCTCACTAGATAATCCAATCGATAACAGATAACGGACAGGATCCACGGCAATTTGACTTTTGGTCGAATGAGTTCCAAAATAATGCAATATTATTTCAAAATAATATAGCAGATTAAGACGACACGCATGCTAGGTTTTTTACGGGCGATCGCGTTTTGAACGTTTCGAAAGGTATATTGAACTGCCACGGGCAATGGTTAAAAGGTAATGGGCACCATTTTGCAACATTCACAAACTAAACTAAAATAAACTGCCAATACATTATGAAATATAGTACTTGATTGCAAGTAAAGTAATATGATCAAGCATCATGAGAAATAACAGCGCCTTGCGTGCTTTCGTTTCCAAGAAAAGGAATGCAATCGTTTCATCATAGAGTGATATACTGGGATCATACCACAAGAGGGCGTCTTGGAAGGGAGGGCTTCGTCAAGAGTGGCGATATTTTCACAGTTTATATCATCATATATCAATATATATACTGGGCTGAAATGTCGAAAAACCTGCTTCTCTTAGTATTGTTCTTGAATCGGAATGAATATTTTGCAAATGGTGTAGTTGTTTTTCTTGATCATAATCATTTAGTGGATGGAGGTCACGAGAATATGCCGGCTTTTCAATGCACTTATTGATTGCTAGCTGTATCTTATGCCGGCCTCATTAATTGGGTGTAGTCGGGTTGCCCTCTTCATAGGCCTAGGCGGGATGAACAGTTTAACACGTTTATCTCTGCCGTACGGTGTTTGAGTTTGGCCAGGTTCCACGATTATTGAACTTTAGGCAGGGTGAAATGGATTGACCGATATTTCGGCAACCTTCTCTCTCCGCCGGGTTCTCTCATCAGACAACACAGTTATCAGTATTCAGAAGCAGGGATTACAGGTGGCAAGGTGATAGCGAAGAAATCTTTGGACCAGCGGAATCCTCTCTGCAGGTGTGACTATAAGCCTTTATATAGGGGGGGGGGGGGACTGTGGTATACGCAATTATTGTACATAGCATCGCATTTAGAATTTCTGTACTTTATAGGCCGAGGTAGCATTTGTTCGGTGGAGCCCGCCAGCGATATTTCTTTTCATACGACACATCCGCTATGAGCATTATACCGAAGCACGTTGAGATGCAAGTCAGGTTCTAGGACTTTATTTTCTCTTGAAATAAAATCATCTAAAACTACAAATAAGCAAAAGAAAAATTTTCAAAAGTTTTAGTCACTTGGATCTTTTTTCTTTTGCTAATAGTTCGGTTTGGAGGATTTTTTTCAAGGGAAAATAAAGTCCGAGAACCCAACTTGCAGCTCAACGTGCTTCGATACACGCCCATAGCCAATGTGTGGTATGGAAAAAAATATCGCCGCCCGCCCACCATCTAAGTGAACTTAATCTGACAGTAGGGGGCGTTGTTCAAATATGTCTATGTACAATAACGTTTTAGAATTGTCTGACAGAGGGTGAAGTGGGAGAAAGCGTATGTGCTCAGACAAACACCGATTAGGAAGCAAACAAATCTGAATATTTTGTGAAGAAAATTTGCAGTCACCAGCACCCTTAGACGGGATGAGCCAAGCACTGCACTTGGCACAATCTGACACTAATTGGCAATGTTCAAGGTTACCTCTTTACAAAATTCTGCAAACAAAAACCAACAATTGTGGGGGAAGGTGGGGGCTGTGAGGGTTTGCTGATTGGTATTAAAATCAAAATAAAAATCAGACAGTTCAGTTGACAGAATACCAAAATAACAAAAAAAAATGGCCACAGTTTGGGAATGTGAGAATCTGTTTTAATTATTCAAGTGCTCTAAACATAACTTTACAGAACTATCACTAAGCAAGAATGTACATATGGTGTACTGTACACTAATAGACATCAAACAATCTGCTCTTCTGCTAAAAGTACGCATAATTGTACAGGTACAAAAAACAGTTGTTCTTATGTGTACATATGTATGTAGAACTTGAATGCATAGATAATAATAAATCACAATTTAAAATTTCATTATCAAAAGGGCAAGATGTAATTTATGCAATGCAAGTTGAATATGTATCATTAGAAGAATATTTGGACACTTATTACACAATGCTACTGATTACTGGCAATCCCAATCAATATTCAACTGTGGTTCACATCATCTTAACAATGAACATATAAACTCTTATCATCAACAAATTAGCAAAGTAACAAACAAAATAAAGACTGGTGCCCATTCAATGGATACCAACACCTTGACTATCATTACTTCCAATGTGAATATGGACGGCTTTAGACAATTTTCACTCATCAAATAATTGTTTTGATTCAAATAAAACATAAGCATGTAAGGTACATGTATTTACAATGACATATAATAATGCACAAACATTAAATTCCACTCAAAAATATATGAATGACAGCTTTGTTCAACTGGACGGCAGTTGCATGCAAATTCTTAGGCACAAGAATCAAGTAAGGCAACAAGAAATGACAAAAATATGAATATCCAAATTGATATATACGGCGAGTTGTCAGTTTAACTCATTTAAAGGTTTTTAACGGGCAGGGATGAGATTGTCAATTTTGAAAAAAGTCTGAAACTTGATAAAATGTCTGCAAGATGCGTATCTTTCTATACTAAAAATGTCATTCTCTCAGATTCAAAAAGTCGGATTTCAGATAAAAGTCTGGAAAATCTCATGCCTGAACGGTGAAAAAAAATCTTTAATTCCAACAAAAAATGAAAAGTATATGAAAGCATAAAAATCTCCAGGTGTACACCTGAACATTTAAAACCAAAAAGAAAAAAAAAAAAAAAAGATTAACTAGAAACTGTGTCAGGTACATTGTTCTCACAACAATGTCTGAAATCTCATCATTGTCTGGGGTGATGGACCTGCCTGCACATTAGTGCCTACAGACTAATTTGGCAAACAAAATTACAAGCTATTCTTGAGATGGAACCAGGCTTGCAATCATGTAGTAGCACACACTCCGGGCTCCTACATTTGTAAGACCAATAGGGTTCACAAAATGTGCGCGCCTCATCCTTAAGAATGCCCGCAGCATGCGTGTGGATGTGGTTCCACCTAAAAAATAGCTTGTAATTTTGTGTGCAGAATTGGTCCATTCATTTGGAATATCTGAAATTGGGCAAGTATTATTCCCAACATTCCTTCCCAATAGCCCTTATGTGTTCCAGGTACCTCAGTGGGTGTTCTTTCAATGGTTCCATCATGCTTTTCCCACGAGATACAAAACCACTGCCATCTAACTCTGCCTCAAACTTTAAGGTCTGCAAGATTTGAGAGATTTTGTGGGTTTACCGTTGGAAAATACTGTGATATTACAAATAACTGACTTGTAACAATAAAACTAGGTTTACTAAATCTAAATACTGTTTATTCATGAACCTGGCTATACCTCATCAGAATAATTTGCATTGTAGTAATATATCAAAAACTAAAACGCTTTGTGGAGGAAATGGAATCTTATTTCAGCCTGTATTGATTTATGACAAATATCCATCAGAAAAATTAGTAAAAAATTTGAATAAGCCAAAAGTGTTATGTACAACCTTTACAGCAACAAATAAGATTTTGTATTTAAGACAAACTGTTAACAAGCATCATGAATATCCATATTAGAGGTAGACAAACACAATCATTACAAGTAAACATAATTAAGCAAGACAATGTTTAGTTGACTTTTTGTGGGTACTCATTCTTTGTTCAGACTTTTGACTGAAGGTTCATTGCAGGCAGAACTACGTCATTAGAGGCACTTAAAAACCCTATTATTATGTTCAAAGTATTTTCTGAAGAACACAGGACAGCTGCCCAAAGAACATCTAGCCATTAAGCCTTCAGGAAACAAGGGTGTACCAAATACTGATATACCTCAATAAATATTCAATTCAATATAAGGTTTCCACATAATCCTTTTGTTTCGAAACTTTTGATTGGTATGCTGCCTGCACCATTCCTACCATAATTTCAATTGAAAACATATGAAATTTGATCCAAGTATGGTGACTGTGTATTCTATTTTCTTGGCCCAGATTCCTACTACTTTTCTTTTTTATGCAAAAGAAAAGAGGGTTTAAAGGGGCATGTTCATACATAATGCCCGGAATATTGTAACTAAATTTGTGATCGGCGAGTCATCAAAAAAGGACGTGCACAGCTCAGCACTGGTACAAGAGTATCAGCAGGAATGGTATATGGTAACGGTCAGTGCTTGAATTGGTAAGTGCATGTAAGTGCAAGTGCATAGTATGTGCTGTTAGTGTGGTGTAGCTAAGCTGGGCCAATACATAATCCAGGGAGGCTACTGGAAGTGGAGCACTAGGAGGCATACTAGCGCCTACACTGGATGTGTAGATCAAGGACAGCAGCAACAGGAGCCCTGCCTCAAGTGGTATAGCAACCGGTGGGGCTTACAGATTGGACGGGCCGCCGTAGAGCCCCAATGCCGGAAAGGGGAAGTGAAGCCTCCACACTGTATGTGTGGCTTGTGCAACAATTGACTACAGGGGAGGCGTAAGAGAGGCTGCAACATTAACACAGTGGAGGAGCGTTGGCCCCAGCAAGGTATGCTACATGATTACACATGATTAGTGTCCAGCAATATACTGACTGTTTCTAATCGTTACATGCTGATGGTTCTATTGAGACAAGTTCAGAATAATCAGTTCCAAATCCAGCTTCCTGTTGTCATTTTATTGTCTGCCAAGGGAAAGTCCCATGAGGAATGTGTGACTAAGCACTGGGGCGGTATATTTCCACCAAAATGGAGGGTGTCTCCAAACTATCTACAAAGGAAGTGGAGCTACAGTCAACTGGGCCAAGACTAAATTCAACGTCAACATCAATGAGGAATCAGTTAACCCCCCCCCCCCCAACACATTAAGTCTTGGTCAATTTGTGACCAATTTTAAAATTAAAGATTTCAGATACCAATAGAAAAATCAAAATTGTGGAGTTTCGATGTGCATCTTTTATCTACCCCTAAAAAACCTCTCATTGGAGTACCCATCTGTTGGTCCATGACTATAGGTCCTTTCACACTATCCAAAATATCTGGGTTGGATTGGGGCCGAACCATGAGATTTCAGGAACCCCTTTCAAACGAGCAAAAACCCAACAAAGCTTGTACACGGGTCTGGCACTCTATATGGGTATAGTTCATCACGGGACAAGGGTTTGAGAGGCTCCAATTCTATGGCTGACCTGTGTACAAACTGGTGTAAGTGTGAACGGTATATCATTTCAACCAATGTTCAATTGTACCTGGTCCTGCTTACAGTAGACCCGTGTTGATTTCTACATGGGTAGGCAAGACGATAGTGTGAAACAGCCATAGGGTTCTCTGAGGAGGGTGCACTGCTTACCCCTCCTCCTCTACCTCACCCTGGGGGATGTCGCCTCCTCCCTGTTCCTTTACCTTCTCCAGCTCCTCAATGCGAGAGACAATCTCTTGGTGTTCCTCCAGGAGCCTCTGGAACTCTGCCTGCTTCTTCTCTGAAGCCTCCTATTATAAGAAAGAGTGAGGGTTGGTTCAGGGCTAGGAGGCCTGATGTGATTAGTGACAAGCTTAGTCAGAATATGAAGGACAGTGCAAAGTTAGCAGGCAAAAGCAAAGCAGGGCACTGTTTGAATTCCTAGAAGTTACGTTTTATATACACACAGATCAATGAAATCAATGATATTTTTTTTGTAAATACTGGTTTAATGAACATTTAGTACATGATGAATGCCTAAAGATAAATGAAAAATATGATTTGAACATCCACTCTTAGTCCTGATTTACAACCTCTTTTGTACAAAGCAAGGGTGGTTACTAATTATTTTGACAGTCTTGTTATGGGGGAATGTTAAGACGCAAGGGTACAGTGGTTACAGCCTTGTGGCCAAGCTCTTGACATGCCAATACAAGCCTTTTGAACTCCATGCCGAAGACGATGTGCTGTGCCCCTTAGCAGGACAATGTACAGCAATTTCTTTTTGACTTCCACTCAAAAGTGCATAACGATGGACCTTTAGGCCAAAAAAAAAAGGTTCCGGTTTCTGGTATGGAGCTTGCCGAAAAAGTGGTGCGGCGACGCGGCTTTTTTTTTTTTACCTGATTTTTTTGCCTCAAATGTCGGCTGATGACTGCAAATGGTGCCCGACTAAACTTAGTGCAAATATATGGGAGTCCAGAGAGGCCACATAAAGCTTATTCTCGATCATAACCCCATCTAAAAACACGTTAAAATTGTGCAGCAGCAGGATTCCAGTCAAACCAGTGAGTTTGGCGGTTTTGAGACATCAACTTTCATTGAAAAAAAAAACTTTTTCATTTTGCTGACGCACATGGCTACGGCGACGCGCGCGCATACCAGAAACCGGAGACTTTTTTTTGGGCCTTATGAAGGATCTTTATAAAAGATCCACCAATCTGCTTCAAGGAAACAACACTTGACATCAGGGCAATACAATATGACAGTGCAGTATCAATCACTCTGCTTTAGCATTTACAGCCACATACAGCAAACATCTGCACAAATGTTTGCAAAGAAGGATCCAGCCCTTCACTCAATTGATCTGTAGCTCTAGTATGTCAAAGCAATAAAAGCACAGGGAAGCACATAAGGGGGGGGGGGGGTGCTAACGTCATTCCTTACAGCTTCTGCCTTTTGACATCAAGCAGTCTAAAGACACTTACTTGCCACTCATGAATCAGCTGCTCAGAGTCTCCGTGGGGTACTGCATCTTTGCTATCACCTAGTGCCAGTCCACAGCAATGGCCACACGAGAGTAACACAAGGCAGATACAAGAAAATGGAAGAAGCAAATACATATAAACAAGCTATTTTGTGTTACGATAAAGGAGCAGCTTTGTTTGGCTGAAGCAATCATTTTCCCTTAAAGGGCATTTCCCCTTTTGCTCAAAATAATGTCTAGCAGGGCCATGCATGAGACCTACAGTGCCAGACCCTTGATTTTCCGTTTGCAAGCATGCTTTGGAGGAAGCCTTCTCATGGATAGCAGCTGTTAGCCATGGATGGAGGTTCATTTGGGCCGGTACTGCTTGCCATATTGTTCTTATGGTTGTTGGGATGCTGGTCACACAAAAGTGCGCAAGAAGGAAAAATGCTCAGAAACGAAAGCTTTAAATGATCATTTCAACTTCAGTCTATTCCTTGTACTCCTGCTTATCTAATTAAGACTCTTTTCTGTGAATCTGTACAGGTCAAATAAAAGGCACTCTCTTGTACATGTATACGTGTAGTCCTAATTGCAATGGTAACTGCTGTACCGCTTCTGTTCACTGCTCAAATTAGGCCGATCTTACAACATAGCTAGTTGGATTCAGTAGGGCAATGTACACGCTATGACCAGAAGGAATCGATGCTGGCTTGACCACACAGCCATTGCCTAGTGTTATGGGACAGTTTTCAAAGATGACACTTTTATTCATTGATTTATTTGCTGCATGCAGCACCCTAAAGCACCCTAAAGTAAACATGTAATATTTAATGGCATTTGTGGTACATGAACACCAAGACACTAATGTTTACTTTTTTACCTTTTCCTTTTACGAAGCAGTGTCTGAACCTCATCTGTACTGACTGTACAGTCTAGGTCTTCCATGAACTACGTGGGGTAATGCTTATAATAGACATAGCCTTCCATTACACCTACCTTCATACTCTGTTTCCAGTTCCTCCTCCAGATCCACCACGTGGCTCTCCCCACTGTCATCCTGCACCGACACCACAATGGCTACAGCTGATGGAAGGACCCTATCCCCCTGGGTAATGGTGCTGCTCCTGCTGGATCCCTCGCTCTTAGCACTGCAGAGATCAGGTCTGGGATCCTCCACGTCGCTGGCTGACTCACTGATGGAGCCGCCATTGGTCAGGCCCGTGGGAATACTGTGGGAGTTGTTCTGGTTGACTGGTACATGGGTGCGGAGCTTGCGGGTGCTTGCTGGGCTCACTGGGGGAGCGGCAGGCTGTACCTCAGAACTATGACGGGGGTCTTTTGGTAATGAGGCTTTTTGTCCTTGTTAAATAAAAAAGATTTATTTTACCTCATATCCAAGCACTTCAGCACAAGTTAAAATTTAACATAAATCTATTACCTTTCAACAAAACCACACATTTTGGTAAATTTTTGAAATTGTTTGTACTTCTACATACAATTTATGGCAATAATTATTGATTATGATTAATACAATATTCTTTTATTCCAAACTACAGCTAACAGTACAGTCTCTTTGGCACTTACACGTAGATGCCATTTACTGTTTGGGAATTCATTTTTATAACACAGGAGAATCAGCACATTATTTCACTTGTATTTTTACGTACCAAACTATCGTCTACACTTTAATTTTGTTTTGCAAACTGTATGGTCATTAAATAACAAAACAAGAGCAGTTAACTTACCATCATTTTGGTGTTCATTGACACTTGATGAACTGCCAATCTTGTGTAGGTCTGTTGCAGAGACTGCAGGGGTACCACTTGGCACTCTGAAGCCGTCCTGTGGAGGGGGTGGGGGGGGGGGGGCTTCACATTAGTTTTTGCTCTTGCTGTGCTATCCAGTGCATATTTCCACCCATTAGAGGTTGAGGTATATCCAGTATATCCACAGGGCAGGCAATTCCAAGGCCCTGTCCGAATGACTGTGGCACCGCTACTATTGTAATTACATCCTGGATAAAACTAGATGGGTGTGTAACTGCCTGCCGTGTCCCTGTTACATCTGGTATCTATGATTTTATAATTCTGGATGTACTCCTTAACCAATTCAGGCCGGGATTATTTTGACAAGAATAGAATGAGGCATGGGATTACTTTTCACTCGACCTCAAGCCAGGTGGGTTGAAGCCATCACCCTCGGGCAGCACACTCATATTTCCGGCCTCGCTCCCTGCGAGCAGGTCGCTGACAGATATTTCCAGCCTCACTACCTGCGTGTTTATCTGTCATCCATTCCGAAAACCGCAAAACCTTTGCGTGTATACACATCATCCGGCGCGAACCAGTTAATGCAGTCATCCTCTAAGAGTGAATATGAATATCAAACTACCTACCCAACAACTAAAGAAATAGTTTTAAGTCATTTTAACCCTAAATTTATAGAATGATCCATATGTTCAGCTTAAAATGACAAGATTACCTTGTGTGCATAGTGGTCCTCCGAGTCCATAAACTTGGTGTTACTACTCCGGCTCGGTGGGGGGATTCCTTCAATACCCTGGGGTGGGTCAGAAGGTAGACTGGCTGCCTGTCTATTCAATGCAGACTGACTGATTGCTCCCACCCCAGGGGCAGCTAAGACTCTCTCTGTGCTTCGGCTGGAGGCTTTGAGGACAACCCAAAAATGGGAAAAATTCATGAGTTTCACTTGAACAAAGGATTTGACCAATTGGGAGACTGACAGCATTGTGCTAACTAGCTCAGTTGGTAGAACACATGTAAAGTGTTCTAGAGGATGCAGGTTCCAATCCATTCCAGCCATATAAATTCTTATATTCAGTTTCAGGTGTGGAGATAATGGGAGGTAAATCACAGGCAAATTACAGGGACTCTGTGCGACGGTCAAAAGGAGAGATATATGACAGACACTTGAATGCTTATACCACCATGTGCATGGCCCCTATACAAAGAGGGTTTGGGATCTGTACGCATTCAGATGAAAATTAGTTGTGCATACCTCGTGCCATTCATTACTACAAGCCTACAAATTCACTTTCAGACATCTTATAGACCGACAGATGTGACTCTCTGAAGCTCAAACCGCATTGTGCACATAAAACGAAATATTACCACTTTAAAATTCTGAGAATGAGAGCATAAGGATACTCCTTGGTGAATTTGCATTCATTAAAAATGCATGGAAAGAAATGTGCAACAGTAAATAGAAAGACAGAAGGCCTGTTAAAAACTTTGATAATTTGCATCCAAGAAAGTGCTGTGGTACAGTAAGTGATGCTATTGAAACTTTTGCAGAGAGAGTGAAAATGCCTTCAATCTCTCATCCAAGCTATGGGTTTCAAGTGATTTTATTTAAAATCAGGTTACTCACTATGGCAGCTTTGACCTTTGACCCCTTAGGGCAACTCTCACACAGGTGTTAAAAAGGTTCCTATGAACACAGGTTACATGTATCATCTAGCAACAAAAGGGATGTGTGGATATCCCAATGCCCTAACAGAAGTCTGCAAAGTGTTGAGAAGAAAGATGCATGGTGGTTGGTGTATATCTTGGAAAAACACTTCACATCCAATATCTGTGTGTTGGTGCTCAGACAAAATGTCTGTCTTACCTGCTACCTTACGGTCAGACACAGAGACTGACAAAAAGCCAACTTTTAATACAAAAGGGGGAAAAAATGCAGTTTTACTTTCTTAATGCTTGTTTAAGGTTTTTACGAAGAAAGAAACATAACTGGTTTGACACATCTGAAACCTTGTTGCCTTGGACAAAGCTTCCCAATCATGGTTTAAACAATCAATAACTAGAATTGAAGGACAAACTCAAGAAATATGAAGTGAAGATTACATCGCTCCACAGACAATATATATCTGTGGTTTTTCTCCCACCTCCAAAATATTTCTTCATTGTCTTCTCTCTACAGCTTTCCTCAAGCTTACGATCTAGTGCTATGGGCACTTTTGGGGACTACTTAGTTTCAGTACCAAAAATTAATTCATAATACTACTAAAATATTAACTCACCAGGCAAGCGAGTCAGCCTAACTTTACTGCCTCCATCATCGGTTGTGTTGGGCAAGCCTTTGCTGCTATAGTAGTATGGGGCAGGTACGAGGGGCTTGGTGGATGTACCAATACCCATTGATTTGTGTCTCAGGTCACTGTACTGCACCACTGAATGTGGGCTGCGTGGATTTCTGAAACTCCTGGTTAAGAGAGAAAGCAAAAGAACAAAAAAAACCACCAAATCACAAAATGTCAATTACGGCGGTGGCAAAACAGAAGAACACATGGAAATTTACTCAATTTAAAAAAAAAATGTACTCGCTAATTTCTCTTTTAAAAACTTAACCAACTTGGTAATTCTACACCTTCATTGATAAAGGATCACTAAAATTAACACCAATTTTCTATGAATTTTTAAATATATCTTTTCTAAGTATTTAAAAAACAAATTCCAAGAACAATTCTGAATTATGGCAAGTATTCATGCTGCAAATTCACAAAAGTTGAACACAATTTAATTGTGTAAGCAGGAACATGGTAATTTCTTTCTACCAAATATACGTGTGTGCCAACACCCTGTACAAATTTCCAGCAAATTTCGAAACCAAGTTTTGTGACATCAAATTCACTTTGCATGAACATTTTGTTGGTCAGACATGAGAACCAAAGAATTAAAAAGGGGTGCACTAATACCCCAATTGTCTGTCCTCAGTGATATTTATGGAATGTGAATGACTATAATCATACCTACAATAAGATTTGCAGATGACATTGTGAGGCTGATCTATATCTTCTATGAAGAAGTATGGGTTCTCAAAGAATCACTTGTGAGCGTGCTTTCTGTACAGGGTGTTGGCAGACACGTATATTTGGTAGAAAGAAATTACCATGTTCCTGCTTACAAATGCCCATGTTTAACATTTTTTTCTGGTTTTGAAAAACCTTCAGGACCACATTTTTAAGAAAAAGAATCTCCGTACCAAAAAAAGACTGTCACATGGTGTCATCCAGATACCTCATTCTTGTATTCATTGCACCAATCATGCAAAAGCTTCAAATCACACTTATGCAAGTCCTGTTTTCATTCATATTGTTCTTGCACTTGTCCATGTTTCTACTGTACCTGATTGTTAATGGTGTTGCTATGGTCTTTGTTCTTCCACCTGTAGTTTTCCTAGCTGGCAGAAGACTCTGTAAACTGGACAAATTACCCTGCGCATAAAATCAACAAGAAGAAAACTTCAGAAGAATCCATTTCAACTTTGTTTGTAAAAACTCAAATTTAGATCAATCCTAACGGTACAAAATGTTCACAAAAACAAAGAGACTGCCTACATGTAGTTGCCAATACAAAGGCTGTGTATACGGAGGAATAACCCAATATCAACAATTTACATCTCCCGGACACAACATTACATGTAACAAGACGACCAAAGGCTATTATCATTTGGCTGTCATATTATTATTATTTTTTATTGATTTGACTTCCCCAATACAGATTCAAGTAATCAGAGCAAAACCTGAACACAAAACATACCGGTATTATCATTCAAACAAATGGACAGGCGCTAAACACTGACCTTGTCACACACAATGAAGATGCTATGAGTATGGGAACTAGACAAGTGACTGTTCTGAATATTACCTTGCAGATTTTACTGTAGCATTCCTGCAGGCCCACCATTCTCTTGTTGGTATTCTGGATATCTTCAATGATAGAAGGTGGAATACTGGACTCTCTACCTGTGCTGACAGAGCGCAAACTCAGCTCCTCTAGGCCCAGGTCTTCCAGGTGGGTCACCCCGCTGTTGGCTGCCGCTACAAAATTCCTGGCCGACTTCCTGCATAATCAAAGACGTTGTACATAATTTCAAGCATAATGTACAGCTATGGTTTTTTTTTTAAGATTCTGTAGCAAAATAGTTGACGGCAAACATCCAATGAAACCAGATCTTGCAGTTTTATTGTTGAAATGGTAGATATGGGAAATCAGTGGTAAAATAAATCTGTTTTTGTTTTTCAATTCAGTCTGTGCTCAGTATAATCAAATACAACAATCTCTTTGGATTCTTTCATGCTTTACGCAAAATCATGCAACTTTGCAATTTCATGAACTTGAAACATTTAGTTTAATAGCGACACTGGCCATAACACATACAAATTTGCTTCACTATAGATGCATGAACCAACCCCTATGGACACCAACCTTTTTTAACATACCTTAAAACCGGTGCCTGGTCATTGTTTGTGTTGCCTGGCAGTGACTGGGTCTCATCCTGCTTGACTTTGGGTTTGGCTTTCTACATCATGGCAAATAATTCAAAAGTGAATGTCACAAGGTTAAAACCCTTTCCTCCTCCCACCCCCCATGTTTGTTTTTATCTGAATGATCTCAAAAGAAATGACCCTTACTCCACACTTCGTTTTACTAAGTAGAAGACCATGTCCATCACAATCCATCACTCACTCTACTTCACATAATGCTTCAGGACCAAATCCGTTGAAATCCATCACTGTTGCTGGTGGATTTCGATGGACTTGGTAGACATGGCTAATTATCTGCCAAAATCCCCCAAATAGGGGGATACATTTCGATGGAGTTGGTAAGGTTAGGGTTAAAGATGCACTGTCCAATGTCCATGCTCTTCAACAAAGTTGATTTTTGTTTCCTTATTTTGAGAGTTTGCAACACAAGACTAGGTAAGCATCGTACAGCTGGTCCCAGAGATGTATGACACGTGACTCAAATCACAACCATAACAACTCCATACACACCATGCAGCCATTATCCCACTCTCTCTGTGCATATAGGCCCGTAAAAGAAAGATTTGGCCATGTATTTTACTTGTCCACTCATGAGTTTTTTTGCGTCTGTTGTGTTTATTATTTTTTTAAAGTGACTCAGACTCAACATTCATGGCTTACGGCCTATAACTCAGATTTGGACTCAACCCACATGACTTGAGACTCTGACTCAGACTCATTAGGTTTGAGGACTCAATTACAAGTCTGGCTGGTCCCACACCAATTTGATCAATTAATGTAACTCACAAGTAAAAGTCAGTCAGTCAGTGAGATATGTACAAAGAGGACACAAGGCTTGTCCTCTGGGCCAAGCATAAAGGCTGTTTATTTGGGTTGTTTTGTGCACAAACAGATCTCTCCAACGAGTAGACTGGTGCCCAGTCCCAACATTATCAATTCTGATAGGGGACAGGAACCAGTCTAACCTGTGACAACTGAATTAGGCCTATTGTTGGGCCACAATATTTCAAAATTTCTTAAGTAATTATTCCACAACAAAACGCAGGCCATGTTTTGGTATGATATAGGCCATGCCTTACATACCCCATCAGAATTTTGTGTGTGTGTGTGGTCCACTTGTGGGCAGAAGATGAAATGTTGTTTAGAGTGACGATTACACATATTCTAACTTATCCCACATCCTCACATTGCACATTCATGCAAAGGTCACGTGGTAAGTTCACCCCCACCCCTAGCTGGGGGCAGGGTCGATACAACCAATTTTCCTTCAGATCCCATTCATGGAGTAATGCATTTCAACAAAAACTGGTCTGGATACAGAGTAACATATATATTATACATGTTTATTGTGCAAGCAAATTTAGATTCATAGCACCACACATTTGTAAAATGTATGTACGTATGCTCATTAATTATGCAATTATGGTAAAAGTTACACAATTTCAACATTTTTTGGACTTGCTCTCTGAATAATAGGTTTCGACGGTATATTTGACATGAACTTGACAAATGAATATGTAAATGCTGTGAACCAACAAATACTGAATAAATTCATAATGATAACAATTAATTATGTGTATTTATGCAAAGATCAGAATGACAGCCAACTCTCAAATATCTGTAAGTTCATACGCAAAATCCATTCTCTGTCATACAACCATGAAGCTGGTGTTTCTGTACAAACCCCTCAAATGGCTCAGCTTAATACATTTTGTTTACATCTGCACCACATTCATGTGACTTCTGAATGGGAAGACTAATCAAAGTTCTGAAAGTCATTCTTAAATAGGCCATGTGCTGTAATAGTAATCCTACCTGTATGTTCAATTTCGATTATTATTGGCATCAAAATATGTGTACAGATGAGAGAAAAAAAAAATGAAATCAGTCCAGCAAAACTTGACTGATGGCGAAGACTGTATTAGAGTGCATCTTATTGGCTGAATCAGAAGGTGCTGCTGAATGCTTTCGCTTACGTGACATCTGGTTTGTCGAAAGAATGAAAATTCAACGATTATTTTTGTTGCTAATTTATGCAAACATGTGCAGTCTATTTTTGCGGGATGAAGGGATTTTCATGTTTTGCCCATATGTGGACCACAAGAATGGATGATAAGTGGATGTCGTACAGTCTAGACATATCATTCAAAAGAGACTAACTATTGTATTGTTAAAGAAACTAATGAGTAAAATAATCAATTTCTCAGGATAAAAAATTTAAAAAAGCAAGGACAGTTCATAAGAGAAAACAACTGTAATGGTCACCATATCTAAACAGCTTTTATACAAAGGTGGTCATGGCAAACTCAAAGAACTTACCCTGACTGGTTGGGGATGGAATCCTCGTGGCTCTTCTCGGATCCGGAGGGCCTCTACTCGCTGCTGCTGTTTGGGACGAAGGATGGGCAAGCGTAGGATCATGGGAGGAGTGTAAGGAAGGGCCATGGGGGCAGGACAGGGGTGGTTGTAGATGTAAAGGAGGGAGGTGGAAAGACAATCAGGATCGTCAGTCAACAGCACTGGCTTGACGCTAACCTGCGGTAAAAGGTGTGATTCTCCCTGCTCTAGGTCTGCCTGCCCTGGTACTGTGTAAGCCTGTTGTTGTTAATCAAACAACTACACTAACTTCATCTGTTGGACCTGTTTTGATATTCCAAACTGAAATCGATGACAACTGCTCATGTATTACTAAGCACCAAGAGGCCTTCCTCTAGACCTGGCATTCAACTGAAAAGGCCTGCTTTTGTCATAATCATACCACTACACTAAATGGATTGGTCGTTTCATTAGCCTTTTCTTGTTCTTAATTGGATGATACCCGGTACATGTCCATGTCACGAACACTGTGCCAAAAAGACAGAGTACCAAAAAAATGCCTCATATGTCTGTATAACAATATAACCAAGACACGTCTGTAGCATCAAGACACTGAGCCATTAATACCGTGAGCTGGTGATCTATGATGCGCCCTAAACAAATGTCAACAATAAGAAACACTGTTCAATAGAATTTCTTTAACAAGGACATATTGATCCACCCTCCAAACTACATAACCCCAAGCGTATCAGAGTAACTCCTATGCATGAATGCAATTTTGTCCTTTTGCTTACGTCAAACCATAGAGCACATACACTGGCATAGCTAAAAGGAATCTGGTTGGAAAAAAAACAACACATAGAGTTTGAAGGTCCCTGCTCCTTGTGTCCTCATTACTCAGGAAAAATAAGACCGCCTCTGAGCTTAATCAGAGACCAAGGTCTGCACGTACACATGCGTCATTATCTGTGAGCTGTTTAGTGTATTCGTAACTATAGGCAAGAAAGGTCAAAATAAAATTTGTATCTGAAGTTCGAATCAACAGTGAAATGAATGTGTACGTGTTTGTAATTGACGAATGTGAGACAGTCACACACACAAAAAATTCTACATTTTCAACTCTTCATGCATCAGCTACATGAACTTAATATTCTTTTCTCTGAATTTCTATTTGACTGATGAATGACAACCCCCAAAAGGTATGAGTTCATGTGTGTCTACATGTACAAGAAAAACAATATGAACTAGATAGAATTCTCTCCAAGAAAAATAAAGACTGAATAGCACCAAGTACTGGTACTAAGCAAAATTTAGCTGCTAAAGTATGTAACTGATCTTTACATTCCATTTCAATTAAAAATTTGAGAATATAAGCAAAATGATTCATTCACAGGCTTACCCGTCTTCTTTTATTATCGGTGGGTGTACGTGGCCTGAATAATGTACCACGTGGCTTGGCCAAAGGTGGGACTGAGTGGTATGTACGTGGAGAATTTGGAGGAGCATCCTAAAAATAAAAAGGATGACCACAAAGTAAATAAATACAATTAACCGAATAAACCAATGATTATAATACTAGGGTAATAATTGTGAATCACGATTGGAGAAAAGAAAGTTATATAAACACATGGGAAATAAATTTCAAATTTCAATGGGACAGGACATGTAGAATATTCCTGTTTGTATACTATTTGTGGGCTAATCCTGCAATTGAATAAATAAACCACCTGTTTGCCAATACACTCTGTTGCTGCCTATAACTGTGAAATTGGACCAGAATCAATACCTCTCTATTTTGTACCACAGGTTTATGCCACCAAAATATTGACATAAGCTTAACACTGTGGCAAGTCAAACACTATGGAGGCTTATGTGCTGTTGCCATGATGATGTTTACCAAAAGCCACAGGCTAAGGTGACTTTGAGATATGTTTAGATAATTCTACTTCTTTCCTTCAGCGACTTGAAAATGTAAGCATTGCTCTCCAACATTAGAATTTTAAAACAAAACTTTACTTTTATTAATTGAGACAAACAAATCTGGAACCTGAAAACCCTTCAGAAAATGATCATTTTCAAATTGTGTGTGAAAGTCTTAATTGTAGAATAACATATTCACAGTAACTCAGTCATTTTCTACATGTCACAAAGAGTGTTATTTCATGATAAGGGAGTTTACATGGACTAAGTCTTCTACTTCTTTTACAAGAACATGTTTCTAATTAGCGGAAGTCGCTTCACAAATTGTATTTCCAGAGTATCGGAGCTTTTAACAAAAATGTTTGGTGATTTAGAATCTGAAACGCTACACCCACCTTCATCAGGAAAACCTGGACTGTTATCAAAACAGGTTTGTCTTGTGTTCACACATGACAGATATTATGCCAATTTTCACAGTGTAAAGTACATGGCAAAAGGAAAAATAACAAGACTTACACTGCCCAAATAAATTCCTGTCTTGTTCCTGGGCATGGCTCGGTGTGGCCTGGCTGGGAGACTGTTGTAGGTCAACATTATGTGCGAGTCGGCTGGTGGTAAGTCTGCACTCAGTTGTACACTCTTCATCTTGGTCAGTGTCCCGCAACAAGGGTTGCTCATCAGCCACTGATGCTCACTTCTTGCTTACAGGCTTCACTCCTCATCTCATGGTGGACTGTTTTCAACCTTAGCGCAGGCCTGAGAGAAGCCGTTGATGACTACTAATGGGTCCTTGCCATAATTGCTTGCGTCAAACTCCTTGAATTGGACTATTTCAGATCCATGATGGCTCCCTTGAGTTCTGTTAATGATGTAACTTTCCTTTGAACACTGCCACTTGATGTTTATGGATTATTAACAAAGGCAGCTTCTTCTACATGTGGAGTGTGTTGGCTCTACTTGGCTGACACATCCTGTAAGTCTTTCATCTGTGAAAGAACAAAGCAAAAAGCAGAAGTGTAAAAATCAATTAGAGCTGTATCACCAGGACCTCTAGATGGTAATCATGGCAACCGGGTACTCCCCGCTGAATTTCAATGAGAATCTCTGATGTACAAAGGAAGTCAGCAATTTCTTATTTATATTTGCTGAATTTTGTTCTGGCTCCGCACTTTAATTGACTCTGCTCCTGCATTCATCATCATCACTGAGCAATGGGTGACAGCAAGCGAACAAAGTGCAGAATGTGAATCAACAGATAAATTTGTTCACTTTCCTGATGATCTCAATGAAATACAACTACGAGAATATTCCAAAATGAACAGTCAGTGTCAGCCATTCGCATGTTTGAAGACACAGTATAAATTGCATAATCAGTATAAATTCCATAACTTTGCTTTTGTGAATGAAACTATCCAAATGATGATGTAAACATGATGTGTTTTTGTGGCTGGCCAGGCCTTTTGAAAAAAAATGTCAAAACTAACTGAGCAAACGAATACATAACACAGGAAACAAGATTCTGTACTGTCTATACACTCAGCACAAATTGTTCTGATACATAATGCAACTGAGTATTTTCAGTTGTCACAGTGTGGGCCAAAGTTCAATTGCGTTGTTTACATTCATGGTGCGAACAAGAAAAATACGAAGTGATTGTTGGCTTTGTTTTGTTCTGATTGCATGCCATCAATGTCTTTGTTCAGCTTTCTATTATGCTAATACACCACTTGACCTTTATTGCTCATGGAACCTTAGCTATGACTGAGGGAACTGGAGATGTACAGTATGGATATGTGCAGGCGTTTGTTTAGGAGTCAGACTTAGTCATTAAGTGGAGGATAGGCAGGGAGTTTTGGGTGGATATCAAAGAGTTCTAACTTATTGTGTAAAAAATGATATCTTCTGTAATTTCAAAGAAATTTGCATTGAATGGTGTTAAAACTGAATTAGGCAAGTAACATGTACAATGTACCAGTACATGTACCTATATGGGTTTTTAACACCTCACAAGTATCACATCTATGGGTACACATGTAATACTCATATAAAATTTGCATATTTCCATGTCAAAGGTGGCTTTGCCAACTGTGTGATGCATGTAACTGATTTTGCAAGATGAGCTAAATTGGTGTACAATTCACAGATTGTTGGCGTTGATAATTGTAAACGTGTAATCCTGTGAAGAACTATTTTCATTCATATTTCCTAACGAATTAAAAGATTACATGCAATGTCACATACCTGCAACTCTGTTTAAACTTGAAGAAAATCCCTGCTTGGTTTATTAAAACATAGTTAGGGACGAAGTCTGAATATTGCTTACTTGAGGCGATACTAAAAAGTGGTATGCAATTGTCTGCAGCCTCTGTACATAAATCATTATCATGTATATCGGGCTTTCCAAGTAGTAAATACAAATCATTGTATTGCATTCTTTCGGAAAAGTACTCAGATGACTATGCCCTATTGTTTTTTATCATTGCATCTGGGCATTTTATGGTATCAACATCATTTTGTTGGTTCTCGCTCAATCAGTCTTCAACCAGTCAACAGAGCATAGCGATCACACGCACTGTTGTCAACAAAAATGGTAGCTGTAACTTAGTGTAAGCAAAAAAGAATCTGACGAAATTTAGAGAAATAAAGATGCCAAATATACCTTGAAAGCAACCACGAAGGCAGTCCAATTATTTACAAGTGTATCTGGCCATGGAGGAATTCTATTCCTCCATGATCTGGCCAAGTAGAATCTTGGCCTTACCAAGGAGGAATCCTCCATGGCCTTACCAACAAAGATAACAGAAGTTTTGCTTAATAAGCCACCACCAGTCTACCTCCATGCTTGGACCCTATTACTTTTTTAAACATTTGGAAATGATTGCCACAGATGTTAAAAAGGCGATAAGTAGGATCCAGGTAAGTTACTTGGACTAGATCTGTTCATGGGTTGTTAAAAACTACCTTGGAAAACCCCAGGTCTAATGGTCATCATATAATTTGCAAATCAATCATGTGAACAGTGGGGCGGGCTGACGTCATCCGATGAAAACATCTAGGCCTATTCATTTGCACTGCACACCAATTTTCATCGGTTGCTATGTGTTACTATTCAGCACTCAAGAACCATTGAGTTTCAAGAACATAGGTCTGGGAGCTAGATAAGCCAATGTAAAATTTCCTGGATGTCCACACCCAACTATTGCTTTGGCGAATTTCCGATGAGCATTAGAGTTGGGGTTTCTTACCCGTAAACATGGCGGTAGGCCTATACCTGTTTTCCCAAGCTACTTAGGCTCAGCTAGTTAAAAAGGAAACCTCCAAGCTCTTGGCAAGCTTTATTAACTTGCCTGTTAATTTTGTAAACTTTGAAATCAAATTCAACATGACAAGAATAGGAAAGAATGTACATGTAGTGTCCAGACACCACTTCTTTGGCATGTTTGGTTGTCCTACAAAGTCTTTGGAGAGCCGAGTGCACTTTCAAAGTATTTTCTAACAAAGTTGGAAATGTTTCTCAGTCCCAAATTCATGACCGGAAAGAATTCCATACCTGGACCTCACTTGACACCCTGTGCACAAACTCTATGAGACTGGTCGAAAAAAATTGTAAGTGTTTTGTCAAGTAAATGCTTCAATACTTTCCCTGCTAAATTTGACTTGTTAGGACATGCTTATGATGTTATCACTTTCTGATGGCTGACACTAGTGATAGGTCACTGCAGGGACAAATTAGTGATGTCCATGTATGGAATTCTTTCCTCATGACCTTCAATTGACGAATCGCCTTTTTTTAACATCGCCCGACCATGTCCAAATGTTAAAAAAGGCGATTCGTAGAGTCCTAGTTAGCCCCACCATAGGCGATTGTGCAGTAGCATACAGATACAGATAGTTACTCGGACTAAGGGTGACAAGTGATGGCCAGATATAGGAATCTTTCCCACAGTGAGTTAGTAAATAAATTAAATGTGTCACTATATAACGCCACACGCACGCGCACCAAGGCGATTATCTTCAGCCATGAAGTCTGCACTTGTAAGGAACAAGAGAAGAGAAGAAGAGAAGAAGGCTACATCATGACAGCATACATTACTAGTTATAGAAATGCATCTACGGCTAAATGGGTTGCACAGCCATGACGGCGGGCGTACTAGAATTAGAAGTAGACTTTGGTAGACAGGCCGGCCAGCTAGCTCCGTTTACTAGTACGTACGTACAGTGTACATGTACATGCATGCTACAGCCTGACGAACGTTACAAAGCACGGTTTCCAAAGCACAACACGTACACTGCACAGCCACACACAGGCATGCGAACGACTTTCTTACAAATTCGGAAAACCTGTGATGTTCAAAATTCCTTAAATGTTGTTGATGATACGAGTAAGAACTCTAGGGCCGTCAAAGAGTTTTGAGGATAATAGCATTTGTCTCACTCAATACTTACTTGCTTTTTATAGACTGAACTCCAACTTTCAACTTCAACTTTGAAGTCAAACTCAAAGCGAACACGGTACATCGGCGGTCGACGGGTGCATTGATGCCATGCGCTGCATGATATAAGTGACGTCATAGCAACAAGAACGGCCAAACTACTTCATAACACTCGTGTTGATTGGTGAAACTGCATCATGTGACTGGACTGCAGCTAGCATATTAGTGTCGTCTGCTAGCACAATAATCCCGGGACATACCGTTATTTCGTTTTACCGTTTTGCATTTCCTCAAAAAAAAAAGTAAACAAACCATTGACCGTTTTGTCGTTTTACAGTTTTGTAAAACGGTCAAACGGTATTAAGATAAATACGGTTTCTCTGTTTTATAAGTTTAATAAAATTCATTACAGCATAACGATCAATGATTTTTGTTTTACAGTTTTACACAAATAACTTTGAAAAACAGCAAAACGGTCAGTATTGAATACAGACTGTTTTTTGACCTTTTTGTTGTTTTTCTTAATTGTTGAAAGCGATAAACGGTTAGTTGCTTCATTTCAGAGTGTTGTTTTACAAGAACATGACAATGAAAAACGGTCAATAGTCCTGTCGACCATTTTTTTATTTAGGTTCGGCAATTAAGCAATGCACTTAGGAATGTTTATGCGTCCTCATGGGATCGAGTCATTGCCTGGGACCCAATTACCCTCCTCACATTTCGTTCTCACGACTAATGAACTCCAATTTCCTTCAAATATCTGCAACTTCTTCAAACGTATTACCATCCTGTATCCATTGTAAAAAGTAATGTCCTCCCTTGAAGTTTTCCAGCGCCATTTTTGCTTGCAACTCTTAAGCCCCACCAACTGAATCGCGTGAGAAGGGGGTCAGGGTCACGCCAGAAATCATCACACCACGCATTATGCCGAGGTAACACTTTTTCATGTAAAGCATGGTCCCCCTCCATCCCCCTTGCCCAGCACCACAAAATGCACCACGGACTGTTCACTATGACACTGAAATAAAAAAAAAACAGTCTGTATTCAATACTGACCGTTTTGCTGTTTTTCAAAGTTATTTGTGTAAAACTGTAAAACAAAAATCATTGATCGTTATGCTGTAATGAATTTTATTAAACTTATAAAACAGAGAAACCGTATTTATCTTAATACCGTTTGACCGTTTTACAAAACTGTAAAACGACAAAACGGTCAATGGTTTGTTTACTATTTTTTTTTGAGGAAATGCAAAACGGTAAAACGAAATAACGGTATGTCCCGGGATTTAGCACAGTATGCATATCACTGTGCATAGCGCATGCACGTGACATTTCGTGAGTGAACTTTTTAATCCGACCTGTAATAATAAATAATAAATAATAATTGTGCTTATAGCGTTTTCCATCGTATCAACGATCTCAAAGCACTTTACAATTATTACCCCGTTTCAGGCCATGGGACCACGCGGCAGCCGATATCAGCGCTCAATCGGTCCTCGACCATAACAGGTGCCGTACCCATTTTATACTCTTTACCCAAGGACACAAACACCATGTTCCCGGTACGGTTCGAACCCACTCACCTTCGTACATGAGTCAAACACCGTAACCACTGGACCATGGCGTTCAGTAATTAAAATAACTGTATGTGCGGAAAATAATTATTAAGTGATCAATTAACATGGAGTATTTGGAGTTCAAAGTATCCAAGATCCAAGATCAAAAGATTCCATGCACCCCACAAGGACTTATTTTTCTCCGTCTTACCATGGAGGATGGAAGTTACCATGCAGTTAAGTTGTGGTCTCGCTATCACTCAGAATTTTCTATTTGAACCAGTGACGCACCCAGGATTTGGGTTGGGCACAATTTTTTTCTCAAAAAATGTTGCCCAACATTTTTGGCGGCAGAGAAAAAAATGGAGTTTTTTTTTCGGGGGGCGGACTATTTTGACGATGGTGGCGCCACTTACACCCCTATTATACTACTCGAAAATAGGCCCCATACATATCACCAAGGTAAAATCGTGGGACTGAAAAAAAAATTACCAAAAAACCCCCAACAAACAAACAAACAAACAAACAAACAAACAAACAAACAAACAAACAAACTACATTGTGTATTAGTATTACCATATGAATGGCACCTTGTCCTTGGACCTCTTCGTTGCAGTTCCGTTTTCATCGATCATACCAGACACTAACTTTAAAAAATGTTCTGATAGTTTCACACTTAATCGCATATAACGACCCATACAACTTTTTGTAATAGCGTGGCATCTGGCCAGCTATACGTATTCCTCCCACACGATTTGCAAATAGGAAAATGCATTCAGTGGCGCATATGCCCCGTATGTTTGATGCCATAGTCCATACCATCGGGTCCAAAGTTTCTAAAGTAGGCCTATCGTATCAAATAGAAATCGATACCCCACGAAAGGTTATAGACCCTAATTTACTTTCGTTTCATGATACAATTATTATTTTCCCTTTTTTGGGGGGGGGGAGAGCCTGTGTCAACTAAAATGAACGAGAAGGTCACATTTGCTTCGCAAAAGGCTCGATGGGCCTAGGCCCATGGGCGTCGCCAGGATTTTTTCTAGAGGGGGGCAAAATAAAATTTTGCCCAAAAATGCTTGTATTTCTCAACACATTCTCGATTTATCAGTTCTAGAGGGGGGCAGGGACATTTTGCCCCCCCCCAACTCATTAAATTTACACCACTTTGTCTTCGCGCCTCTTTTTTTTTTTTTTTTTTTTTTCTTCCTTTTTTTTGTTTTGTGGCTTTTCCAGGGGGGGGGGGCAAGTGCCCCCCTTGCCCCCCCCCCCTCGCGACGCCCATGCCTAGGCCCTACATCATACAGGTCTCATGTTTGACCAACTGTAATGCCCTCAATATTATTGATCGGGTATGGGGTACAAAACTGGTTGAATTTTGTCGCGCTGGATCTGGATCAGTCAGAACAATCTTGATGACGAGTGAGCACAATGATGGATGAGATCCGGACCAAAGTGTGGCTCTGTGTTGTCCTCATAGCAAGCCGACCATGCTCAGGTAAGCGTGGGTGCGCCAACGGCGCGCGCTGTAGACCTTTATCATGCTGCCACCATTTCAGTCATGTTCCCTGCATCCAATAACAGTACTGAACGATAATGTTTTTTGTTCAAAAATGATCCAGACTATTTTTCCTTCTCGCCTCGCTTTGGTTACGCTTATTGAATGGGGAAAAAATCAAGATGGCCTCAACATGATAATAGTCTATAGGATCTTTGGTGGTACGAATCAACTTACTGATAACTTGTACATATACGGGTCTGGTTATGTGTACACGTATCTTTTCGTGATTTTCAACTGGAAACATGCAGGGGGGGGGGGTAGTCAGTTATAGCTAAAAATCATCTCCCATATAGTTTGGGTATATAGGGCACATGCTTTGAAATTTTCAGGGATAATTACCGAAACACTAGGCCTAAAGAACTTCAATCAACTCGATGCCATTTTCACCGGGGCATTTTTGAGCCATAATGCAGACGTATTAATGACTGGATAGGCCACGCATTTCTGACCCATTTCAGAGGGTGGCGATCGTTTGAAGAAGCTTGAGATAATAGAGTCATAATACTATTTAATGGACCTTTTTATTAATAACTTCATAATTATGGCAGCAAGAACCGAAAGCTGTCCATGCATGGAAAGTGTACAGGGGTCCAAATATTCGGGTTATTTTCTCTCAATTTATCCAGGATTTGTCGCTTTTTTTCTTTAGAAAAGCCACTAAAATTGTCGTAGGCATTACTTCTGGCCAAAGTGGGTGTTTTTTTTTGGGGGGGGACACAGAATGAAATTGCTCATTCGTCCCGTGCGCACGAGGGTGAACTCGTTTCCGCACGAGTGAAAAAAAAATAATGTTACCGTGTGCTTCGGGGTACCGGCACCAAATTTCGCGGTGCTGAATCGCGGCGGGCTTCACCATGGCCGAATCAGCCCGTGATTCAGCCACGGTGAAGCCACTTAGGCCAGAAAGTAATGCCTATATGACGATTTTAATGGCTTTTTACATTTTCAACATTATACATTAATATTTTGGTGATTGGAAAAGCATTATTATGTACTGAGCCCCTCCGCTTTCAGAAACATTCCGCCGCCTTTGCCGAACAAAATAATGATGTTGATGATTTTGTCGCGGATTTAGCTAAAAGTGCACATTTATTACATTTAGCGCAATTTGTCTCGACTATAGCCTTTGAAATTTTGGGGGGGGGGGTTGTTGGGAGCGTCGTTGCATTATCGAGATCATCAGAAGGGTGCGATTGATAATGTCATGTGATTTGAAATAACGTTTTAGATATCCGTCGGAGATCGTGGCAGCATGCACTGATATGCCGTCTATGCAAGATTACTGGTCGGTACTGTATTATGTTGGGTTCGAGTCCCAGACATTTTTATACCTGATTTTTTCCACCGAAAGTGAATTTTCTTTCCTAAATCGGTTTAATCAAGTCCTACTGATTGATACAGTAGATTTCATATTTTTGTTGTGACTCATGAATCTGGAGGATTTTCTTAAGAGAGGTTGAGTCCGAGAACCGTTCCGTTAACTATAGTTAACCATAGTTCGCCTTTAGCCCGAACTCTGTCTAGTCGACGATGGTTGGACTACGCTATTTGGAACCAGCCTACTATACTGGGCCTGGTCGCATCGCTGGTTATAGCAATACCCTCGTTTCATTACTTAAGTGCAGATGTCGAAATAAACGTATAGCGAGTTGTACTACTCGCTGGTGGGCCTTGGAGAGTATCTTCCGGTTCATTCAACAGGTCAAAGAACGTAAACAATCCAAACATAGTCGTGACCGCCATTATGTTGACATTGGTTCGACTAGAGTCGTTCGCGCTTTAAAGTTTCAGCGCATGCGCACTGTTTGACACCAACCAAAGTTGGTTGACTAATGGTTGTTGCGCGAACTTGCCCCTGGTGCAGAAAAAAATAACCCACTGACCGATGGGTTTAGAGATTTCAAATTTTGCTCCCTCGATTTTTACCTGGATGCGCTGCCGGTGCGTCGACAACAGTGTATTTAAAGCAACAGGTAATAATTTACATTACAGCACGAGCATGTGCGCGTAACGTTTTTATCAAAAACGTTTACGCTAAATAATTTTGTATCATTTCAATTTAATATTGATTTTATCACATCATCCTTTGTTGGTTAATAATTTATATATATGCTATTAGGTGTCTCCCTCAGAAATTGCGAAGAAATTCAGTCTGCAGGATTCACAGATGATGGAGAGTACCTCATAGTTCCGGATGGATTTCAACAGGGCGAGGGGATGTTTTGGGTCCGCTGCGAAAGGACGGATGCTGGTAATTAAGATGCACACATGATTATAACGTCATGATGGTGGGAATCGGAATGGGGACGGTTACATGGTCGGGCTAGAACGTTTGTCTCAGGAAACCCTACACATGTATAAGACCGATTTCAAGCTGTCAACATGTAGGTCCGAGTATACTTATGATTGCTCATGAGGTTTGTTATACTTCGAGTCTATAGCTGTATATAGTCGTGCGTTTGCCATCAACTCGAAGCATAATTCTCGTCAAACATGCGAGAATGACTCACCCGTATACCCGGGTACATGTAAATAGTGATCGGTTTTCTTACGATTTGTGCAAGTACATTTATTTATAAAAGAAAAAGACTCAAATGATGTCCTTGCCAGAATAATCACTTTGCCAGTGAGACACTGAGTAATGTTCCTCAGTGTGTTAAAAAACCTAGTCGTGATACGCAGACATAATACGAATTATTCGAAACAGACGTTTAAATGAAAATAATCGGGAACTCGTTCTGTAATAAACTGTTTTGTTGTTGTTTCTTTACATCACAAGGTATGTTGACTGTGATACACCACGATCATGAATCCCCAAGGCTAGTTGGTGAAACAGACCCTTATATCGAGACTCTAACGTACGGTGGCGATAAGGGCAGCCCATCCATCCAGCAGTTCGCATCGCTCATCGCAACGTCTAGGTCTTGTGAACAGTCCTTCACAATGAAGTGTCTTGGAACTGACATCTGGAGCGAAGATTTTAAGGAGACTGTAACGGTGCAGTGGCGATCGCGACAGGGAGACCTTGTCTGGGATTGGGGAGTGTCTGAAGGCATGGGATGCAAATGCAATTATACTGGTGAGTTAGTCCTAAAATTGAACGAGTATAATTACGATGTTTGATTGAGATTCTACGGAACCGTAATTACGTAGCGAAAGAGATCATATGAGATAGCGCTTGCCGCCCAGCAGATCATTCTTTAGCACAACGTTGAGTTTACCTGTGAAGAAAACAAGGGAATGGGGTTGGATACCAATTAGGGAGGGCATATGATCTCTTTCGCTACGTAATTACGGTCCGTAGAATCTCAATCAAACATCGTAATTATACTCGTTTAATTTTATGATTCTACGTCACCTCCATTACGTAACTCCGAGACCATATGAGATATTTAGAGCCAGGTAAAACGAAACTTTAATATACATGTAGATATAACGACCATGGCTAGATCATCTTTGCACATAAATATTTATTGTTGTACAGCACACAATACATAACTGCAAAATATATAAAAAATATTATAATACAGACCGTTTTGTTCCATATACAAATAAAGGAAGTAAATTGTAAGTCTGTAAAGTCTTAAGATAAACTTTCCTGAAGTTTTGTTGAAAATGCAGCAAGTTTCTCTATTGGTTTGTTGTAAAACCGAGCGAAAGTTGCAGATCCAGACCAGCCTGCCGTGGCCAGTATGGTCTGAATGGGAGCACCACAATTACTGGCTGCTGATGTTGAGGCTGCTCGTACACTGTGTGCTTTGAAGACAGAAGCATCAATGCCCGCGTCATTTAACGCATTTTTAATCCATCGACTGATGGTATCTCTAGAAACAGCCTTATACGGCTTTCTGTAACTAATAAAAACACTACATTGATTTCCTCGCAGTGTAGAAGTGCGAGATAAGTATTCGTTCAGTGCTTCAACCACACAAAGCTTCTTATTAGAAGGAAACGCAGGCAAAATAATATCTGACAAATGCACTCCTGGGCGTGTTTGTTTCAGTAGTTTGTGAACTGAAATACGACACTCATTGGCTGTTAGATTACTCTCACTGAGTGTCAGTAGATACAAAGTCTGCACTCTCTGAACTGATAACAATGCTAACAACGTTACTACTTTTTTACATAGATACATCAGTGACAATTTTGAATTGATATCCAATGAATCAAAATATCGTAAGACAAATGCTTACATCCCAGATTGTTCGATATCTAGGAAAGGAGGGTCTCTTTACAAATACTCCTCTCATAAACCTACAAGTTAATGAGTGACTACCAAATGATATTCCATTAGGAAACTCAACAATAGTGGCTATTGCCGATCTGGCGGTGTTAATAGCACTATAACTTAACCCTGCTTCAAATAATTCGGTTAAAAAATCTAGAGCCTCGCTTATAGATGGCATATTGGATTAATGTTTCTTTTACTACAGTATAATTGCCACTTGAGTAAGTATGTTCGATACTGTTTCTGCGTTCCTGGCCGCCAAGAGGACAGGATGACTTCTGCAGAGCGGTCCGAAATGCCTGAGCTTTGGAGACGTCTCCGCACAAGTGGCATACCAGAAGGGACATCTTCTGATGTAGGGGGTGTACTGCCGCCTGGTCTTGCGGTAAATAAAGTGGTGCCCTGTATGGTTGTATCAGCACCGGTTGTGCCACCAACATACTCATCACATTCGGAAACCAGTGTTGAGTTGGCCAATTCGGGACTGCAAGCAATCCATCCGCTTGGTCCTGTTGTACCTTCTGAAGTACACGGCCTATCAGACTGAATGGAGGAAAAGCATAAAAACGGGAATTATTCCACGGTAATAAAAACGCATCAATTCAGGGTCTGGTTTCCAAGAAACATAGGGCTTCAACTGATAATTTAATCTTGAGGCAAATAAGTCCATATCTGGTGTGAAAAATATTTTTGTCAATTGCCGAAACAAATGCGGCTTAAGCATCCACTCGATATCGACATTCGTGCGCCTGGACTCCATGTCGGCTTGCACGTTGGATTTGCCGGGTATGTGTGATGCTGACAGCCAGATATTTCTGGTAAAACACCAAAGCCACATCTCTTTTGCGAGATCATTGCAAGACTTAGAGTGAATTCCACCCATATTATTTATGTAAGTCACTGCCGTTACATTGTCCAGTTGTAATCAGACATGTGCTTGCTCCAATTTCGAGCAAAATGACTTTAAAGCCAAAAATCCAGCAAGTAGTTCTAAGACATTTATGTGATTTCGTAATTCTTGCGGGGTCCAATGCCCCCCAGTAGCTTCCCCATTGTATTCTGCACCCCATCCTACTTGAGATGCATCAGATGATACAATTACATTTGGCTGGGAATGTATATTTAAGCATTTAAAAGCTTGTTTTGATTCGATATTTTCAATCCACCATGTCAGCTCATTCCTTGCATTTAATGACATTTACATGCGGTATCCTTGGCCTTTCTTGCCTCGTAGGGATGAGTAGTTGCCCCTTTGGTAATTTGCATTGTAATGGCTGCTGCCACGCCAGTTTTTTGACGAGGAGCCACGTCCTGCAGCAAAGTAGTGAGAATATTGCCCTCTACGGGGCGGCCATGTAAATGCTGCTTTGTTGAAGCCATGTTGTGCATTCAATCTTCCAATGTTATTTCCAACTTTGTTAGTTGCACTGATGTGTTGCACCTTCTTGGGCAAGTCATCGCCGAACAGTTGTTTGGTTTGGGGAATGCTTTGGGTGCATAATTGCCTGTACTGTGAATTCAGATCTGGCTTAATCAATTCTCTTCGGCGATTATTCAACTCAAAATTGGCATGTGCTACCAATGTCATTGCATCAATTGCAAGTTTAACCTCTTCCTTAGAATTTTCTTTAGTCAAGAGTTTGTCAGTTAGCTGTACAAGTGGTACAAAGGATGTTATCAGTAATCCTTGCACTTTTTGACATTTGATGTCCATTGATCTTGTACTGGGTTTTAGTTGCGACCAGATTTCTGGGTTAACAACAGTTTTTGTGATATTTTCACAATTTTTTGGGCGAGGGTATGAGTTCTGCTTTGTTGTTAGTTTTTCATCAGAAACTTTTGATTTCAAAATTCTGTCCACTAGTGTTGCCAGTTTGTCCTTAACCTTTGGTCCAGTGTTGTCCTCAGCCTCATACTCCTGCTGAATGTCCCCTAGAAAATCAGTTTCATCTGATGATTCATTGGCAGAAATCAGTAAATCATCGATTTGTGCGTCAGAATTTTCTTCAGCACTACTTTCCTGCAATTTTACTTTTTTTCCCCACATGATTACCGCTTTCGGTTTTAGCTAGTTGCGTTTTGGGTTATTTAACCCCGCAATATGAGCTGTCATAGCACCCGCTATTTGGGAAAAACCTTGTTGCATGTTTTAGCCATAAAGGAATCATTTAAATTCTGCCACATCTCAGCATTATTAAGCGAATTATCGCCTTGCTGAGTAGATAATGAATCTGAGGCATTTGCCCGCGATCCTCGAGTCCTTTTAGGTGCAGGTTTTTTACCTTTTGCAGTACCCTTGCCTTTGCCTTTACCACCTTGTTGTTTAACAGCGGGTGGCACTGTGTGACTGTCCGGAGATTTCTCCATAGTAGGTTGGCTTCTCTCACCTCTAGTAGGTGTGGCATGCAGAGAAAAGTCTGACATAGCAGACAAGGTATCCAACTCCAACACGCTGTCGACACAGGCTTCAGTCATGGTATGTAACACAGCGTGTGCTAAGTATACAATTGAAATTCGCGCTGGACCAATTACGTCCGTCTGATCCTCGGCTGGGTTTCAAGCACAATGATCTGCTGGGCGGCAAGCGCTATCTCATGTCTCGGAGTTACGTAATGGAGGTGACGTAGAATGTGCATTAACGCTGTATAATTATGATCAGTTTGGAACGGGTATCCGGAAAACATATCGAACGGATACCCGACAAAGGAGAACGATCGCCTTGATTCAAAAGCGAAGGATATATGGGTTATGCCTATGCAGGCGTACCAATCCCTGTGGCTGAATTTGAATGCTTTTTTTCTTTTGATAATAATTGGTATGGGGAAAAACAACAAGTACACACGATACCGTGATATGAATTTTATTTTTCCTTAATAATTAATTTTCTGTTTTCAGATAACATGTGCCTATCGGGTGAATTGAAATGCTTATGCGAGGGTAAGCTTACAGAGAAAGCGAAGTTACCCGTGATGGGGATACAATTTATCGAAGTGACTGGTGGCAATCGACGGTCTGGGTATAAAATTGGACCACTCAGATGCCAAGGAATAGGTAATTTGATTGAGTATTTCTGTAAGAATCACAGGTTATTTCCTGTTACTCATGCCGGTTGTTGTTTTGTTGTTGTTTACTGTTTGCTGCAAAGCGAGAGCACGTTTTCACACCGCACGCACTGGCATACAATGATGGTCTCGCTACAGGAATATCTCTTATTGGCTTGCTAAATTTGAGACCAGCGTTGTCCCGTTGAGGCTGAATGATAGATGAAGTTTTACAGCTTTGCCTGCAAAGACCGAACTCGCCCATATTGCGATGCTGCCGTATAGGGCGACTAATGCTAGCTGTGCGATGCGGTATAGGCCTATAAGCTTTGCGCACAGGTAAATGAATGACTGAAGAAATGGTAGCATCTGATTGGGCAAGCTGCAACAAAAGAGGGGAAAGATTCATGGAGATTAGACGGAAGGCACGCGTGACGACCGCTGATTGGACGGTTGAACGGTCGTGGGCGGAGCCGAACCACTACTGCTGGAATCTTGTATGGATGAGCAACGAGTCAGTGAAGGAATTACCATCTTGTAAGTAACCATTCTATGAAAGAAATAAAAAAAAAATTTTTAATAAGGCCAAATCTTAAAAAAAAAAAAAAAAAAAAACATGTTTAGCGTCCCCGCCCGCTTCCTCTTTGGAAGCTCCCTCCTAATTTTCTATTATTTTCTCTTTTTTTTTAAAAACGAAAAATTGATAAATTTTAAACAGTGACATCATTTTGGCCTCTTTGTCTGTTGCATCTAGCCCATATAAAGCTGATATGTCATTTCCTGAGTCCAATTGGCGGCCATTTAAAAAAAAAGCTGGCGGCCATCTTGAAAAATAGCCCAGTCGGGCGGCCATTTTGGAGGGGAAAAAGGGGCCTCCTCCTTCCTTATTTTCAAAAAGGCAGGACGCTAAACATGTTTTTTTTTTCATTTGGCCTAAAATACTTTACTTTAAACGGCCATTATACAGATTGCGACTTGTAAAATTTAGGACGACCCTTCCTTGGAATAGTGAAGTCATTTTGATAGTGGCAACTTGCTTGAAAAGTCTATCACAGTTTTCTCAAGTTTGATACAAAAATCAGTTTGATACAAAATGAAAGATGCATTTTGCTTGAATTAGTTCGTTCTGCGACCACCCATCTCTGATCATGTTCCAGACAGACGTGTCCCAACAGTTCCATGTGGGGGAGGACAATAGTATACTGAACACCTGAAATCTCGTCAACTGTTTTGAAACAGACTTTCTCAAGCATGTGAACCACAAAATAATGCACCATCAGTGATGTAAATCTATTAAGATCTTTACTTCATATATAACATCTTGTCCTTGAACTTTATATATTAAGTGCACATTTATATAGGGGAAAATCGAATTTGGAACAGATATGTCGTCGTGAGGTGAGGAATCGTCAAAGGATTGACTATTGCACAACGAGTGAAAGCAAAATTAAACAAAACAAGGTGTTGCACTAAATACACGAATGGATAAAAGCAAATCAAATATGTCTGTCACTGACAAGATGAAATACTAACAGATGCCAGAACTGTCTTGTTGACTCCAGCTAAACAGATCGTTTACATCTCCTGACACGTTCGTTTCTCGGGTATATCCGATGGGAAATTATTGGGGTGGTTGACAGCACGTTTCGTCTCGAGTCTGGCAAACAGAAATGTTATTACTTTCCAATATTTAATTGGCTCAGCTCAAGTTTGAGGTCGTGTTCAGGGCCGGTCTTGACGGAGTAGAAACCTGCAGCATTATTGAGCAAACAGTTCCTGGTGGGAACCCGCAGATGTGAAATTAAACGAAAGAAAAGTAATACTGCCACGATTGTGATACAAGATTTAACGATAGATAAAAAAAATCTTAGTTTCGGTTGTGTTATACCAAATAAATATCATTACTCTGGGTGACAAGCTCCCATTTATGCCATTTCTGTTGGAATGAAAAGAAACAGTTCTGCAACACGGGAGAAGTTCTAAGCCATGTACACGCGATGATGGCCAACAATGTTGGCTGGTTGATTCTCTTCCTTGGATTATTGATTCGAATTTACGGTATTAACTGTTTTACTCTGAACTATTGTTAAGCCCAGTTTTCATGTTGTTGTGAGTTCATGAATTAGCCTTATCTTCGCTCCGGTTTTGTTTTTAAATACAATATTTTATACTAATTCGTGACGTTTGTTCCTCAATATTATCAGCTTACAGAAGCTGCCACGAGTGGCGACTCGCGGGGTACGAGGGTGATGGGACGTACGAGGTGGATCCAGACGGGCCTGGAGGACTGGAAGTTTTCGAAGTGGAATGCGAAATGGATACAGGTAAGTGAAATGCGGTTCCAGATTGCAAAGAGAGAGAGAACTATTTCACAGCTAGAAAGGTCCTTTTGTTGCATAACAACGTATCTGAAACATTAACAGTACATAGACTTCCTCGTTTCAATGTGAGTCGGCTATGAATCATGTCATTAATGGATTGAGCCTAATTTTGAAGGTAAACAAATCATAAGGCAAACCTAGCCCAGCAATGAAGACGTCGTCCAACCTGGGCTAAGGCAAACCTATACACTGTACAGTAATCGTACAAATTCAGATACAAAGAGCAACATATTTTGTGACAAATCCGCCAAAGAGTATGGCAAAAGACATTAAAGATAAAAGGAATCTTAGCCTGGAAAAACATAAGGAAGGCATTAAGTCCCATGCATGTTTTTCTCCGAGTTCTAAAGCTATAAAATACAATTTTCGGCAGGTTCTCTAACAAACTCCGTGCAATTATTGTCTTCAACTAACCGCACGTTAGATGGTATAGACATATCTCACTATAAACTATACAGGGTGAGTACAGAAAACGAAACTACGGAATTTTAAACACAACCACCGTTTTAAAGTTCTGTCCACTGATCACAGAAAAAGGTGTGCGTTCTTTCAGCAAAACGAAAACAATTCACACACATCCCTATGTGATTTGTTTTCGTTTTGCTGATAGAACACTTACCTTTTTGTGATCCGAGGATATAACTTTAAAACGGTGTTTGTGTTTAAAATTCCGTAACTTGATAATTACGAGAGTGATTTGAATGATTCTTGTACTAAAAGAAAGCTTATGAATTGAGTTTTCATATCCTAGATTTTGAAAGTCATGCAGAACTTCACTAAAACATTGGTCCCGACATTTGGGTTTCGTTTGTTTTTTTCTCACCCTGTATAGGTCAGTGATGTAGTGCCTTGATGCTGGGCCTTGGCCTTAAGGCTGCCTTAACCCTCCGACGCAGAAAGCCCATTTAGTAACACACTTACAGTAAGGGGTCCCCCGGGGACCCAAATATTTAGCGCCACGGTTTGAGGCTACACAACACTGTATCCACATGAACACAATCTTGCCATGTCTGTAGACTAAGGAGGTGTATTTGTATACATAGTCTGTGGTCAAGCCGTGCACTGTCTACTCGCAAGTGACCTTGTTTGTGCACGTGTATATGGTGGGTCCCCGGGTGGGCAGAAATTGCGTCGGAGTTGTTTTGTGCGCGTGTATATGGTGGGTCCCCGGATGGGCAGAAATTGCGTCGGTCCTTAGCCCAGGTTGTCATGCTCAGATATGCCTGACCCGGGGTCACACACTAAAGGTGACTGCATATATCCGTAGAGGGTGTCTCTTGCTAGGATTAGATGGAAGATCACCAGAATTGGTTTGAAACTTTTTTTAAAATTAAGGTAATTAACCAAATTGGGTCCCCAAAAGGGCTAGATTCTGCGCCGGAGGGTTAAGGCTGGATTTTAGGGCCTTGGCCTTGGCCTCGAGGCTTGAGGGCAAAAGCCTTGGCCTTGGCCTTGGCCTTGAGGGTTCAGGGCCTTGCAATTTTGAGTCAAGGCTCTTCAAGGCCCATAGATTTTTGCATTTTCCAGATAAATCTGTTCGAAATTTTGCTGTTACCATTTTAATCGTATTACCATGGAGGAGGGAAGCACCCTATAGATTTGTGTGTTGGGCACACTTCCACTTTTGTAGCATCACATTTTGTTACCATTGTAGTGGATTTGCTGCAAAAATATTCCGTACACTTGTGGGGCTAATGAGATGATCACTTTAATTGCATATAACTATGGAATGGATCTGATTGGTTGTATATGTCTCCCTGATAAGTGCTAAAGATTTGCATGTATCTGTTTTAGATAATGCTGATATTTCTGACCTTGTTGGGCCTGCAAATAAAAATTTCCCAAATCAGTTTCTTGGATCCTCCTTTTGGTACACTTGGGAGAATTGTGTGTCAATATAGAAGTAAATCATTATTTTGTTTAGTTGAACCATATTGAAGACCTGAACTTATACAGTGCAGTCATAAAACGGTGTAGGCCTATGCGAGTATGTTGATTGCAATTAAAGAAATGTTGTTCTTCGTAACGAGCAATTCGTGATGATAAGGGCGGATCCAGGGTGGCCAAAAGGGGCCATGCCCCCCCCCCCAAAAAAAAAACGAAACCATTTTTTTTAATGTGACGTCGTAATAAAGGCAGGCAATGAGTGCACCACCATCTTTTCCTCAAAAAACATCGGTTAAAATGGTCAGAAATTGCCTCAAATCGCACCACAGAGCATCTCAAATCCAAAATTTTCGGGGCCCTTAAGCGGGCCCCGAAGCCGAAGTCGTAATTTTTTGACCCACTTTTTTTGGGGGGACCCAAATTTCTTTGCCCCCCCCCCCAAATTGTGTTCTGGATCCGCCCTTGCGTGATGATGTGTCACTCATGTGACTATAATTAGTTCTATATCAGTGGTCATTTCATAAAACAGGGCCTTGGCCTTGAGGGTTAAGCCTTGGCCTTGGCCTCGAGGCTTGAGGGTCAAAGCCTTGGCCTTGGCCTTGGCCTTGAGGGTCAAAGCCTTTGCTCCAACACTGGTACTATAGGTATACTTTTACACTGTTGATTAGGAACTCGTTTTTTATAAAGATAATAATTAAATAAAATCAATTCTCAAAAGTTATGTATGTACCTTTGACAGGTTATACGGTTGTACACCACGACAAGGACGTCGAAGGCTTTACAGTGAGAGTGACGGGTAACGGAAGAGACATCATAAAGTACGAGACCCCTGGCGCCTACCGGAAAATCCTTAACTACACCACGGCTTCCCTACCTCAAATCGCGGCACTGGCCAACGCGTCGGACCGCTGCTCCCAGTTTGTCTCGTTGGAGTGCATGAACACAGAAATCTGGAACGAGAGGGGCACTCAGATGACTTGGTGGGTGTCACAGGACCAGGAGAAGATGTTCAACTGGGGTGGGGCTCCTAGTGGATTCAATGGATGCGGTTGCTATGTGAACAACAGTAAGTGAGTTAGCGGTTAATTGCACCCTGTGAAATAAAATTTCACAAAAGAGATTTTACTTCATTCAAATCAAACCTTCAGATCTTAAGCTTGACGGGCACTGGCTATATGCATGGGGATGTTTGCATTGAACAAACGAGGCAACTATTTTGCGTCTCTATGAATGTTGCAGAGCTATAAGATATAGCTATAAGCTATCATTCCGAATCTTGCTAGTTCAGCCCCTCTTTTATACCCAACTGCATGATAAGTACAAATTAAACGGTCAGATGATCCGAAACTCTTCGCCTCACGTGTCTATTTCAGTAGACGTTTCTTACCATATGTAATCATTGCTAGGAACAAATTCATTATCTTCCATCATCTTCTTATAGACATGCTTACGGTTTACCATGTAACATGGTTTCTTCAAAGTTAAGCTGATATCGTCTCTCAGTGACTCCAATGTTAATAAATGTGTTGAACAAATTTGGTTCAAGTTCAGCAGTTTCAAGGGCGGATCCAGAACACAATTTTTTGGGGGGCCCAAAAAAATTTTGGTCCCCCCAAAAAGTGGGTAAAAAAATTACGGCGTGGGATTTGGGGCCCGCTTAAGGGCCCCGAAATTTTTTTGGATTCTAGATGCTCTGTGGTGCGATCTGAGGCAATTTCTGACCACTTTAGCCAATGTTTTTTAAGGAAAAGATGGTGGTGTACTCATTGCCTGCCTTTATTGCGATGTCACATAAAAAAACAAAAACAATTGGTTTCGTTTTTTTGGGGGGGGCATGGCCCCCTTTGGCCCCCCCCCCCCGGATCCGCCCTTGAGCAGTTTAGCGTCGGTCCGCTCCGGTGCTACGGTGCAATACGCATTACGGGTATCACTTCGAACAATGGAAAAAAATCCGGGTAAATGATACCAATTATAAAAAGACCGTTGGCCAATGACAGTCGGTTTGACGATTTTTCTCCCCCCCCCCCCATTTTCCCTTTTCTCAGTTTAAAAGGAATTCTGAATCCGTAACTTCCTTCTCAGTGGGGCGGGTAATACCGTAGTTTGCAGGTTTATATTCGTTTTTCCCCAAGCATGTGAGAATGGAGAGAGATGCAATTGCGACAATGACAGCCAGCGAGGTGGCTCCATTTGGAGGTTGGACCGGGGATTGCTGACTGACAAGTCCAAGTTACCGGTGAGGGAAGTCCGTGTTGGTGACGTTGGCCACCGGGGAGAGAGGGCGAACGTCCGGGTCGGTCCGCTCCGGTGCTACGGTGCAGAAAGTGAGCATGCACGCGAAGGTGAATCGTCGCGACGAGAGCTTGTATGTAGTTTTATTAGACCTCTGTATACATGGAACCAAACGCTCAACTTTCATTTGTTTTTGTCCCCACTTCCAACGCATCATGGAAGCCAAAAGTTGTCAAATTTCATTAGCCAGTACCTCGGCACCACTTCACAACGAGATAGTCATCGCAACCAGTTGCTATACCACGCCGCCGTGATTTGCTATCAGCAGTCGCCGCGGCGTGATATGCTTCTCAGTATTTCTCGTGAACCCTGGCTCTTATCTTGCGTCCTTAACAAAGTAACGTTCTAAGATGTTGTGTTCCTTCTCCTGGTTTGACTGTATATCGATGCTGCAGGGGAAATTTCCGGTAGCAAAATATTTTTTTTTTTATCTTATTATTATTATTAATTTATTGGTGGGGGGAGGGCGGGCGGAGATTCCGTAAACGTTAGCCAAGCCACTTGATCGGAGAGTGCACGTGACGATAACCCACCTGTACAATGAATTTCTGAACGATTCTACAATGCCAAGTGCAAGTTATCAGGAGATACCTAAACGTCGAACTTACGAAGGTCACTTTGCATAAACGAATAATCACTTTTTCTATGTACTCGAAATTTAATCGTTTAACGGACAGTCTAGGCTCTCAACTCTCACCTCCCGAAAGCAAATTTATCAAACACTTTGAAATCCATGAAGTGGGCTACTGGACGAGTCGATCAATAAATGATTTGTGCACCTATTGTACAGTAAATGCATGCATGCTAAATGGCTTTGGATTCTCTCAATATTTTCTTTGGTTGATGGAGGTCGAGAGCGAGCGAAATACTGGCAATCAATAATTTGTTGTCTCAACAAAACGGGGGGGGGGGGGTTATATGCTACTAAGTACCACCACTTCGTTAAAAACGTTAGTACCGAAATCACAATTGATTGCCTAATTGGGGAAAATACTCTCACGAGGTCAAATCTATTGTGTAGATAAGTTAAGATGTTTTGTTTAGTGCCTACCGATTCGCGGCAATAGATTGAAACACTACAATGGTTTAAGCGCATTGGAAAAAAACATAGCGCATAGGTCGAGGGAATTATTCCAGCTGCGGCAGTGCAGTGAGTACAATCTGCCTGTTGATTTCGCCTCTGAATACTCGGGAGCGAGGACGACCAACTAACGAACAGCGTGTGCGATTGCACCATAAGGATGACTTCTTCATTAAAATGGATACCTACGTCCAGATTGTTTTCAACGTATCTTTATGTCTGTGTCTCCTGAACGTAATATTTCCAGTCTTAGGTAAGTTTGTTTCGAGGCGTAGACGGGCGATACTTCATTCTAAGCAAATGTTTTCAAATCTCGACGCAGCGATATTATCCTTGCATGCAGTCTATTGGCATAGCAAATTATCAGTACAAATTTTGACCCGTTTATTTGTGGACCAGCTTGGTGTTTTATGTACCGTTCGTGCTCAAGAGATTCCACTTTTTTTCTCCTGACGACTTTTCAATTTGTAAGTTCTATTCTAACGTAAAAATGATTTTTGAATCGTCTTCAAACCTCTGAAAAAGGCTTTCATTTTGAGTTGCTTTGACGCCCCTAATGCACAAAAGGATAGGCCACAAATAATTAAAAACTCGTAAATTAAGTTATTCTATAACTAAAAAACTAAAAGTGATCCACTTTTTTTGTTCAATGTCTCATTCAAAATTAAATAACTTTGTATTGCTAAAAAAATAGTGATTTTAAATCAGTTTTGTGTCGGGGGCGGGGGGGGGGTAAAACTTGAAAAATTCGCATCATTGTGTCCATCGATTATAAGTCGAGAGAAAGTCATACATGTTTTGTATCGTAGCCCTGAAGAAGGGAGATCAAATCACTTGCAACAAAAATCGCAACATGGTGTGATGTTTCGTATGTCTTCGTGCACTATTAATTCATTATCATGGGTTTTCGACTTTCGAACCAGACGGATGGATGTGTTTGCGTGGGTTTTGCCTCAGGGTTTACTGAAAGCGATTTAAATTAAATCCGGTTTCAATAATTATTGCAAAATATTTGTCCAAACGAAGCGTGAAAGAGAATCTCAAAGTTTAAGGAAATATTTAGCTTTAGGCTAAAAGTATAATTATTTAGACTCTGTGTTTCCCGTTCGTGGTTTTTCAAAGTGGGTGGGGCCGGGATGCGGGGGGGGGGAGGTAGCCACTCAAACCACTCCCCTTTGATCCGTCCTTGTTGCTCAATAAAGACTAATTGCGGATTCCACTTTAATCGAATAGCATAATGGTGTAGTGTGAGTGAGCCAAATGGAGAGTTAAAACCTCAGCACAGGAAGCATGTTGGTACCATGCAGCGTGCACAAGTTTTGGGTGGGAATTAAGGGAGGCAAAATGGTAATTTTTCGTAGAGAATGTGGACCCCAATTTTTTGTTCGTAAAAATTGTTTAAAAAAAAGGAGGGGGAGTATTATACTAGTTTCATTTTTGAGGTGCTGGCCTTTCTTATTCCCTGATATATACTCCCATACATTTTTATTTAAGATTAACTTTTTCCATATCTAACTGATTTCTTATTGACAGGATTATTCCGGAACTGCGAAGAGCTGCGTCTGAACGGTAGGCAAAGGGATGATTACTACCGGATCGACCCAGACGGAGACGGCCCACTAGCAGGCTTCAGAGTCTGGTGTAATTTCAAAAGCGACAAGGGTGAGAAATCATCATTGCTTCCAATGCAGCCATCTTAGAGGGCAGTGCCTTTGTTTTGCAGGGATATCATAATGCATGAGTGAACCTTTTGTGCTCTCATTGTTACTGAAATAAAACAACAAAAGTGCACTCTACGAATAAGATGGCTGGTACACATATTCTATTGAATACTCTTGCACAGTTGTCAGTGAAGATTAAATTTCTAAGAGGAAGAGAATAAGCAGACTTCATATCACGGGAGATGTAATACATTGAAAAAAATATGCTTCTTCCAAAATACCGCCCTCTTATTTGCCGTTGTATTTTGTTGTCGAGGGAAGCAAACTTCTCCCAGTCTGCATGTGGTTGCGCTGAGCACTGTTCACAGGACTTTTCCAGGACTTTCCAGGACTAAAATACGACAATTTCCATGACATTTAACGCCATTTTGCAGAGAAAAGTTGTTTGGTATTATGATATTGATGAACCGCTGATGTTAAGGCTAACTAGGGCCCTATAAAGCGTTTGAAAATAAGTTTTAATTAATAATGGCTTACTCCTCCCCCTACAGCCATCCTTATTGGGTGCACACAATCAAATCAATTCCCATCGACACCAGTGCTAAATGCGCATACTTCAAAATCCTTTTAAAAATACCCTCAAAACTCTCACAGGCTGCACAGAGAAATGATGATCAACATGTCGTCTTTCATTTTCTTTTCATTTTTTGGTGGGTTAGGCCTGATTGACACATGATTTTTTGAGAAATTTTCACCCAAAGAAGATAAACGAGAAATGTTTGCCAAAGAAAGTGGAATGTAGACATCTTGAAAACGGATCCCTCCACAACATGGCTAAATAGCGCCACATTCGAGATTGCATCGAAAATGCTCAGAATTGGAAGCCCCAAGTCCGGGCCAAAGGTGTATTGCCATATCTCTTCAATTTTCTAATTCCAGGCTGTCAGAACTTTTTAATATAGAAGAATAATGGAGTGTATAATTTTTATTCATGAGCTCGGCAGACGGATTTTTGGCCTATTTTAATACTTGTGTGCACCCTCAAAGCGGACCATCACAAAAATCCCTTACATGATGATTTCCATGACTTTTCCACGTTACTTTTTTTAATATTTTTCCCGATTTTCCATGACTTTCCATGACTTTCCAGGACAACGTGTTTCCAGGACTTTCCATGATGTGTCCATGACCGTGAAAACCCTGTGTTGAGTTTAGGCCTATACAGACTAGTTTGCATTCTTTTGAGTTCCTATTCCCTTTATAGAATATTGGAGTTTGACAGGAACTATGTTTGGTTCAAAATTTTGATAACCTGATAAACTTTTGGGAGAAAAAGCAATCATAAAGAACCCGAATTTTACAAAATAATATTTTGCGAATTTTTGAAAAAAATATATGTTAGTATTTTGCCTCCCAATCTTGAAAAGGACCCATTTTGTAGCCATAAGATGATTAACTTTGTGAAGATTAAAGTAACATCGGCTGAAAAAAGTACGTGTACTGCGATAATTTATTGGGGTTGGGACTTGGGAAAATTGCCATTGGCGTCCACACGCAAAAAAAGAGGGAAATCACGCCCACCCCCGCCCCCACCGCGGGTTCGCTACCCATGATGAGATAAAAGACGCTAAAAAAGTGGATGTTTTTTTCTTTATGAATTCCACAGCTTTTACCGTTATAGATAACGACATGCATGATGTTGACATCCTTGTGTCTATTTCTAACGATCGAAATTATGAGGCACCGGGTGCGTACACCAAGAAGCTTGCATATGAAGCCCCATCAATGGAGGTAAGAACTTCGTCTTTACACAAAAGGTATATGGACTGACCATAACTATGTAAAAAGATGATAGGATTTTCCAACTGCAAAGTATTTGTGTCAGTTTTTTTAATTTTTAATTTTTTTTTTTTATAATAGTCTAAGTTCAAAGTTTTAAAATTTAGTCGGTTCTAAAAACTTGAAAATGCTAAGGATGTATTTTTATGCATTACGGCCAATCTGAACATTCACAGTCACATTTCGGTCACTCATCATTGCAGTTGTAAACTTGACTCCATGGCCAGTTGTGTATGAGTCATTTCATGTTATTTCAAGTGATACAGGACCAGACTTTTTCTTTAAAAACTTTTTAAAACCAAAGCTTCATCCTCTGTTACAGAAGTTTTTTATTTTGTTTTATTTCAATCTCCCCTCCCAAGCACATGGTTGCCCTGATCAACACATCCGAGGTCTGCCGTCAGTACATCTGGTACAAATGCCGGCTGGCGGCCATATGGAAAGGAGATATACAGGTCACGTGGCTGTTGTCACGTAACAAAGAGAAAATGCCCAATTGGGGCGGGGCTCCAAGTGGTTGGAAAGGGTGTGAGTGCAGCATTGACAACGGTACGTATTTTACAAATTTTACGACTAACTTAATAAATTCACGCGTCCCTCCTGTTTCTATTCGTTTCTTCGAAAACGGAATTCAGTGTTTTACCTTCACTGACTTAGATAAGCCTTTGTATTATAGCATAAGAGTCAACCACACACTTTCAACCATCCCTTAACACAGAATGAAAATGTACATAACATTTGGTATATACAAGCTATATGATAACTTTGTAGTTTAAAATTTAAGATATAAAAAAAAACCTGACAGCAAAGTCATTTCAGTCTAACGTCTATTGACAAGTTTATACCTGCCGGAACACTGGTCTCTGTCTATGTACGGTATAATTCGAAGGAGTGTACGAGTATTTCAAGACGGGAGACAGGACAGTCACTTGAATTATGCTGGACAATAATATTATTGTCTAACGCGCCTGGCGGAGTGTGTAATCATGTATTAATTCACAATATCCAGATTTGTGTGGTTTAGGTTAAAGATTTAGGTTATAGAGTTTAATGCTATATTTACAGATTGTGCCGGAGGTGGGAGATGCAACTGTGACCGGGATGTAGAGAACGTCGTGCGCTACGACGAAGGGTACTTGACAGACGCGGCTCAGTTACCTGTGACGGCCATTCAGATAGGCGATATCGGTGACGAGACGGAGAGGGCGCGCTTTAACATCGACCCCCTGGAATGCAAAGGACTTCGCTCCAAAGTCACAGGTCTGTTGATGTTGTGTTGTTAATCATGTTGTTGTTGTTGTTATTGTTGTTGTTGTTGTCCCGGTCGATAGTCTGTTTTGCAGTCATAAGGCAGCAATCATGCTCAACATGCGCTTTTGCTTTAATGAGGGTTTTCCTTGCGATTCTCGAATTTTGAAAGACTTCCAGCCAGTTGATAAGGCATCGAAAAGAAAAGCCACTGAGTTGCAAATCATGCACATTAAGAGTGCTGGAAGCTGCCGAATTTCAACCGCATGCTGCCTTGCGCTGGTTGCGAGCGAGCGCGGCCTCCCCCATTTTTTTGGTTTCTTGCAAGTTGCAGGTCTTTCCTCAACCGAGACCCGGAGAACCATCGAAGCTAGCTGTCGATGGTTTATCAACACGGCATGGACGGGAAGCTTCATTCAGCCATCCGTTTTCCTTGCTCCATATACATTTTCAGCCATACGCACATGGGTGGACGGTAGCACAACTACTTCACTTCGTCAGGCACACGGGGATTTCGGTAAACATTTTCGATGTACGATTCTGTATTTTGAACCACGCCATATCCATTCTTCACCCACCACCCAACATTTTCGGTACAGTTGAACAGCTTTTTCTTGTTTGGGGAGGGGAGGGTCTCTGACACAAAAGTTGATTTGTTTTCCTAATACAATAAACCTTAACAACTATCGATCGAAACATATCGATATTGTGCAATATAGTCTCTGCTTGGAAAATTCCATTTAGGCCTACAAGCCCTGCAAAGGAAGTTTTAGTTTCCTGATATTAAATCAAAATAACCAAAGCAGAGAAGTGTACAATTTGAGTTCCACTGCCCAATTAAGTTACAGCAGTGGATTTTGTTTTTCAAAATCAACACAAGAAATTTCTTTTAAAAAACATTTAACAGAAATCATGTGCAATTATGGCGCTTACAAAACGTTGTCGTTTTATTTGTCCTTTCGCAAATGTGTTCTTGTCATCACCGCTAACCGCTAAAGTGTATTTTAAGCGCTATAATTATGTGAGTAAAAAGTGTTCATGAGTTGATTGCCGACTTTCGATATGCGCGTTTTTTTATCCGATTTTTTTGTTGCGTTGCGTTGCGTTGCGTTGCGTATGCGTTGCGGATGCGTCGAAATTGCTCCATGGAGCGATTTAATAACCGAGGACCGAAACGTACGGAAGCGTATTTAGGACATGACCGAAAATATTTTTTAGGCCCACTACTTCGCCTTGGCGGATTACTATTTCGCCCGGGCGGATTACTATTTCGCCCATTTCGCCCGGGCGGATTACTATTCCGCCCGGGCGGATTACTTATTCGCCCGGGCAGACTACTAATTCGCCCGGGCAGATTACTCATTCTCCAGGCCGGGCAGACTCCTAATTCGACCGGGCAAAATAGTAATCCGCCCAGGCGAAATATTAATTCGCCCGGGCGAATAAGTAATCCGCCCGGGCGAAATAGTAATCCGCCCGGGCGAAATAGTAATCCGCCCGGGCGAAATAGTAATTCGCCCGGGCGAATTAGTAATCCGCCCTGGCGAAACACTTATTCGCCCGGACGAATTAGTAATCCGCCCGGGCGAAATAGAGGGCCGGTATGGCTTTTTTTGGTCATGTCCTAAATACTACGGAAGCGTATTTAGGACATGACCGAAAATATTTTTTAGGCCCATTACTTCGCCCGGGCGGATTACCATTTCGCCCGGGCGGATTACCATTTCGCCCGGGCGGATTACCATTTCGCCCGGGCGGATTAACAATTTTGCCCGGGCGGATTACCATTTCGCCCGGGCGGATTACCATTTCGCCCGGGCGGATTACCATTCCGCCCGGGCGGATTACCATTCCGCCCGGGCGGATTACTAATTCGCCCGGGCAGACTACTTATTCATATGAAAAGGGATGCGTGCCTCATACATTATGAGATCGATTTTTCGTGTCCGTAAAAACGAAACGTAGTGAACGTATGCGTGATAGCGATGATATGCACATATGGAAAGGCAGCTTGATTTCGTCCGCGAATACGCATTCGACAGCTAAGCGGGCGAGACGGCGAAGCCGCTTCTCCCGCGAAGCGGGCAGGGCAGCGTAGCCACCTTTCCCGCGAAGCGGACGAGGTGAAGCCTCGTTTAGTATACATGCACACATTAAAAATTCAAAGTATTCATAATTAATGTGATGGTCACGAATAACACGTTGAATTGACGTAAAGATAAACAGTTGACAAAAAAAATGAAATGTAGGATTTTTTTTTTTTGTATTTTCATTTCAGATACAGTGTTCCGTCAAGAAGGTCTGAAGGAACCATATCTACATACAAAATAATGCAACAAATTTCGATGTGGAGAATTCTTAGATGCTCATGTCTGTTTCAATGAAATGGAATTAATGAATGAAATGAGACAGTTCAAATTGGGACCGGCTTTGTTATTTTTTCCTTAAAGATATAAATAGAATCATTTGCATTATCCAAAAAGTAACCTACCAAATTATTATAAAAATTTACTCGGATTAAAGATCGTACCGGTACTAAACACTCCGTGATACTCCGTCTGGCTTGCTGTCATTTAGAAGAAATCAAGATATGTAGGTGATTTCCTACAATCAGTCAATTGACTGATCGTTGGAAAGCGCAGAGTGCTGTATGGACGAAATTGTGTTTCGCGATCAAAAGGCTGTGCATAGTTGTTCACTGTTTTCTTTTAAAATAGATTATGGTACAACCGTTAACTTAATCTTATCACCGTTTTCTCGAAAAGTGTAACGGGCCATTCAGAATTTTCAATGTTTTAAAATTTCGACTATTTTTCCAAATTGTGGGTGGGTGGGTCAAGCTAAATAACTGAAAATCGAATTTCACTTTTCATGGAAAAAAGAGAGAGAATAAAAAAGGGGAAGATCTTTTGACTTTTGTTTGTTGTCGAAAAGTTGCAAAGAGACAGCTTTTGCCTCCGCCCACCACTCAGCAGCAACGGATTGTTTTCCCGAAAGGACACGCAACCCGCACAGGCCCGCCAGTGGGATGTAATGATGTATATGCCTTGTGCATGTACATGTACATGTTCATGTTTTTTTTTTTAATACTGCGTAACAAAGAGGTTTTTTATTAATCGAAATTAGGGGTGGGTGGGTGGGTCAAAATAATTTGGAAAAAAAGTCGAAATTTTAAAACATTGAAAATTCTGAGTGGCCCCTAATATCCACTGAGCTGAAACTTCAACAGGTTTAGTTTTGAACATTCTTCTTCGGATTTCGAGGAAAGCGAACAAAATGCATGAAAAGCAAATGATACATTTTGCATTTAATCTACAAGAAATGTAACCCACTAATTTTGATAACTTCACACACATTTTGGGGGAAGTTAGATTTTTCACGGCAAAACTTTGAGTAATTACCAACCCCCATCCCCACCAAACCTCGAAAAAAAATTGCAAGAGATTTCACGTTTGTACCAGATAGAGCACTAAACTATTTCAATGGAAATTGTCCAGTGCAATTGTGAATGTTGAAATAAAAACAGAAAAAGTAAGGAAACTAATTTTTTTCAGTTTAAAACCATTTATTAGTTTGAACAAATGCATCTCTTTGGATTTAATAGATTTCATCAACACTCTAATAACATGTTACTTCCGGTTTGATGATGACATCACTTAAAATATGTAGAATGAATATGGATTTAGTTTAGATAGATTACATTAGCAAGATAAAGTGAAAAGAATGTCGAAAAATATGAAAATTACGTGAACATAATGGATATGTATTGATTACACATATAATGGATATGTATTGATTACACATACTTTCCAGTTCGATGACATCATTACTTGTGTAACAATCAGTGATGGATTTTGATTAAAAAAAGGGGAAAATGAGAATTTTTTTTCTAATTCTCCCTATAATAATTTCTGGTCTGATGACATCATCAATCTGAAACTTTGGAAAGTAATTTGTTATTGTCTACACAATTTTAATGGGAATTTTGGTAAAATTTTGACCAATTATTTTTTAATAAAAAAAAATGCCGCCTTTTGTGTTTGCCATGCCTCATTAAGCATTTGTATAATTTGTATAAACTGTAATAAAACATTTCCATTTTCAAGTTATAATCATTTCTCTTTGCATGTCCACTCACAGTAACCCCGGAAGTAAAGGTCAAAGAAAGATCACTGATGTTATTTATATTTCACTAAAATTACTGTTATTTGTTGATTCAAAACCCTAACCCTGCTGAATCCAGCAGGATCCAACTATGTCACATACCCGATGGAGCCTGTTGGATTGAGCAGTTAACCCCTTGTGTACATTCCTCATGCAAAATGTTGGATTCAGCAGGCAACTGAACCGCATTATAACGCCATGTTGGACTCTGTTGGATTCAGCAGACAACTGAAAATGAGGCACAGTGGATTGAGCAGGAAAGTCCGGTTGAACTCTGTTGGATTAAGCAAGGTAGTCCTGAGGAAGTACTAAGGGGGTTAGGGTTTTAATGATTCCACATGATTAAATACTCAATGGATACTATAGATTCTGAAACCATCTATATTGTAAGCCAGGTTCCAAGAAGTCAAAACGATATCTTAGCACTTATGGATCAAAATTATCGACTACCAGAAACCTGGCTATGAATTGACAGGCTTGTATGCTGTACATATACTGACACAAACAGAGTATGGCTTGAGCGAAACAATTCAATTTTATAATCAATTATTACAATAAATTTACAGTTTATATATATTTACAGTACATTGGTGTAAATGTGTTGTTTATTTACACAGACTTAATTTTTCGACGATAGACTTCACATTGCTGATGCTATTCCCAAATTTTGCTAGGTTTATGTGTAAATCATTACCTATAAGGAACTACAAATGTAGTCATCTAGAGAGAGATGTGGGCAAACGAATTGACTTTTGTACATAATTTAACTTTTCTTTCACTGTGGTCAACTTTGGTGCTGTCCACTAACGTGTTTAGCACATAATCTGCGATTGTAATGGAAGCAATCTTCACTTCATGAAGTAGCATATGCGGCAGCACAGAGTTTGCTCAATCTTTGCCGGAGTATTTGTTGTGATGGAACAATGGATATCTCCGTACTGGGTATAGTGGTAGCACAGAGCCTCTTTGTGCTGATGTGAACAGCACCATGGAATTGGAGTAGACTCTCTTGGTTAACCAAGTGGCAAATTGGGACATGCTCTGTGACACCAAGTTCAATGATTAAAAAAACACTTACATGTGATTTACATACAAGCATTCCAAATAAAACGGAGTGATAAAATGAACACTGTCTGACCTTTATTCTGTTGGTTCAGTCACATTTCAAAATTAGACTAATGGACTTTCACACTGGATAACACTACCACCACAAATATCTTCAACTCTCTGTTGAACTCGATCTTTGATTTGGAGGATTTGGCAAGCATCCAAAAGCTAGAACAAATGGATTTTCATTTACTGCTTGCATATGAAAAATCCAACAGAAGTTGGCAACTAATGGCTACTGTGGTTGGATTCAGCAGAGTTAAGGCCTAATTGGAGATTTAATCTCGGATGCCTGTAGTGCTTTGGAGTTGAGAGTTCATAGGTGGTAATTCATTTTCATTTGAAATTTTCTGTGTTGCAGTCACAATATGGGAGGCCACTACAGGCTTTTTAAATCCCAACCATTTATGCCACCATGAAAAACCAAATCAAGCTTTCGCTGAAGCATGCTCCTACTTAAAAATGCATAATTTTCAGATCAATAATACATCAGAATATCCTATGGACAGCAAGTCCTTTGAGACATTGATTTGGTTAATTCACTGTAGCCTTACCCTGAATACATGGAATGGGGAAGCTTACTCAGCCACTGAGGGCTGTTACAGTGACCATACCATTTTGGTCTCATCTTGTATGATGGCAAACTGTAGCTACAGTTGTCCTCATCAGTGGCTATGACCTCTGGATCATGATTTGGAATTTACCTGGAAAAATGATCAAAATCAGTGTTCAACAAACTACTGTGCATAGATTGACTTACATGTATACACTAACTTCGAACAATGCTTGGAGGGTACAAGTTCTACAAATAAAAAAAGGAGCTTTTGTCATGTAACAGCAAAATTCTGCTATGGTACCGGGATTGGTGCATTTCTCTATAATATATCTTCATGTGTAATAATCAATGGAATGGAACAATTAATTAAGGCCTGTTTATCAATTCCGTTTTTCTTTCTTTCACATATTGTGATCTTAATTTGAATTACAATTTGGGGGATGAAGACTGACAGGGGTTCAACAACAAAATTTCTCAATCAGCAGAAGGAGCTTAAAAATATTTTTAAAACACTTAATAAAATGCGACTTTTTGAATGAGTCGACTCCGTCAACCCATATTTTTATAATTTGAGTTGGCATCGGTCATGTAAAATGTGATATGCCGCAGTAGTGCACAACATATTTCTGTATAAGAAAGTGTAGTTGGCTTCTTGACAAATATTTTTTTTTTAAAGTTGCATTGGTTGTCAATGTAAATCAGACACTGCTGTGAAGAAAGGACGGACGGCGGCATTGCTTCAAATGAGTAAGGAACATCCTGAAATATTCTTCATACAATCGCGATGGTGAAATGCATGTGCTGTGATTTTTTTTTAGTCATGGAGATACCGATGTGAGAGTTACTGATCAGAGGGTTAAAAACAAATGGAATTGGGCTTGGTGTGAGAAGTATCTTTGCAAGGGAACTCCAGATGAAAGATTGCAGTAGCTCTGTGGTTTACTTGTTCAATTCAACAAATGGGAACTAGAACCAGAGAGCTAATACTGATGCGGGCAAGGTAAGGAAAACAAATCAAAATCTGCATTTGGGTTATTAAAATGTTTTTATAGTAGTTCATTTTAAATCTTGTCTAACTGCTTAATTGTATTGAAGTGTTGCATGTACCTCACTAAAATGAAATCTATCTCCCCTGAAATAGCCTTCCTTGGGTCACAAAAATCCTAAAATCCAGAAGTAGGGTCCAGGATTTCAATAGTTCTGTGCATGCTTGGATCCCTGGCCATTACATTACATTCTGGATGGTCCCATCCAGAATTGGTTTCCTGTTTTTTGGTATTCCCATTCTCATGTCCGGTTTATATGTTTTTAGTTATCCCAAGAGCGCTCGTGGAACAAGGAATATGGAGTGCATCTGTGTCCCGTATGCCGTTTCAGCCGAAAAAGTTATTTTCAATCAAACTTGAAACACAACAAAGAAGGAATGTACACGCTAATGTAACTTTCACGCAGTTATGCAATACACACGTGTGTGTGGCAGGAATAGTGCGCGCATCATAGAATATGTTTTTTTGTAGAATAACGTTATACACAGAGTGTGATATGGAAGGTGGTATATGGGATAATATCACACTGTTGTTGCCATGAACTGACCAATCAGGGGTGAGGATTCAAGTTTGATTGAAGATAGTGTGAAATATCCACAAAGAGAACTCATGAAAGTTAGAAGTTCTAAATTTAATATTGGCACAATTTGTTATCCAAAGACAGAAAAATGCATGTGACATGATCAATAAGCACTCAGATACATAATTGGATAGTCACCACCCCCCCAAAAAAAAAATAAAGAGAAAAAGGGACAGAATTTCACCAGCATTAAGAAGAACCATTAACAGAGAACTCAGAAAAATGGCAGATCCGAGGCAAAGCTGCATGCCTAAACCGTCTAACAATGGTATTGTTTTGTTAAAATACAAGCAAATACTCACATGCTGGCATATTGCTGACTTCCGCTGTGACAATGCAATTCAGTCCCACGTTGGCTAGAGCTCCACGCACCAGACCACATGTAAATGCTAAATACTGTCATCATCGCAAAGTGAAACAAAATGAAAGTTAAAGTGATTTTAACAACAATCACTGGTTTTGTTCAAACTGCTCATTGGAGCTTTCCATGTTGGAGTTACTGCGAACTTCCACAATACTAATACCCCACTAGGCAAAGGCTCATATTTCACTTACAACTTCTGATATTGGCAATTCCATTGTGAATAGTTAATCAAATTACAACAAGAATGTGTACAAACCTAACAAAGTCAAAGAAAGAAAAACGTTTCACAATGAAGATTGCTAATCACCTTTGGTGCTGCTTCCAGATATTGCTTGCTAGCTGACAGCTGGACAAGAAACCTGAATTTGTTGTCTTGCAGAACATAGACACCCTGGTATGATAACAAGCAAAAACACATTAGTACAGTGACCTGCTCAATAAAAATGATTCAAAAGTGATATCACTTTTGATGTGGTTACTAAAATGTAATTAAAAAATAAGGAAACAGAGTTAGCGTTCATTGTAAAATATCTTGAATCTCTGTGGAGGTGTCAAGAGTGTAATTCTAGAGGTGTATGAATGTCTGACAAGTATGCACACATAACACACAAGAAACCTGAAGATTAAACAGAAAACCTAATCAGTGACTGGTTGAGTTGTGATGCCCAATGTCATCACTTATCAAACATCAAGGTACATGTAGGCATGTGAAGGGAAATGTATTATAAATGTAGCCATGGAATCTAATATCTGTTTAAAGAGTGTGTAGTTAGGCCAAGCATCACTGACTTTTAGGTTTTCATCACCGCCCATCTTGATTTTCACTCCCACCCCAATTTTTTTTATATTTTATATTTTTTCCTGAAAGTGTTTTTTTTCTCCAACAAAAGTGTATTTTCCAGACAAGTTTCTCACAAAATCCACAGGCACGGTCGCATTGATTAGCACGGAAACATTATGTACTACATACTGAGCACATCGCAAATTCTTACTCTTAGTAAGTCAGCGTAAAGTCGGGAACCATGACAAGTTGATGTGGTATTGATACGACAACGCTCTAGGCACCATACAGTACTCGTGGTCGTAAAGTTGTTAAAGTTCAAAGTTTGACATCTAGCTGGCAAGGGTAGGCCAATTGTTGCATTGTTTGTTTGAACACTTATAAGTCAACTGTAAACCTACATGCAGTCTGCTATAAGCTGCGAGGTTCATTATCCTTTCTAAATTCTAGACACACACCCTAGGTCATCAAACAGCTGACTGGTACTTAATACATGTATTACATGTGTAAGTAGCTTTCATGTCTGTTGTGTCTTCTTTTAGGTTTATCTGACGTTGTCCCCTCAATTCACTTTGAATGTGAATAAGTGGAATATGTAAAATATCAATTCCCCTCCCGACCGATTTTTCTCTAAATCTTGAGTGATGAAAACCTAAAAATCAATGTTGACTGGCCTTAGGAAAGAGTAAAGACCACAAACATTTGTACCAAAAAGAATTTTTTCATTGTTTATGGCAATCTGGAGGTGGATTTGAGGCACAATTTAAACCTCACTCTGACAATTTTTTTTTTGGTTGTAACTTACCAGGTGGTTTGTTCTAAGATTGTCAACCTGTTTTTTGAGGATGCTGGACCAAAAGTCTTTACAAATGAATTTAATGATGTCCAATTCACTCGAGAATCTTGGGGTGTCCTTAGTTAAGCGTTCTACCACACTTTGGCCAACTCTGTACCCCATCTGCTCCAGTTTAGCTACCAAACGATCCTGAGAGGGTTTAGGAGACAGAAAAAAGTTCAGTTTATGACACTGCCAGATATAAAGATAGATGAAAAAGTGGAAAATTTCAACTTGTACAGGTAAAATGCTTTTTAAAAACATGTTGGCTTTGGTAAATGAGATACATGTATACATTTTTGGAGGGTCAAGTGGTAGAGGCGATGCATACTAATTCACCCAAATGGGAATACATGTACTATACAAATATTGACTTTGTCGAGCGCAATTTGAGTCTCCCGCACAAATTTAAACTTGCGCGCGCAAATTTAAACTTGCGCGAGGGACTTCCGAAGCACGCAAATTACACTGCGCCAATTTAATTTGCGTGCGCATGTTACAACTTGCGCAAAGGCGATCGCAATTTGAGAACCTTGCAGGCGGGATTTTCATTGATGAAGAAACAAAATGTTCAAAACACGAGTACATGGACAAATAAATTAATAAATAATGGATATTAATGAACAAAGAAATATATAAAAAGGGGAATTCAATTAGCGTCAATGAAAAGGAACATTGAAATTTAGCAATTCTTATCAGAGAAGTTTTTAGGGGTGGGGGCGGGGAGGGGACCGGGCAAGCAATCAATAATAAGCACATTGGCGGCGATTGGCTGAGAGCGAGTTTTGTACTTTCTATTTTTGCTATCTTTCAGTGCACGGCCAAAAGTACTATACCCGTAGCAACCAAAGTACTATACCATTAGCAACCAAAGTACTATACCCATGGTGCGGTATTTGTGTGCAAATGGCAAATGCATGCTGCTGTGCGAGTTGAGCGTTGGGCGTAGCGCGTATTGTTCCTAAGAGAGCGCGTCACAAAGTTGGGTTCAAACATTTCGTGAAGGGGTGGTTTGGAAGAGAGAACTACGTTTCCCACCAATTTTGTATTGAAATTGAAGTTTATGTTAACTGTAATCAGATTTAAATAATTTCAAATATTAAAAACCGAGCAGAATCTTTGGGTGAATTTCACCCAGTGAAGTGTTATAAAACAAATATTGAATGCTTTATCTCGTGGTGAAGTAAAACTAGCCCTCGGTGATCCATGGAGCATCTATTTTCCCTCTGCTTTGCCTCGGGAAAATAGCATGTCCATGGATCACCTCGGGAGGCTAGTTTTACTACACCACTCGAAGCGTTCCATATTTGTATAATAACACCTCTCCCACAGATTCTGCTTGAATTTAAGTGATAACTGATTTATTTAATCTAAATACAATTAAATCATACATCTATTTGATTACAAAATTATTGAAAATTTACTTGCACTTTTCCAAACTACCCCTTCACGAAATGTTTGAACCCAGCTCTGTAGCGCCAGCGCTTGGGAACAATGCGCGCAATGCGCACACCCGTATATATGCATTTGCACACATAGTACCGGTTCTTATTCCTATAGGCCTGCATGTAGTACTTTGGTTGCTACAGGTATAGTATTTTGGTTGCTACGGGTAAAGTACTTTTGGCTGTGCACAGCAAGATAGCAAAAACAGCATATGCCATGTGACTCGCTCTCGGCCAATCAAGATTCAGGATCTGTGGGTGAGGCGTTATAATTGAAACTATGCACCCGTCGGGTGTTAAAAACATCATATCCCACATCACAGTGGTCAAATGATGGATGATAAAAAGGTCATGCACTGTAGGGCTATCTCAACTCTAAGAGCCAAAGATCCTGACATTGAATACTATTATTAGGTCAGGGAACAGGATGGTCGACTGCCGTAACAATAGCCACTGCGAATCTTGAAAACTAACGTTTGAGGAAAGGAATACTGCTTAAGGTTGCAAAATATTCTGAGTCATATTTGAGTAGGCCTAATAAAAAGAAATCTGAGCTAAAGACATATTAATCCTTATTGCAAATATCACTGAAGTGATTTTGCACAAAAGTCCTGGGCCCAAAGGACGCAGAAAGGGATGGGTTGAATTCAGTACTTGGATCCCACTTACATGTATCTGCCACCAAACACATCAATTTTCAACTCATCTTGTGATTTCAATGAAGACAAATTCAGAAAGTTCCGGCAATGTGTATACATTTCAGCTTTTTCCAGGAAAAATGTGTTTTTAGAGCACGTTTTGGATGCACACAACATTGGACAGCATGCAGACATTCTAGGCAGCCATATTGCATGTACTGACAATGATGTGGGGTGCTGTGGTCCAATGGTTATGGTGTTTGACTCCTGTGCCGTGGTACATGAGTTCGAATCCTGACCGTGGGAACATGGTGCTTGTGCTCTTGAGCAAGGCACTTTACCACTGTTGCTCCGTCCTTCGGATGGAACGTAAATTGTATAATGCACGTTAAAGAACCCAGTAACACTTGTCGCTAAGAGAAGGGGTTCACCCCGGTGTTTCTGGCCGCAGCACCTTGTAAATGTAAACCCTTATAAGGTGCCACATAATGGGTCTCATATCTCTCATGTACTTCATTCACCTGTCTCTAATAATAGATATCTCCCAGCGCCTTGAGTGCAAATTTTATGAAAACGTCCTCAGTAGTGCGCGGACCACGGTGTGTGGCCTTAGGTTCAGCGCAGCATACCGACGGCCACACTACTAGTGGGGCTAGTTCACGGGTCTAGGGTCTATGATCAGATGATAAATAGGCCAATCAATCATGTCAATTATCATGCCTAGGCTGGTATCATGCTAGCCCCATAAATGTGGCCTATTTACTGGACTGCCTCCGTAAACATAGGCCACACATCCACATGTACAAAAATCGTGTCGACGGAGCCAAATTTTGATTTTCACATTTAGGCTTAGTTTGTAGGGTTTTTTTGCTTTAGAAGCATACTCACCCTCTTTATAGGCTAATCAGAAAGTGCTGCCTTTTTCAGATGTATATTTTTCGTGAAATTTCCAGATTCATTTTTACACGTTTGCGTATCAAAATTTCAACATGAAATTTCACAAAAATTATGGGGCTAGTAATCCCTACTGGTATCCATTGTGCAAATTCACTCAATCGGTATTTATGATAAGGCTTATGATACAGGGCCAGGGGTCATAAAGTATACTTTTAGTTTCGCTCAAAAAAACCCCCAAAAAGCCAAATTTTCTCACGAAAAGGGTGAAGTGGCCCGCCTCCCTAACGTAGTTACATTGCAGATAGGCAAACTGTTTATAATACCAAATCATTCATACCTTTTCATCTTTCTTTGCTGATTGTTCTACATAGGAAACGATCTCCATATGCAGAAATTCAAATAATACGTCATCTGCCATTTGTTTATTATATCCGTTTAAAATGCCCAGAAATTGTTAAAACAACACCTGCCACTTTGCTAGCCAACAAACGAGTTTAGTAGGCGCTAATTAATTAGTCAGGCAACCAGAATTGAGGTTGTGTGATAAGCAAAAGCTTGCGTCAGGGAATCATTCCGAAGTTCATGTCGAATATGGAATGCCGAAAATACTGTATTTAGTATGTAAAAATAATATTCATATATAATGTAAGCAAATTAATCCCCAAATTGTTGCTTTGAGGATGTCATTTTTTTTAGAAACAGTACATGCTACGTCCCAGTAAAGAGCTTTCGAATAGACCTAAACATAATGACGTCACGCTTTGTTTACATGTGCGCGTTCCTATGAGAGCCAGGTGGGACGCGTCAAACGTTCACAAATGGCTCCCATATTCAAAAAGATTAATCTACAAGAAAGGAAGGAATTCTTGTCTGTAAATATTCAAACTAGTTGTCTCCTAAATGCATGCCTGATTTATTTTTTCATGTATTGCACAATACCATGTTCCCGGTAGACAAAATACAAATGGCACCTTGAAGATTCCCACCTCTAATGCTTTCTCAAAGTTTTGCAGTCACTAGAGCAAACATTGGGTCTTCATGCCCAACTTAGTGTTAACGTTCCCTTCTTGTTGTTAAAATTGAACTGCTTAATTACTTATAATAATTTTTTTTATCATTTCTATTTTTTTTTTAGCATTTTCATATGTATCAGTTTTTGTGTTCGTTTTAAGTATATTGAGTTTGTTTTTTGATGTATTCTTTTGTTTTTATACTTTCTTAAAACATTCAACATTTTTCCGCACTCGATCATGTCTATTGTTGAATTCTCCCTGTCTGTATTTGTACATGTACTTTTTATCAGCGTTTTTATGTCCTTTTTAGCTCTATTATAAAAAAATTAGTAACGTTATTTTACAGATATTGTTGATTTGTTTTTGTAGCTGGCTTGCTTTTATCTTTTCTTTTATTCAAGTTAATCAGTTTGCTATTGAGTTAAGTGCATATCATTTCATTATTTGTTTTGAAAGTCCTCAATGTTTTGTTTTTTTAATTCATATTTGTCAATGAGTTTATTTGAATGCAGGGCCAGGTGAAAGCCATTTTTTTGCTGTTTGGGTTAACCCTGATATATAAAGGAATAAATACATTTTTAAAAACTCATACCTTGGAGAATTCGTACCTTAATTCAATTGTCAATTATTGCCTTTTAAACGATTTGTGTTTTCTCGTGAATTGTAACCATTCTCCTTTTTTCTTTTTTAGGGATCGGATTCTGACGATAACATCGACAAGTGATCTCCACAGACTTCCGTGCGAGATTGTGTGTGGTTGTTTTGTCTTCCAACGATGTATTTTCTTTTAAGACACTGGGTCTGGGAAACAGTTTAATTATTTTTTTTCTTCCCAACGAAGCATTTTTTTAAACATATGGATTTTGGGAACTGTTTAACTTATATTTTTTCCCAAAACGAGTAAGTTCTTTTCTTAAGAAACTGGGACTTTGGAGGCTGCTGTACTGATTTTATTTTTTCATTGGAATTTTTTTTATGTGGAAAAGCTGTCTTCTTCTAGCTTGGATTTTGTTTTATATAAATTTGTCCAAAACTGCAAGAAGTTCAATCTCGTTTTTAAACATGACTTTGTGTGGCCAACCTAATTAGAGCAGGTCTGGTGGCTCTGAAAAGAGCCCCAGAACGTGGATAGAAGTATAACATTAAAATGATCGGACAAAATTGGGGTGAATTTTGCCAACTTTTCGAGTTTTGCAGTTTTTACTTGGGCTCTTAATCTTAATTGCCATTATCGACAAAAATGCCCCTCGGTTTTACACGTACACTGAACGGTTTAAAACTGCTCAATGCATGACCCCACTTTAGGTCTCGTTCAAATGACGTCATTTCCTACAGACCATCCACGTGCATCGGCATTTTGAGCGTCAACTTGTATAACGCGCATCGGCTGCGTCGTAATTTCGAACTTTTTTCGAGCATGGGCGTCACCAGGATTTTTTCCGGGGGGGGGGGCAAAGCAAATTTTTCTCCAAAATTCCCTAACTTTTTCATTATATTCTCAATTTATCATTTTTCCGAGCGTGAGCAGGGGAGCATTTGCCCTCCCTTCCCCCCCCCCCCCCCCCTCATCTATTAACAGCAATATGGCTTCGCACCTCTTTTTCCTTTTTTTTTTCGTTTTCCGGGGGGGGGGGGCCTTGACATTTCGAGCATTTCGGGGGGACATACCTTGATCATAACTGATGCAAGCGCGAAGCGCGAAGCCCTTACGGCGTGGGGTTCGGGGGCCGCTTAAGGGCCCCGAAAAAAAATGGATTCTAGATGTTCTGTGGTGTGATTTGAAGCAATTTCTTACGACTTTCCTCCATGCTTTAACTAATATTTTCTTGGCAAAAGATAATTATTTGAACATCGTTTTCGAGGTTGGAGACATTGAATCAGCTATCGGTATTCTGAGCTATTGGCGTGGGGTTCGGGGCCCGCTTAAGGGCCCCGAAAAAAAAATGGATTTTCGATGCTCTGTGGTGTGATCTGAGGCAATTTCTTACCACTTTAACCAATAATTATCTTAGCACAAAAGATAATAATTTAAACATAATTTTCGAGGTTTTCTCAGCTAAAGGCATAAGAAAATTTTCTGAACATTGTTTTCGAGGTTGGAGTCATTGAATCAGCTACCAGAATTCTGAGCTATAGGCGTGGGGTTCGGGGCCCGCTTAAGGGCCCCGACAAATTTTGGATTCTAAATGCTCTGTGGTGCTATCTGAGGCAATTTCTGACCACTTTAACCAATATTTTCTAAGCAAAAGATACATTGTAGTACATAATAGGGCCCATGGCGTCATGTAGATCAATGATAATTTTTTTAGAAACTCTAAATCTCAGGGGGGGGGGGGGGGGGGGGGGGGGGGGGGCGACTGGGGGGGGGGGGGGGCGACAAGCTTTTATGGGGGAGGTCGCCCACCCCCACGCCCCCCGGTGGCTACGCCACTGCTAGACATGCAGATGCGCGCCAGCCAATCGGAGTCAACTTTTTACTAAATTGTGACGTCATTTCATTCCTTAATCTTTCCTTAATCATTTCATTCCTTAATCTTAATGTTAAATGGTTTGATTGATCAATTGGAATGCAGTGTTTTGTAATATAACAACAGCCGGGCGCGATATCGCTTAACATGATATAGAGCGCGACACATTTTTTTAATCCATTATATGACGCGCAACGGGTGAATGACCGAAGAACCGATGTAGAAAGTGCCCGCTAATTGGTCAAAATCTAGGAGGGGTCAAGAGGCAGGGTCTTGCCTAATTAATCAGCGAATCTGTTAACGCATAATAGACCATGGCTTTCGCCATGGTCTATTACATAGACTAGCCGTCATTGAGCGAGCCCTATTATTATTAAAAAATGAATTTGCTGTTTATTGTAATATTAAAAATGCATTCTGCGCTCCATACTTGTGCCTAAGTCCGATTCCCAAACGTCACCGGCGACAGTACAAAGCTACGTACTTGAAAGCTTCGCCGTACTGATGACCGGGTACACCGACTATACAAACGCCCTAGAGAAAATCATGGCGGACGTGGCTACGATACTGCAGGAGAGGCTTGACAAAGCCAAAGAAAATCTACAAAGCGTCGATGAGAACATTCGTAAACTGACAGGAAGGGAGCCGGGGGAAAGGAGGTATAAGTCGTTATGTTGAGAAACCAAATCAGTAATGTTTGATCAACTTATGAAGCATGTTTGTTGTTTGTACCATGGAGCAAGGAAAACGGATTGGCATGCACTTGCGAGTTGCTTGCGATTCAATTAATCAATACAATAGGCTAACAAATTGTAACATGGGCATGGCTAAAGAGGGCGCTGTAATGGAAAGAGCACACCCTGCTCCTGACAACATCGTTTCCATAATGATGCAGCCTTGACTTTGTAGGCACTTTTGGTGATTTTTTTCTGGCTCTTGTTGAACATGGGTTTACTTTCAACATAGTCATAGTCCATAGACTAGAGCGTGTTCGGCAATCCTTACTTTTAGGACACCTCTATTTTTTACAAGTTCTGTTCAAAACCGACTTTTGCAGATGACTGTCCAGTACCAAAGTGACTTTTGCAGGCTAAAGCAGTCTTTTTTTCTTCATATAAACTCATGTTAGTTGTAATTTTGAAAGCACTTTCGAAGAAAATGTGACTTTCCTACCTTTTTTCGCAGTCAGACGTGCATGTTGTAGTTCTCACATGCGTGAAAGCCCTACATAATGAAAGCCCGATGCTGATTGGCTGCTAAAAAAATTAATTAGCCTAGTTTGGTTCCCAGACCAAAAGATTCTGACTACTCCTGAATCTTTTGGTCTGGTTACCAGACTAAAAATAAATAAGTTAGTCTGGTTCTCAGACCAAAAGATTCTGACTATTCCTGAATCTTTTGGTCTGGGAACCAGACTAAATATAGGGCCCAAGATGTTTATTTTTTATCAGCCAATCAGCATCGAGCTTTCATCGCATCGAGCTTTCACGTTTGCCATCTTGGTTTTTGAGTCTGTTTTCTGGTTGTCATTGTCGTCTTTTACCCCTGAATTTCCCTCATAAATCAAAGCCCTGCCCTCTTTCCACAAAATTAAACCATAAACCTGCTGATATTCAAGAAGGTGTCATTGCCAATTGTTCAGATGTGCCAAGAAGTATCAGAATGTCAATTTTGAGTGTCATTTAGTCAACTGTTTTGGTGAGTCTTTCCCTTCCTATATAGGAACGGGGTCCTAAAAGTAAGGATTACCGTGTGTTCCTTCTCTATGCTTTCTAATTCTAGCCCCATAAATGTGGCCAATTTACTGGACTACCTCCGTAAATAAAGGCCACACTTGGAACATGTACAAAAACATGTAGAAGAACTTTGTCAAATTTGGATTTTCACATTTAGGCTTTCTTTGTAGTTTATTTATGCTTTAGAAGCACACTCACCCTGAGTCTATAGCGATAGAAAATTTATCCCCCCTTTTCAGACATTTACTTTTCGTGTAATTTCGTGTTGGAATTTAGATACGCAAACGTGTCAAAACAAACCTGGAAATTACACAAAATATAGATGTCTGTAAAAGGAGGAATTCATTTTCTATTGCTAGGCCTATAAAGAGGGTGAGTGTGCTGCTGAAGCATAAATAACTACAAAGAAAGCCTAAATGTGAAAATCCAAATTTGACAAAGTTCTACATGTTCAGGTACATGTTCCAAGTGTGGCCTTTATTTACGGAGGTAGTCCAGTAAATTGGCCACATTTATGGGGCTATATACTTTCAAGATGTTAGACTGGCTTTCAGAAATTGAAAACTTGTTGAATTTTTGAAATCGGTGACCAGAATGGCAAAAGTGGAGATATTTTACTTTTTTGAAGACAACTGTTCCTTGCTTTAAGTAGCCGTGGTAGCAATGACAACGTATCCGCACTATTGATTATTGACAAATAATGTAAAATTCCAAATATTTGAATCGTGACCCAAAAAAAACAACTTGGTTGAAAAGGTTAAATTGGTCGAAAGACTAATGAATTACCTCATGTGGTTTTTTTTTCAGAGTTGAAATCGATGCGGCCTATAAAGTCACAAAATATGCACTTTTGAGTTTTTTGTGATAGAAATGCAGAATCCGTCATAAAAAAATGTCATTTTTAGACTAAAGTTTTCCAGGGGATCACCGATTCTCATCCAGTTCTGTGTTTAGGCCAAAAAAAACACCTCTGCTTCTGGTTACCTGACCGACCCTATTTTTAGGCTGCAACCCTAACAATTGTATCGGCAATTAAAAAATATAATATAATAATAAATGAATAAACAAATGAAAATCCTGATGTCTTTTCTGTCTTCACAAAACACCTCTCAACAACCTTTTTGTGTCAAAAATGCTCTGTATTTATTTGTTTGCCTACTTACATTCGCTATTTTTTTTTGTTGAAGAAACCTCTGTTTTTATGCCCCGCGGCGAAGCCGAAGGGGCATACTGTTTCCGCCTTGTCCTTCCGTGGGTGGGTGGGTGGGTGGGTGGGTGGGTGGGTGGGTGGGTGTGTGGGTGAGTTTGTCTTACATACGCAGTGTGGACTTCCGAACAAAAGACGTCCACATAATGTAGGTAGCACCGACGTTGTGTGGACTTACCCCACGTCCACACAGTGTTTCCCCATTTCTGGAAAACAGGTTTAGAGGCATTTTTGGGTTAGGTTTATCTGTAGCAGAATGAAGAGAAACACTAAAGGGAATCATAGAAAAAAAATTGGGTTGAAAGAGTTTTCACAGTTTGAGAAAAATGAGTTTTTTCACTGGTTTTTCTTAACTACACGAAAGCAATGGAAAGTCCACACTAGTCATGTGAAACAAGTGTGGGTGGGTGGGTGGGTGTGTGGGTGTGTGTGTCCGGACAAATCTTGTCAGCGCGATAACTTGAGAAATACTTTACATATGAACTTCAAATTTGGTTTGTGGATTGTCCTTGGTAATCCTAAGAAGCCTTTTGCATTTGGGGCCGAAAGGTCAAGGGTCAAGGTCACAGTGGCTGAAACAATAAACATTTTGTCAGCGCGATAACTTGAGAAATACTTTACATATGGACTTCTAATTTGGTTTGTGGATTGTCCTTGGCAATTCTAAGAAGCCTTTTGCATTTGGGGCCAAAAGGTCAAGGGTCAAGGTCACAGTGGCTGAAACAATAGAAATTTTGTCAGCGCGATAACTTGAGAAATACTTTACATATGAACTTCAAATTTGGTTTGTGGATTGTCCTTGGCAATTCTAAGAAGCCTTTTGCATTTGGGGCCAAAAGGTCAAGGGTCAAGGTCACAGTGGCTGAAACAATAGAAATTTTGTCAGCGCGATAACTTGAGAAATACTTTACATATGAATTTCAAATTTGGTTTGTGGATTGTCCTTGGCAATCCTAAGAAGCCTATCGCATTGGGGGTCAAAAGGTCAAGGGTCAAGGTCACAGTGGCTAAAACAATAGAAATCTTGTATTTATTCTGAGATCATAGGGATTAGGGATTAATTCATATAAAACCTACAGAAGACACTAATGCTGTCAATGAACGTTCCATTTGACCAAGGTACATGTAAGTTGATGTTAGAGTGGTGTTATGTCATGGAAACAGTCACGGTTGCGGGGCATTTGTGTTTGTAAACACACCTGACTTGTTTACAACTTAAGTTCGCTTTGCGATAACTAGTTTGCAATTCAATGTCGCGGAGACGATATGAAACACGTGCCTTAATGCTGAATGCAGCGATAACTGGTTCCCGCTGCGCTGCGCACTGAAAGGGATAAAGAAGGCATGATGGAAATGCGGTAACAGTCTATGCATGGGTATGGCTGCGGTGCACTGCAGTTGCAGGTCTGATAAGACATCGTAAAAATGCCAAGAAAACACCTATGGAAAGATAACATTTTTGCAAGTTAATTCACACAACTTGATCTCTCTTGTCTGTGTATGTATTTTCTGTGTTCATGAATTTATTTCGAGGTTGTACTACTCGTATTTAGAGTGATACGATGCAGCGTGTTTCCTCGAAATTTCCTACCGTAAAAACGAGGTTTTTCGCCTGCTACACACAGTGCATCACGTACGCTTATACCGCGCGATGTACAGACAGTGTTGGCCAGTTTCCTGTCATGACTTCCGCTGTGCATATGGTGTGCACGACCTGAATTTTCCATTATTTTTAAGACTTATCGAACGTAAATATTTTAACAATAACTAAGGTAAGTTTTAATCACTTTTTGTGGCCATTTTGTGTATAGCTCTCGTAGTGCAATGGAAATAGTTCAGGCTGAAATTTGCATATAATTGAATACCCCATTCAATCTGCACAAAAAATGAAGCTCAATATTGTCTAGTTACCAACATTCATTTGGATGCACAATCTGTTTTCCCCCCTAGCCCCATAAATGTGGCCTATTGACTGGACTACCTCTGTAAAGTAAGGCCACACTATGGGCATACTCACAAGGGCTTGGTAACAAATGGATTTTCACATTCTGACTGCGTTTATAGTTATTTTATGCTTAAACAGCACACTCACCCTGTTAATAGCAAATGCAAAGAAGTCTTGGCTTTCTCAGACGTCTATTTTTTGTGTAATTTCCAGCAGGTTTTGGAGGCTTTTGCACTCGTTTGTGTGTAACTCTATCTATGGGTATTTTGTGCGGCCTTGGTTTTTTTTGGTCTGATGAGGGCGCTTTATTCTAGATTTTTTTATGTAGAGTGTATGTAGCTACACAAATACCATTCCTTTATTTGGAGTCCCATCATACATGTATTAAAGGCATGCACTATGAGCAGGAAACTAGATTTAACATCGCAGACTCTTTTGCGCATGCTCAGTTTCGTGTTGGTGTGCATGTAGTCTACACGACACAACGGTCTGTTCATGCCGTCCCATATGTTACCGCAAATGACTCGATCCTTGATGTATAGTGCGCCCTCATGCATGTACTGTCGGCCAGCTAGCCGTACGATGTATGGTGGTGTACCCTAACGTGGCGCACTTCGAAGCATACCCAAATTTCCTCGTGTAGTGTTGCCAAACCTCTTTGTTGACAAACCTCAAATTCATGCAGTGAAATACTGGTACATTTACCTTATTAATGCTTGCTGTTTAACCTCTGTGAACAATTTCGGTTTCATAAAATTTAAGCCGAAATTAAAAAACGGTGGCGTCCGGAAATTGGGCACAATTTGGCGGAGTGTTCCCTAACGTGGCGCACTTAAATAAATCTCGGGAAATTCCAAATTAACATTTAAGAATTTCTGAAAACTTGATAAATTCTGATAAATCATTATTATCTCTACTTACATACCCAGCCAGATGTTTGTCACAAAATTATTTTCTTATTTTTCGGGGCATTTTCAAAGGGTTCACTTTGCACTTGAAAATAAAATCGGAAAATCACGCCAAAATAAGTTTTTCTTTTAACTTTGTAGCGGGTAAATAAATTCGCGATTTATGAACGGGAGTGTTTATAACTTGATGAAATTTCACTTTCTGTGAAATTTCAGTTAAAACTTTTGCTCTAGCTAGGCGCTACAGGCGAAAAATCAAAGTGCGCCACGTTAGGGGGCGCGCCACGTTAGGGTACATCAACAATACGTAGGTATGCACGCGATATACCATGGGCGAACGGGATCCGCCACTGTACGTGGTATTGCGTGCATACATGTACATCGCCCGGCTAGCTGGCTGACGGTACACGCATGTACAGTACATGTAGCAGGGGGTACCGCAATTAAACTATGAATAGTAACACACTGAGTATACAGTGTTTATATGTATACATCAGTGACGGGCAAAACCTCATATTGACTTTCATCTCCCCGACGCTAATTCCATCTTATGAATAGTTAAATTGCGGTACCCGCGGCTACACAAATGTACATGAAGGGCAGTTCCACGGTTTGATGGACATGGTTAAGAAAAAAAAGTTTTATTTTTTAACCCAGTTTCACATTTTGATTACAGATTATACATTTAAGTATGAGAAATTAACAAAGAAAACCCAATTTTATCAAACATTTTTTGAGAAATCGTGTTGTTAAGTGAAAAATATTTTTTTACTACAAAGAACTCAAAAAAATTGGTAAAGTTAAAACATTGATTGCTATTAATACAATTAGAGATATTTCAATCATAACCTTATTTCTAGCATGTACATGTATGATAGTCTTAATCTCTGAAACATATGTCAATTCACAGCCGTCATCCATTTTTAGATGTCAAATGTAGCATTTTATACCTCCTTTTTTTTGGTCAGTGTAATGGGAGTAACCGAACAGATATAAAAGTTTTTTCTCACCAACATTTCTAATGAATTAAATTTTGGTATTTATGATTATCTTTCTTTGCGTGAACATAGATATAAATATAAGTGTTTTGTTGACACTAATACACACATTTAAGAATAAAAGGCAACTAAATTTGGTAATGTGAGTAACTTTTGTAGCGTGAGTAACCAAAAATGTAACGTGAGTAACCAAGTTTATTATCCCAAGTCACCCAAACTATACCCAAACTGACTTTTGCTTGATAACTGTTCATCAGGGTATTTTGGCTAGAAACCCTGCCAAACGCAGCAACATGCAACACTTGTCTAAGTGACAAGCCTGCCCAGTGTAGCAAGATCCATCAGGTCAAAAGTCTCAAGGCCAAACTGCCTCAGAGTCTGTGGTCCCCCAACGCAGCAGGATACAACTCGGGCATTGTTCTATGGGACTAGCCCTCAAGTGTCTCAGAAGTGGCCGGTTTCTGCACTGGTGTTGGTAGCATTTTCCATCAAAGTGCAGCAGACTTTTCCACCTGATGCACTGTGCTGCGTCTGGCAGGGTTAGGGTTAATTAAACCAAAGAACCACAAGCATTAAAAATACTTTTAAGCATATTTTATCCTGTTTATGGTGCAAAATGGTCTTTGAAACAGCATGATTTTTAAATTGAATCTAATTACAGTATTTTATCAAGTGTTTATGTTGTTAAATGGAATAAGGAAGACACTTGTACGTCCCTACATTGAAATTAAAATGTTTATTTGGAACAAAAGCTAAATTACATTACATGTACATGTAGGTACATGTACTTCACACTAAGCTACCGATACAGTGGCATGCCCTGGGTTCCCTGGAACCCACTCTCCACATCATAGTCTCTGATAGTGTGGCCTTTCCAATTTCCATGGACCCAATATTCTGTGCTATAGTGGCATACATGCAGTTTTAGCAGACTCTCAGAACATGAGAGGTTTGTTCTGATGGCTCAGCATTAGTTAAAACAAACCTAAATTACAGCTGGACTTAAGAGGAAACATCAAATTCCTGATATGTGATCAGTATGCACTGTAATAGTATCAGAATAATGTCAGATGAAAACCTTTATCTTGGAGTACTTGCCAGTGGAGATCCAAAATGCAAATTTAAGTGAGAGTTTTTAGTAGTTCTGATGCCTATTGGGTAAAAAAAAAATATACTAATTATGATAATTTAGTCAAAAAAATCATGCCATAAAATTCTGAGATGGGTCGGACAAAATGTAACGTGAGTAACCGTAACATGAGTAACCAAGTTTTTTGTGGATTGCAAAAAAAAGGGAGATTCTAGAGGATTTGTTTTACTCTTTATGTTTGCCCCATGGCATGGTCTTTTTATCAGTTTAAAAGAAATTTCCACAGGTTGCCTGTATGAGGACACTTTTTGATCAAAGCATGTTTGCTTTCACTCAGGAGGTAATGCATTGAGTATACAGTGTTTATACGTCAGTGAAGGGCAAAACCTAATATTGATTCCATCTTATGAATAGTTCATAGCTGTTGCTATGGGCCCTGTTTCACAACTTGATTTTTTACAAAGAAACTTTTTCTTGAACTCAGATTGCCAGAGACTGGCTTGACTGGTGATCGTGGCAGAGACAGGGATCAACACAGACTGTCACTGGGGATCCCAGGACCAAGGGGCAGGGGTAGAGGCAGAGGAGGTGGAGTGCAAAGGTAAATGGCCCTAGGTGCATGGGGACATGTCAACATTGTGTTAGAAACACTTGCTTGTTTTGATGGATTGACTCATGTACAGCCAATTCATGGATGGACCCTGAAGATTTGGTCCAGGCTATATATGATGTTTGTAATCCAGTATGTGTAAATTCTGACCTGTGGTTAACTGTTTAACTCTAACTTCCAAGTGTTTTTCGAAGGCCAGAAAAAAATGGTGTTTTAATTCAGCGATATCATCCATACTAAAAGTATAAGTGTGGACAGTAAAAGATGAAGACCAACTGCAGCTAAAAGGGCTAGTTAATCGCATTATGGTTACCAGTCTGTAGCATGTAGCATTGCTACAGGATTTGTGGTGGGAGTCCCCATGTCTCAAATGTTGCTCCATATGCATTATAAGAAACTAAATAATATATCAAACAATTGTGGCATACAATATGAACCTTTCTCTAACCCTCCTGCTATCTGAACACTCACAAACAGTCAAAAAATCCTCTTCCCTTCCATGCACTTTACACAGGCTAGTCACCAACAGTCAGATCATATTTCAAGCAAGCACTGTCACTAGTCCATGAATGTCAACCAGTGCGTCAGTGGTGGATTCCATTATGTCATGTACAGTTTTGTATTGGAAGCACAGTGATTGATGGATTTGATGGACTTGGTCCAGTTCCTAGTAAAAGACGGTAGGGAGTTAGGGTTAAAAGTAAAAGTATGTTTGACATGATAGATTAGTGTTCTTGTTCTCTTTACAGGGCAGATGCTTTTCAGCGTTTGGGCTTACCTATCATTAGGAGACAAAGCACTGGCAGTGCATTCAGCAGGTCAGTACATGTACATGTATTCTTTGAAAAGTGGTGTGATGCATTCTGTGTTGAACGTGATCAGGCCTGAAACGTTTTCTTTTAAGCTCTGGCAGGAGCTTCTACATGTCACTTAGTGGTCAGTCTGTCCGTCCCAAAAATTGGCCAAAAGTATGGTGTTCCATATGTGCCATCAGCGTCGCATTTTTAAAAAGCTCTGACAGGGATCAGTTTGATCGATTTCATGCAAGACTTTCATGCAAGACTTCTTGCAAGGTCAGCCTCGCTTGAGTCTAACACAGACAGAGCTTATTGTGCACTCGCACAGTTTGTTAGTTACTGGAAACTTCAATTACAATTAACATTTGAAGTAAACCCCACAATAACAGCCAAATACTGATTTTTGAAAATTTATATACCAATTAAATTACATTTGTTTGTTTCTTGGAGTAATTTACTTTGTGTGTTTGTGTGATTGGCAGGCTGGGAGGCCGTGTGGATGGACCGCAGCCCAAGCGCCCACGGAGGAAGACTAATGATGATGATGATGATCTGCCTAAGGTTGGCAGATACATTTGTTTCTTTGTGCCATTAGTCATGTAGCAAAGTGGGAAATATGCTTGATCCAGCAGCATTACTGAGAAACAGGTTTACCCTGCTTAATCTATCCTGAAAACCTGAAATTAAACGGGTGGATAAAACTGAAGTTTGATGAATCCAGAAGCAAAACAGCGAGAGGCATGTTGAATCCAACTGAGTCCAACAGCAACAAAGAGTATGGCCTGCTGAATCCATCACATTCCAACAACTGCAGAAAGTGAAACTTGCTGAATCCATCAAATTCCAACAACTGCAGAAAGTAAAGCTTGCAGAATCCATCAAATTCCAACAACTGCAGAAAGTAAAGCTTGCTGAATCCATCCAATTCCAACAGTTGAAATGTATGAGGCTGGCACAGTCCAACAGCATTCCAGAGCTAGAAAGAGTTTAATATGCTGAAACCATCAAAATCTCACAACAACTCTGAGTAGTATTTGCTGAACCCTACAGACATGTTTATCAGATTTTCTTATTAGAGTTACTTTCTCTTATCTTTCAGCACACCATCCAATCCTCTGTTGTAGCTACCCCTAAGGTGGTCAAAACACGCCAAGAATCCATTCAGGAACAGAGCAAGGATGTCCAAGGACAGAAAAGGTAGGATGCCACTATTTCTTACAATAAAAGAGGGTACAAATATGTTACTCCCCCCAGGAAAAAAACCGATTAACTAAACAAACAAGCATTTTTACTGCATCGAGGAATATGCAAGTTCATATGCAGATTCTTCTTCAGCACTAAAGATTGAAAGTTGTTGGTACAATGTGACCAGGAAGTAAGCATTCATGCCTCAGATGGTGTAAATGACTTGATATTACATGTTTTGTTGAACTCTTCCGAGTATTAAATTAATTCCCTAAATTAGATACATAAAACTATGGCGTGGCATATATAAAGCTATCCCAAGTGGGATCCACTTATAGCAAATAATATATTCTTGCTATGAGCTAAGACTGGAGTAATATCCATTCATAATATTACTGATGTTTATATTGGTGAGCACACTCTTAAACTCTACTCTGGTCTTCACCCTTTTCATACAGGAATCGGCGAATGTTTGGTCACCTGTTGGGTACTCTGCAGAAATTCAAACAGGAGTCCACTGACATGGAAAGCAAGGTATTAACCAGTCTCAAGAGTCTTTTATGTGTCACTTCTATGCAACCTTTGGTCTGATCTGGGCAATGTATATTATTATATAACCGACATCCAGATCCTTGTCATTTGATTGGTGGAACTCACATCACGTGGCATTCGTTATTGCTCCCATTCATGCCGCGGCTCAAAAAGTACTATCCGCCCATGGGGAATGGGAAATACTATTGAACAGTTAGGATCACGACGTGGTATTTGTGTGCAAATGCATGCTGGTGTGCGCGTTCAGCGTTGCGCGTAGCGCGTATTGTTCCAAAGAGCCAGCGCTACAGCGTTGGGTTCAAACATTTTCGTGAAAGGGTGGTTTGGAAGAGAGAAATATATTTTCCTCCAGTTTTGTATTGAAAAAAGTTCAAATATATCAAATGACAAGGATCTATATGTCAGTTATATTAAACAAATATTGAGTGGCTTTAAATTGTGAAATGGGAGGAATATTATCGCTCGGTAAAATCTGGACTTTTCCAGTTCACTCGGCTTCGCCTCGTGAAATTGAAGAGTCCAGATTTTACCTTGCGATAATATTCCTCCCATTCCACACTGAGCCACTCAATATTTGTATACCATCCTCCTACTATCCACAGTCACAGTAGGGCATGTTGTAGTAGTGTTTGTCATCTGACTCATGATTGAGGACTACAACCAACCCCTGGGTTTTGACAATCAAAATGACCATCGCTTGAAGTGGGACCTGAAATCATGTGATAAAGCAGGTGTCTTTAGTCTGGGGAATCCAGAGAAGAGTTTACTCGCAAATGGCTTATTGATGACACAGGAAGTTCAATGGAATGCAGCTTTTACCTTATTTTCTTAGGCTCCTTTGGCTAGGAACCATCCTCAATCCTGCAAAATCCTCCAATTGCCACCATGTAAAAATTGGATACTGCCTCAATCCTCCAAATCATCTATTATTCCTTGAATATGTTCAGTGGAGGGGTGACCATTGCCTCAATCTTTCAACATTTCTAACAACCACTGTAATACATTGAGGCCGTGTGGATGATATCCAGAAGCAGTGTGGATATTATCTATATATATAAGAGAGAAGTTTACTCGCCTCCGAGACGATGTTTGCTCCTGAAAGGATCCGAGACCGCGGGCTCCCGCGGCGCCAAAATCGCTCCACGTCCGTGGAAAAATGCAGAGGGTGTCTTCCGCCGGGTCGGACACTTCGGGTCGTCCTGATTTTCCCGTACGGACCGGCGATCCGTTTTGTCGATTTTTCGTGACTGCGTTTTGCGCAGGAATTTGCCGTCGTGTGCGCTTTCACGTTGACTGCCTGGCTGCCCCCTGTGCTGGCTTTTCTGCGTGTCTAGACTGTGCGAGGTCAGCGGTTTCGACGTAGGGGTTGCATTTACGTGTTCTACTTAGCCGTTCTGCAAAAGTGTTCACCAAACGGTTGTATAGGGTGACCTTGGTAAAATATTCTTTGTCCATGGTGCATGGCCACCAAGTGTCCCTATTCTTTCATATGCTTTGCTTGCCGCCCCTGCGCTGAGTGCAACGAATACTCAGAATGACTACACATTAGTATGCCTTGCGCGGTCTGACCAATCGAAAGTCTACACTGTACTTCCGGGGTCTGCGTAAAACCGTCAATGGCAACGCGTACTGCAGCATGCTCCACACCCTGGAAACGAGGTTGGGTCTACGGCGCTCGCTATTGCACAAGCATGTGACGTCGCGTGATAGAGTGCTGTTGCTTCCATAATGTGTTTACAGCTCCATGCTTCCACTAGCTCTATGCTTCCACCATAGAGCAAGGACCTTGCTCTATGCTTCCACCAAGGCTGAGCGTTGTGAGTTCGCTGCCCACCACGTCACGGTATAATTCAGTGTCGCGTTATAATTTCGGGGGCCTGTTTGGGATCAACGAAGGATCGATGCATTGCTTCAAATATCGCGATCTTGAACGCAGTCACAAAAAAACGACAAAACGGATCGCCGGTCCGTACGGAAAAATTAGGACCACCTGAAGTGCTTGATTTAGAGGAAGAAATTCTCCGTATTTTTCTATGGACGTGGAGCCATTTTGGCGTCGCGGGAGACCGCGGTCTCGGATCCTTTCAGGAGCGAACATTTCTCAGCGGCCGAGTAAAACTTGCTCTTATATAGATGGTTGACCAACTTGAATAAAAGTTGAATCGACCTTTTCCTCGCAGACGGTCTCGCAAATTGTAAGAAGTTCAAGCTTACGTTTGTTGAAAAGTCCAATACTGAAACTTAATTATGACCTTCCTCCATCATTCAGACCGTTTGTAATTTTATGGTAACACTCAACATTTTCATTGCAAATGACAACTTCACGTTTGATTGCATTATGATTTATTGTCAAAACTGTACAATCAGCCTTCGCCTGTGTACTACGGTAACCTTTTCACTATGTTTTCCCGGCAATGCGACTGCCTCACAAAATGCCAATTTAACAGACCAACGGGAACATTTACAGACAGTTGCCATGGTACATAATTATCATGTGCGTAAATCGGTGGGGAACAGGGAGAACCCCCCCCCCCCCCACATTTTAAAGCGGGGACATTGTTTGGTCCCCCCCCCCCACACTTTTTCTTCCCCGAATAAAAATTGTAGCCTACTATAATGATTCTATTGCTCAGAATACCGTGTATAGCTGATTCAATTACCCCAAGCTCGAAAATGATGTTTCAAAGATGATCTTTTGCTCAAATTGGTTTTAGTGGTCAGAAATTGCCTCAGATCACCAATTGTTTTTCTATAACTGCATGTCTCCTCAATGATCCCCCATTTACATTTAACTGCCCACAGTTTCATCCCCAACACTACGCCCTATATACCCGATCTATGATCGGGTAAATCAGCTTGTCCAGTATAAGGCCCAAAAAATAATACTTCTGCTTCCGGTTACATGGCATTCGAAAAAAAGGGTAGGTAGGTAGGTAGGTAAAAAAAAATTCATTTTTTTGTGTACGATCATATGAAGGCGTCTGCGTTTAGTCAAGGGTAAAAGGTAAAAAATTGATAGTTTTGGGTGTTTTTTCCCCTCATTTTTCCAATAAAAAAATTAGGGTAGGGGCTGTCAGAATAGGGTAGGTAGGGAAATCGGAAGCAGAATTTTTTTTTTTTTTTGGGCCTAATGTGGGCCTTAATTATGCATGGTGAACATAACGCAGGGCACAGCCTTCGACCTGAATAATAGTGCATCCTCCAAAATCAGCTGACACTTTTTTGCCATTCAATGTCAATCCGCCAAAATCCTCCAAAAGTCTTCGTTGATTTTAGAGGATTGAGGAGGGGTTAGGGTAAATGAACAGTTAGAGACTCCTTGCTATTAAGTACATGTAACCCCCAAAAGTGAGAGCCAGAAAGAGAGCCCTATCCCCACTGCTATACTCCAGTCTGACAAATTATGGATTTGTCTGGCATTATTTGGACGCTTCCCTGTCTGAAAATAAGTGCTCTGAACATGTTGCTAAAGGAGATTGCATTGTGAGAAACACCAAAGCGAGCTTTAGTGCATTCCAGTAAAGGTGGAAGGGGACACCAACAATCACAACAAGTGTGCAAATCAGATTGATCTATACATGCATGTAGATTGTCTGAAATGTCCTGCACCCTCTCACACTCTCATTGTTAGGTTATACCTCTCCCTTTTATTCACTAATTTCATAGTCCGTACCAAACATTATACTACAACAAACGTCCTACATGTATTATACTGTAAGTTTATGAACTTGCCAATAATTGAGGGTTAGTTATAATGTGTGAGGAGCTGTGGCAGTCCAATGAATTGTAACATTGCTTTGGTTTTGCACCTGTTTCTTTTCGGGAACAGGAGAGGAAGCGATCCGAAATTGAGAAGAAACTGGAGGAGCAAGCAGTTGAAGAGAAGAAAGAAGTGGCAGCCCAGAGATCTCAGCTGTTCACAGAGCGTCGGAACCAGCAAGCTGAGCTACAGAGATTGGAGAGATTGGTTGATATTGCAAAAGAGGTAAAAGCAGAGTAGCACTGGCACGTATTGGTGTGCTGCAGCCGAACCACTGAACCGAACTAAAATTTGCAGAACATAGCACTTCCGAACTGAACCAAACTCAATTGTTCAGTTCAGATGTTTCAGAAACATGATGTTTAGTGCTGCATATTTCATTTGCACAACCAAAATAATCAAAATAGATACCTTAAAATTATTTAATTTTACTTCTAATTAAAAGCAAACAATTTTTAGGCTGAAAAACGTAACATAATTTGTGGGTGAATAGACAATATTACTATACCTCATACATATTCATGATCGAGGGCCAAGTTCCATTCACCATCACGTGTCAGCCGCTAGTTTTGCTGTTTACTAAGCGCACGCGATGTTTCATGCACAGGTTGAACACTCATGCGTAGTAGACTATCGCACTGGTTACCAGTGTGCTAGTCTACTACACATGCGCTTTACGAAGCAGTCATGGAAATAGCGCACGGAATGCAGTGCGCACGCGCGAACATCACCCTAGCATGCATCATGCAGCAGCTACATGAAAAGATGGGGCACACGCACAGCAACATTTTGCCGAGAAAACTAATGCAAGATTTTTGTGAAAGTACGGGTAAGCGCAAGGGAAGTAATCCAATGCGCTCTGTGAGGTATAGTAAAACAAATAAAACATGTGTAAGTTCGGGTGGATATTCGATATTACCTCTGGGAGATCACCTCGGGGAGCTAATATCGACTATCAACCCTCAAACCGTGTTTTATTTATATATTTGCTCCCTGAGGTATTGGAAGTTGACAAACTTGCTCCCTTGGCGGACCATCTCAAATAAACCATGTTATTTTTGTTTTACTATACCTCATACAGATTCACGTCATACATATTTAGGGCCAATGATTTTCCGTTTCAGAAAAGTGCAAATTCCGTTTTCAAAAATCCTAAATTCCGTTTCAGGCTGAAAAATTCTGTTTCACATTTACTCAATACATAAAAGTGCATTTAAATAAACACCAGGTACACTGAGACGATAATGAAATAGTCGTTTGGTTGGAACACGGGAAAATTTCCAAAAAAAGATTGCTATTTTATCAATGGATGATCAATTTACAGACATAGTATTTAACTTCACTGCGTGCTGTCGTCATTAATACTGCACCGCCACCACCACACACGTAAGAAACATGCAATAGCCGTATATGCCACGACGTCACACCCATCAGCTGGCTGAAGTGTGCTTCGTGTCCGCTAACGGCGACAAAATAGGATAGTTTACGGTAGGTTTTTAGACCTGGATAAGTGAATAAGCACAACATGCATTTCAATAGAGCCAAAGTTAGATGTTAACGAATGGTTGATGTTTGAACGGAGAAAAATATACCTGCCGATGGAGCAAAAGAGACCCGCGAGAGTGTGCCGTGAGTGTGATGATTATCACCTATGTGCTGACCGACAGCTGCGGCGCGCGTTGGGTCTGTCACTACGGTAATGTCACTACGGTAATGATCTCATAACATTTATTGCTCTGATCTTGAATGTTTTTCCCCCCTAATAATCATGAGCTAAACAACACTCATGTGTTATATGGTTTGTCTGTTCAATCAATCATCAACAATTTGTTTTGGACTCAATAAATTTTACGAAATTATGGTTTTTATCAATTGATAAAATTGCAGAAGTTATTTTCTTTACATTCAAAGCAGGTTCTGCGAATTAAGTCTGTTTCCGCGATCGCGGAAAACCATTGGCCCTACATATTCACCTCATACATGTACATATTCACCTCATACATATTCATAAGTTACACACCAGTTATCCTTATATAAAAAAAACCCATTGCTGTGGGTGTGCTGCACTCTTTTCATTTGGCTAGGGCACTTTTGCATGTGTGCACAGTCCCTGTGCAATAGTTCCACGATAAAACACATGCGTAGTAGACTATCGCATCTAATCTGTGCCATACTTTACTGTGCATGCGTACATGTATGTATCCTGTGCATGAATCCTTGGGTGCACACTTGATAAATAGCAAACCATAGCGGCCAACACATGATGGTGAATGGACCATTAACAAAATCTGCTCTCATTCATGAACATGTTTGAGGTATTGTAATACTGACTTAAAATGAAAGGAAATTCAAGTCATGTGTGACGAATTAGGGAATAACAGTGTGAGGAGCCCGTCTTCACTGCGTGATAATGACCGCGTTGGGGGATGGCTGCTGTTAATGGACAGAGCCGAAATAAACAGTTAAAATGCTCAAATTTTGACTTTTCTTTCGGCGATATTTCCAGACTTTTTGTGTTCATGTTGAGGGGCCATATTTTAGCTTATGGCTTCAATATGTTACCCTGTCTCTTCAATGTGTTTTTCTTCTTCATTGCATTATGACTGACGTCCAGCGTATGGACTTCTGCTGTCAAAGCGAAACAAATTACAACAAATATTTTTTATATTTTTACCTGACTGAGGAAGCTGGAATTTCGTTTACATATTCCTTGTGTCCAGAATTACAAAGATGCTCGGTTTAGAAAAAGTAAATATGTCCTTGTGTACAGAAAATAAATCAAAGCTTTCATCGTAAACATCCTCAGTACGAACATGTCGTGTGAAGACTTATTCCACGCGCACATTGCAACTGTGTTGCATACAGCGCATAAGTCTTCACAGGATGGTGGTTGAGCGACGTGTACTGCTGTATTGTTACAAGGTACCGTAGGATTGTTGTATATTTGGCCAATCATTGGCTTATGATGCTGGATCAACGCTGGTTCAGGGGCCATTTGTTCGCTTGTTTTGAAGCCGGTCTATATATCACGTTTTAATGCACCCTCACGTGATCGAGACTTGACCAATCAGAAGCTATGAACTCTCCAAGGTATTTATTGATTTGAGTTGAAACCCACATTTGGAAGATCTTGTCACCACACAAGCGTCCAGCATCACTACCACTTTGCTAGGGACACATTTCATGGTACTTAAATTAAAGGTCGGAAAGTTTTGTTTTAGTAACAACAGGTTACCAACCAAAATGCTATGCCTTTGGCTGATTCCCTGCTGATTTTTGCTGGGCAAGAAAATAGACTAAATGATATGTACTGCTTAGCAGCTGCATGGAATTAGCCTGGGAAAAAGTGTGTGTAGAAATGAAGAAATAAACAAAATGTCATGGCAGCATTGCTGTTTGGCATAATTAACCTCTATATATTTCCAACGACCTTCTTCAATCCTGCCGCATCCTCCTGCACTTTCTGTTGGATTTTGAAGGCTTTAACATTAAATGTTTTCTTTTTCTACAGCAAGAATCTTGGGACGCTCATACTAAGAAGCTGAGTAACTTTATACGCACCAAGGCCAAGCCCCCAATATTCTACAAGCCAGCCAAGCCCTCGCTAGTGACTGAAAAAAACTTAATGGACTCCAAGGAACTGCTGAATGGTGAGGCAGTTTTTATGTGTTAATATCCACTGCTTGTTTACAGCACTTGGTACGAATTTGGAAGGATGAGGAGGACCAGTAGATCTCAGGACAGACTTGTAATCCTGTGGTCTTGATACTTTGATGCATGCAGGACTTGATACAGTGGCCGATATGGGAGGGTGGAACTTTTGGCAAAGATTGAAGTGAATTGAAGAGTGCCGTACATGTAGACACCAAGGGTTAAATGAAACGTGTTCTAAGAAAACCTGGATAGAGTTGCACATATTTGATGCATTCCAATAAGTGTTTTTTTCCCCCTGCCTTCAGATGTTGTTTCTTTATGACGTTGTTAGGCATGGTCTGGTACCTAGTATTCGATCAGTTACCACCACATGATTCAGTACATAATTAAACATGATTCTACGTGTAGACTAAAACCAATACCTCAATTAATGAAGGCAAGCAATGGCCCCTTAAGTTTCTGATATTTTACTGGTTGCTGTGCATTATGAGCACTGTTTCTTCCCTGTAATTGGCTTGGTTGACAAATAAAGTGTAGACATGGCAAGCAGTATGTGTGTGTGCTGCATGCATATGTGTAAGTACCCAAGTTAGTTGACTCTGCATCCGACGTTTTCAAGGCTTAAGGATCATATTAAACACCACCCTGGTATTGGATCATTTGCATGTGCAAGATTTTTGAACACGTATGCAAATGAGGAACAGTCTGAAGCCTGGATATGCGTTACACATTAGCGTTTGTTTTTGTATGCGGTGTCTGGGGTAAAAACAGAGTCAATTCGTAGCAGCGCGAGCACGGCGTGAGTTACAAAAACACGATTTTTTGAAATCAAACTGTTACGATCTTATCGAGACAACATGCAGTATCATATTTCATATTAATATGAGCAAATTGGAAAGGAAATTAGTATTTTCGAGAAGGCGTGGACGAATGATCGCGAAAACACGTACTGCACGTTGTGAATAATAGCACCAAGTACACGATACAAATCCATTACTAGCCAATTGCGGTATCCAATCAGGATACAGGAAGAAAGTTTCCTATCCAGGGTTTACTATTGGAAACGCGGTTGGAAATAAAGTAAGCACTGGGGACGAGGTTGATTAAACACTGACCAGTCTCTGCCTGACTATGCAACATTGTAGTCTGGTTCCCAGACCAAAAGATTCTGACTATTCCCGATGAATCTTAGGTCCGGTAGCCTCCGGTAATACATTGTATTACAATTTACGTCACGTGACTAAAACGGGAGGAATTCCTCCTTTTCCGAAAATTTCCGAAGTTTGCCGAAGTCGTTTCGTCGACAATCGGATAGCGCCCGAGTATTTCCGAGTATATGATATAGGTTTAATTAACTGCTAAATGCTTATTAATTTTATTTTGAATCAGTTGATAATTAATATTCATTGCTTTCAGTTAGAAAACTTGAAATTCAACGACGATTTTGTGCATCAAATATACTCGGATCAGATGGGCGAACTTTTTGCTGCGTCATGTACAATTTTGAATTCAACTTTGTTTCAGTTTCATTGATACACGTCTCAAATGATTGAGACGTGGAGGAAGGGAGGATTTGTATTTGCAGAAAATCTTTCCATTAGATAAAATCCTTTGTAGAACGGTTCGAATTATATCAAGTTACATATGTGTAATAAGAAAATATTTGAATTGAGATGTAGTTTGTCGACATTGGAGCAAATTTTTTTTTTATACTCTGCAAAATTTTTACCTTAAGGGCCTGTGTCACATGATGGTCTTTTGTAAGTAAATTGACATAGATATGATATCCCCTGCATCAACAGTTCATAAAATTGATTGCGTTGCAGATATGATGAAGAAGCGACGAGCTGAGATTGAAGCAGAGATCCAAGAGATGCATTCAGAGCACGCTAGCAAGGAGACAGAGCTTGATGGGCAGGAGATGACCAAGGTCACCGAGGTAAAGGGTAAGACCAAAGATAAAAAGAAGAAGCACAGTAAGGGTAAGCATGAGGAACGCAGAAATGGGAAACATAGCGAACCAACAGATGGAGCGCCCGCAACGGAACCAGGGGATAGCGATGACGACGACAAGAGAAATGCTAAGGATGTGGCTGCCGACTGGGTTCAAGAGAGGGTGGTTGGAGAAGGGGAGCCAGGTAAGGATGGGGTTGGGAAACAGGGGTCAGAATCATCTTCTTCCGGGGAGGAGGAGGAAGGGGAATTGCAGGATAGGAACAGTCAGGATGAGGCAGCAGGCATGGCGGAGAAAGCAGCCACCCATGCTGCTGCTGATGATACTGATGATGGGGATCAAGAAGAAGGGAAGGAAAACATTGAAGCCAACAAGCAGGACTTCCGGAGTGCTTTGTATCCTGAGGAGGATCAGAGGCAGGAGTTATCCTGGGAGGATGAACCCATGGAGCAGTGATGCCAAAATCATCACCTTCAAAAACTGTTTTTATTTCATAATGAACTGCACTCTTGTATGACGACTCATTAGATGTCTGTTACACTCCTGGAGTATACTTCTCTATCATAATAGTGCTACTGCTGACCATTCAGACTGCACTGTTGGCCCAATTGATTTTTACTGTGCAAAGGTATCATCTGCAGCATCTAGAAAAGCGCACACTGCCTAAAGGTTATTGTGAAGATAGTGATGATATTTCATTTTTTAAACCTAGCTATTTCGTGTGAAGCTAGCGAAAAACAAACTTGTTACTGCAGTATTTTTTTTTTCAACATATTTTTCTTCCAATTCATTTGAGTGATATTACAGCAGACTGGTTTATTATGTGGATGTAACAGACTTGTAATCAAGTCCCATGACAGGTTACATCATGACCGTATCGCATCATTTTGTGTTATATGATGTGCTGTATTAATAAACAATCAGCTGGGATGATTAAAGAGGAAAGGGTCAATAAGTTACAAGGTCCTGTCTTTTTGTGTTCACAAAAAAGAAAAAAGAAAAAAAATTGTTTTCCAAACTTTGCTCGTGATCAATTTTTAATTCACTTTTGAAAGGAGTGTTTATGTCGGAATAGAAGCGTTTAGTATTTGTAACCAATATTGGCAATAACTACAACCAAATAAACTCTAGAAAATGTTAACCATTCAAATAAATAAAAAATGGCACGTTTAAATGAACATCAACATTTCACAATTTGCATGCTAAAAAAGTTAAATCGAAAATAACGGTCTTCAAATCTGAAACGTTTTCTCCAGTTTTCTTTTAGTACATGTATCGCATGTTTGCCTTCTAAAGTCCACAAGCAATGTCCCATTATTTACCTTTTAGAACTTGTTGGTCAAAAACAAGACTACACTTGCATAGTGAGTTGGACCTTTTCTCGATTTTGGACATAATTTATACTCACTGACTCAGTCAGTCACTCAATGACTCAGTCTCCCAATGACTCAGTTAGTCACTCAGAGACTCAGGCAGTCACTCAGTGCCTCAGTCACTCAATAACTCAGCTAGTCACTCGATGACTCAGCTAGTCACTCGATGACTCAGTCTCCCAATGACTCAGTTAGTCACTCAGAGACTCAGTCAGTCACTCAGTGCCTCAGTCACTCAATAACTCAGCTAGTCACTCAATAACTCAGCTAGTCACTCGATGACTCAGCTAGTCACTCGATGACTCAGCTAGTCACTCAATGACTCAGCTAGTCACTCGATGACTCAGCTAGTCACCCGATGACTCAGCTAGTCACTCAATGACTCAGCTAGTCACCCGATGACTCAGCTAGTCACTCAATGACTCAGCTAGTCACTCGATGACTCAGCTAGTCACTCGATGACTCAGCTAGTCACTCAATGACTCAGCTAGTCACCCGATGACTCAGCTAGTCACCCGATGACTCAGCTAGTCAATCAATGACTCAGCTAGTCACCCGATGACTCAGCTAGTCACTCAATGACTCAGCTTGTCACTCAATGACTCAACTTGTCACTCAATGACTCAGCTTGTCACTCAATGACTCAGCTTGTCACTCAATGACTCAGTGCCTCAGTCAGTCACTCAGTCACTCAGTGACTAAGTCAGTGACTAAGTCAGAAGACAGTAGGCTGGCCCATGTATCCAGCAAGGGGCAACATTCTGTAATACATGTATATCGCAAGTGTAATTTTCAAGGTTGAAACATTTTGAAATTGATGAAATCAACTAAATTTGCCAGTGACGCATTAACAAACTGGACTTAAGATAGCAGCATGTATACTGACATTGGATTCTATCACGTTGATAAGAAATATTTAGATAACTTTTTGGAATCAAAAATATTGCAGCGATGTAGCTTTCAATGTCATCGCGACATTCAGCGTAGTGAATTAAACCACTCCGGTCATGTGACCACCTTTTGGGCAATCACAACTTAAGATGGACTTAAGTTGTTAGAAAAAAAAAAATGGTTGTGTCAAAGCAATTTTTTATTGGCTTTTCTGCAAAGTTGTGGAAAAGCCTTTGTTTTTGTTCTGATTTTTTTCTTTCCCCTTTTTGTTCTATCCCAAATCCCATAGACTTTGGGCATTCATCGTTGTCATATATGACCTGATTCACAAAAAAGGGTATTATGTCGCAGACTAATGAAATTTAGTTATATAGATGGTTGGAAAGTATTTGGTATATAATAGAGCTCCATATCCCCTTCTGTTCTGGAGAGACGACGTATTTGCATATTAATTACTTCCTTGGAGTTTGAATTACACAACTAAGAAAACAGGCTTTGAAAGAGCTGGCTCAGTTGTAGATTTGGGCACGATGCACTAAAAATTGTAGTTTTTTCCCCCACTTTATTCATGAAAATCAACATTTCTGTGAATGAATCCTGAAACTTTAGGTAATAAAGACATTATTCATGACAAAACAAAAAGAAAATTACATTTTGATGAAATTGTCACCCTCTCAATGATAATGCACAGCGCGACTGAATACTTTTTTTTTTGTGGAGCTGGTCACATATATCATTCAAAGTTAGCATAGGCATAGTCCCTATAGCAAAGTTGTGTCCTGTGGAGTGATGTCATGATGAGGTCATTATGTGTCATGTGACGTCATCTTAAAGGTAAATCTTTCTGTGGCCTATGTTTGTAGAACTACAAGCTCGATAAGGTTGAAACTTTGCATGTACACATACCGGGATGTGTTATAGATGAAAATTTAGGTGATTGATCACGTGTTTTTATGTAGATTTTTGAAATTTTGAGATTATTGCCATATCTCATGAACACAACAGCTAAATTCAAAATTCTTTTGGTAATAGGTTTGTTAAGTCGTAGGTATTTGCAAAAAAATGTGAAAATTGTGTGACGTTATCATGAGTCATCACATATGCGAAATATAAGGGTAGGTCATATCATCATAAAACTTGGTGGGAAGGTAGATAATGATTACAAGTAGGCAAAACCCGAAATGACGTCAAGATGACGTCATCTATTGATTTTTAATACAATGTTTAAACTTATATTTTGGGCTACTGGCAAGATTTTACATTAAATCAACAAAATTATAATTTACATGAGTGCACATCACCAAAAAAACGCATTAACTAAAAACAAATCACAATGTGGCAGAAGTTTTGATCATTGCCTGTAAAAATGGAATGTCAACTTTTGATTGTTTTTTTAAATGTCTGAACAGTAATAGGTATCATGAATCAATCTTAAATCAATTTTTTTTTTAAAGAAAAATGGGAAAACATAATAACAAAGAATACAAAAAACAAACGTTCCAGCTGACTGGCCCACTCTGCTTAACACAGACAACACTGAAGTGAGAGGATTCCTTTGAAGATAATGTATGTCAAAGTAGAAGATGCAAATGCTTAGTGTGTGAAACATAAGGCTTATTAACAAAACAAAAAGTAAAACAAAGGAAAACTATTTTGTTTTGGGTATTGACATGAAACACAGAAAGACGGAACTTGTAACATGCTGATAACTTTCTCTGATGTTTCCAACAACGAGGTAAGTATGATGCTATCTTTAATTTTAGTCTCTTGTAAAGCATAGTTGTAGCCCAGTTTTAAACTTGTGTGTACATGTAGGTTCATGTTTTATCTACGAGGCTGTGTAGATATACTGTAAAACGAAGAACTGAACATCTGCTTTTGTAATTGTTTCAAATTGAAATCTGTTTAAACTTTCATCCCCCCTTCCCGTCATTTTAAAGCAATACATCATTAATCCTGTATAGAACATGTAAGCCCCTTCACTCCTTCACAGTTGATTTTCAAATCAAAATAAAACCTTTGAATATTCACGGATTGAAAACAGAGTAAAACCTTGATCAGAGGGTTTGAGTGGGGATTTGTATCTCATTGTAGGCCAACACCATTGCAAAGAATTAGGGATTAGGCATAATTGTGTTTTTTTTGCCCCTGTTTTCAAACCACTTTCTTCCAGCTAATTTCTTTCTTGCAACATGAAGTTATTCAACATTGTCTGGTATTTTTTTTTTAAACAGGGATTTTATTTCTTAGACTGTAAGTGACCAAGCAAACTACATTAACGTTCATGTATTTGATTTTACTACTGTCATTTCTCATTTCTGTAATTTTGATGGTGTCTGAAAAAGGTACTTACATGTATTTGGACCAATAATTGTGACTTCTCCCTACTGGCTGCCAACAGAAACATACAAGCAGCTTTGAGTGAAGCCTTGGTTTCAAGTCTGTAACTGAATGGGTCTTGTTTGTTCAGCCATGTTAACGATACGCACATAATGTACTTGGGTTCACATGCATGTGATTTAACTCCCAATGAGTCATATCCCATCAGATGAAATGTTAAAAAGAGTAATTAAAAAAATATTTAACACAGTTCCATATTACCAGTGGCACGGATGGACAAAACCTGACCACTCTTAACTTGAATTCAAGTCTTCTGTGAGCAGCTTTAAGTCACTGTATCAGTATCAAGCATTTCTTTTTTTCATATAGAAAGCAAAATTAAATAAACAAAATTACTGATTATTTTACAAACATGACACAGAACCATTTAAATGCATACTTATTTTCAGATTTAGAGTTTGAAGTGGATAATCAGAAGATGTTTTGAAAGGCCATTGAAAGCATTGGAGTATTGCCACTTATTTGCTTATAAGTGTACTTTAAACTTCATGAAAGTTTTATAAAAGGTGCTCAGGTTGTCAAGAAAAATAACCAGAAAAGAAGTTTCACAGACATTCTCAACATTTGTAAAATGTTTGATAGAGTGACCTTTAAAACTGTCGTATATTTGGAAGAATTGACTTAACATTTCAGCTCAGTGGAAGCTGAAACAAAAAAGCTCTGAAAATACATTGATGTGAATGATAGTGACAATACGCATCGCATTATGCCACTTGACAGTGATGTGTCACCACCTCACCAAGTTGAGTTCACACCTATTCCATTCATTCTCTCACAACTTGCTTTTCAGGTGCTCATTGTGACTATTGATTGGGATCCAAATTAGTCTTATGAAATGAATGTTTTGTACCAGTCCTATCTTGTACTCGAAACATAGATTTTTCCTGAAAACAAAATTCCTGTTATGAAGAGCATTTTATTGCATTGGATAACCATTGCAAATAAGGTCTTTACATGAACTGTTTGCCTAAATACACAATGGTCACAAAATGGACTGGCTATGCTTTTACGGGAGGCAGTTTTCCATCCTAAATCTAGGAAGGGCTTAAAGAAAAAGATAGTCTGACATATATGTGCTTGCATGCTTGTAAAATGTGTTACTCATGTATAGAAGAATCCTGTAACCAGAATAAGAAGGCATCATTTGGGTGGTACCATGTTCTTGTGCATAAGCCAATTTCATGTAGCTCGTTTGCACAGACATTTCCCAACAGGCATATTTAGCGAACAAAACAGGTTAGTAGCCCAAACTCTCATGCGGTGTGCATGGATTGTGACCGGTATGTCTACTCAACTGATTTATGCACAGTACGGAAATCGACTCGTCAATATTTTCTGCTCAGCGCTTCTGTGAAATTGGGGTCTAGTCATACACGTTCTTAAATTTGAGGCCCAATTTGTAAACATGTCATTGGTACAACATGTAAAATCACAAGTGTGCTACCACCTGAGTAATGGCTTCCAAGTATCAGCACCAGAATAGTCTATGTGTACATGGCCCAAGAATTCAAAACATCTTTCTCCTTGAAACTCAACATCAATTGCACCATTACTTTGTAACTAGTGGGACTACAATGTAAAATGGTTTGCTGACTGTATTCTTTATTGTCCTAAATAGAAAGCCAAACAACGACCTAATAAAATGAGAACAGATATCTAAGAATAATTGGATGTGGTCTCATTGTTTTTTTTATTTGTAAAGCACTTCAATTCTTCAACAATTTAAGGTCCACCTCCCGTCAACTGCCCCTCCCCAAAAATAAATATATGAACACAACTACTAAAAAAATAATTCTCTGGAAAAACCTTTGCACAACTACTTCTTTTTCATTTCTACACCTGGATTCAATTTTGAACTTCAAACTGTAAAACAAGTGATTTTCCAAAATTATGTAATAAAACTTCTGCAATATAAACGGAATTGGCTCAATAACAGCACTGGAAGTATATTCAGTCAAAACATGTAATTTTAACAATCCGCCTATGAACTTGTAAAAACTTTTCTCACATAATCCAGGCGGTTCATATAAAAGGTAGGAGTATTTCATTCTTCAGAATTTGAATGCCCAAAAATGCTCAAATTCTACAAGGCACTACTCATAAGATTCACGAGAAAATAGTTAATAATTTATTTCAATCTTTAAATAACTAACTCAGCGATGTAAATATAAAACCCCATTTTTCAGCATTTGTTAGGATATTTTCTGTCATACTTGAGTTCCATGACAGCAAAAAAGTCCTGGCAAGAGAAATGGTTCAGGTTAAGTGCCTTGCCCATGGACTTGATGGACACAGCAGCAATGTTTCCTGCACAACTCAACATTTTCCTCCAAAGAGGGTTTTCCCCAAATCAAGGCCTTATCAAGACCACTTGACTGCACAACCCTGCCTGTATACCACCCTCTGGAATCACAAACTTGCCAATGTCTGCCTGGATGCTGCTACCGAGTTCTAAGAGGTTAGAATTGCTGTCAGACAGTGCAGTGTACCTCCAGGGGTGGATATGGGTGCTCTTACCCTGCCTGGCCAGGAGGTAGACATCAGAGGCAGGAAGGCTTTGTAGGACAGCCTGAACTGTTTGGATGGTGTGCTCGGACAGCCCATCGTGGTTATCAACGCTGATGCAGTACAGGTTGGATGCAGCTGGATCCTGATGAATCTCTTTCGAGTTTAGATCTGGAAAGTCAGCTCTGCTGCATTGCAGCAAAAAACCTTCGTGAAAATGGAGAAATAGACTAGGTTAACTGTTCTGAACTTGAATTAGAATCCCATGGCAATGCTTATTTTCCCCAACAGTTAAAAGTCTACACATACAGGGTGAGTAAAAAAACCCCCGAAACCCAATGTCGGGACTATTGTTTCAGTGCAGTTCTGCATGTAGCACTTTCAAAATCTAGGATACGAAAGCCCAATTCATAAGCTTTCTTTTAGTACAAGAATCATTCAAATCACTCATGTACTTTTTAAGTTACAGAATTTTAAACACAACCACCGTTTTAAAGTTAAGTGTTCTTTCAGCAAAATGAAAACAAATCACATAGGGATGTATGTGAATTGTTTTCCTTTTGCTGAAAAACGCACACTTATTTGTGATCTGTGGACAGAACCCTTAAAACGGTGGTTTTGTTTAAAATTCCATAACTTGAAAAATACATGAGTGATTTGAATGATTCTTGTACTAAAAGAAAGCTTATGAATTGGACTTTTATATCCTAGATTTTGAAAGTGCTACATGCAGAACTTCACTAAAACAATAGTCCTGACATTTGGGATTCGTTTTTTTTTTACTCACCCTGTACATGTATTTTGTTGTGGCTGGCAGTAAAAGCTGTGTCCACTGACTCCACTGAGACTTGCAGGGAACACTGTTTTCTGTACAACAGTTGGAAGATTAGCATGTTTCGTTCTGGACAATGGTCATCAAAGTCCAAGAAAAATCTGAATTTAGAGTTGGGAAAAGTTAGAACTAAAAAGTTAATGAATGTTGTCTACCAGTCCACAACTTGCTGGTACTTTTTTTTAGCCAAAAGTATCGTGTGTTCAGGGTATCTGCACCATTGCAGTCTGTGCTATGGTAAGTGCATTCACCTTAGTGACGAGTGAACAGTGCTGAACATTGCCGAAAATAAGTCAAATTTTTATTTTTTAACTGGCAATGCTGTTTGAAACCAAAAAAAACCCCGATATCTTCTCTGAAAGTTCTATGGCTAAACTGTATGATCAATTTTAAAACCTTACACTTTTTACAGAAGGTCAAAAAATGCTGGCTGTCAGCCTGGGCTACGGCCATTTAAGTTCTGGTCCACTTCTGGCCGCTATAAATGGTCACTTCAGGTTTTCCTATCAGTATAGGAAGGGTTTGCATTACCTGAAATGACAGCCCAGTGGGCTTTATGTCCCCTCAAGCTGCATGGCTCACAGTTGGCATCCTTGTCATAACTTTGGAGATTAAGGAAATCAAAGCAACAACAAAATGAAGACTCATAAAAGAGTTTAGATCTATACAGTCCTGACCATGTACCCAGTGTTGCAGTGCCCCCTTGAAAAGAAAATGTATGCACCCCCAGGTTCCCCCCAGAGGTTTAACCCTAGTTAATACATCACTGCTTGAGATTAGCTATGGACTCCATGCACAGGTACCCAGTCACCAGAGTTACAGACAGAGCTAGTAGGGACTTGAATGCATTGCTGCAGTACATCAGGCACTCAAGCCAAGATGATATGGGTTGTACATACATGTACATGTATTCAGAATACAATTGATTGTCTAAAGATTATGCCACTTGTCTGTGTTGGGGTGATCATCTATTCAAACCGTGGACAAAAAATTCCAGAGAACAAAACAACACGGAGATGAAACTAGCATATGGCAAAAAAATCGGAAAATAGGCCGGAAAAAAAATACGTGTCCGAAATCTGGGCCGCGCTGCAGTTACACACATGTACATGCATGTACACTACAATACACTTCATGCCCAATTTCCGGACGCCAACTCCTGCTTTATTTTCGATTCAAACAAAATTTTACAATTAAAAAAATGGTCAGTGTTTTCATTGCATAAAATGCCTGAATTACGGTTAGAGTGATGGAGTCATCAATAAAGAAGTTCACTTCTTACTTGAGAAAGTCGAGGAAATTAAAAGTCCGAAAGACAAGGGCACCGTTTATGGTGCTTCAATCATTTTTATGATTCAATCGCACAACTCCACTACTCCACTTGCATTCAAACGTGGGGGAAAATCAGGCATTATCGTCTTTCTCTTCCAACAAATGCCAGTGAAATGTTTCGCTAATGCTCTCTTCGCTATCCTCGAGATAATCATCACGATTTTTAAAGCATTGCATTTTGTACAACTAAATCTGAAACCTCCGAAAATCGCACAACATAATGATTTTATCCACTGGATCTCGTTCACAAGGCTACCCGTTCCGGACTGGCCATGTGCTAGCGGTCGCGTACGGTGCGGAACGTATGCTGGTACCATTGCATATTCGCACGCACGTGCGACACAGTGATTTTTCCATGTCACCGTCAATGTTTAACCTTTTGTCTAGCCGGAGAAGGCTCCGATCAGTGTTATGCCCCGTGTTTCTACCGTTGAAACACTCCAATAACGACTGATGAAAGAGATTAAAACTACGTTCGCGATGATTTTAACATGCCATTTCCATCGACTTTTCTTCGAAATTATGATTGAAATAAAATGACATTTTGTGAAAAAATCGTTACAAAATCAAATTTTGTGGGACACACTGTAAAAAAATCGGAAATTTCGTTGGAAAATTCAAAAAGTCGGATTTCCGATTAAAATCGGAAAAGTTTCATCTCCGAGAACAATATCGTCCACGATACCCAGCATACGTCAGCGATTGGGGGGTTGTGAACAAAACCTATGGGAGTCTTCCTAAAAAGTTAGAGTACAAACAACAGAGGGACAATAGGACGTCCACGATCGACGATGTGAACGGGCTTGTCTGTGTGAACGTATAAACACTGCCTTATAGGGTACCGAAACAATGGGAGGTAACCCACAAGGAATGCCCACCGACTTGCCGGGTACCGTTTTGGTACCCCACAAGTTTTTCACAAAATAGATATATGGATTTTACTCAAAAACTAGGAATTTCCAAGGTGGGTTGATCTGTCGCAAATGCAAGAGTTTTAGAAAAGGGATATTAAGTCGGAATTTCAGCCCACGAAATTAAGTCTGGTTAAAATGAGAACAAAGGAAGTACCCCACTTCTATGCCTGTGTAAGCGTGAGTATGTAAACACCGGCAATCATGGACGTAGGAAAAAAGAATTGGGGCGCAAACAATACGTCCACGATTGACCGAACGTCCACGATCTCAAATCGTGTACAAAACCAATGAGAGCTGTCGCTAAAAAGTTAAGAGTACAAACAAAGGAAATAGGATTAGGGACAATGGGGCGTCCACGATTGCCGGCATTTACACACGTGGGTGTGTGTGTGGGTGTGAACCAGTGCACATATGTAATTGTCCCCCCCCCCCCAGGAGGTCAGGAAGCACCATCTACTGTTAATGCACAGAGTTCACATTGGCAACATTAAAACTCTGGAGGGTATAGGTTTCAACTTCTTTAAACTTTGAGTGAGGATACGGCACCAGGACTGGCCAACCATTGGCAAGGTGGAGGATGATATCATCTCGGTTATCCGTCATGTTTCCTACCAAAACTCTGCCATTGACTCCACAGCTACAGGACACCAAGTCCAGTAAGTTTGTGGCTGTGAATGATGAAGCATACATCTGATTAAGTACAGGTAAGTGTACATGTCAGTTTCATCTGTTATGAGGTACAATTAAAGTACTGATTCTTTGGAAACCACAGTTCAAAACTCCCAGTATGCTCAGTGAATCTGGTTGTTAGGCTGCATCCGCATCAGCTGTCTAGAGCTAGGTCTAGGTCTGCACCCACTGATACTACGCAGGGACGCGCTGACAATAGACGTAGCCATAGCTCTGGAAGCCCGTTTTGGACACTGCCTTAGTGGCTATTTGACCCTTCCTGTCTGTCAATCAAACGGTGGGCATTTAATAACCAATTAAATCACGTCTTTTAGTCAGTTGACCCGGGTAGCTTGGTCATTATCAGTCATAAGTAAACAGTGGGCAGAGCTTATTGCAAAATCAACAAAACACGCTATTATTTGAAACAGAACTGACTACAGATGAAAAGCTTGATATTTTTAATGAGATATGATTCCATGAAATGTTTTTCTGTCGTGCTGACATTTAATAGAGAAAACACAAACTATGTTGAAACATTCAATTTCTAATGGTAGCAATGAAAGTTTCTCAAAGCATGAAAACCGAGTTTTAACCTCAACTTGATCTCAAACAGCATGACCCACTATTAGGTGTGAACTAACATCTTTACAATGACAGGTAAAATGACAGAGTTTGAATGCAGTCAATCAGTATTGACTGGATTAAGGTCAAGGCACAAGTATGAACAATGACAAAAGAATCCCACTGTCACAGTTCACTTGAAAAGCTTCTGACTTGACTTGAGACTGGATTACTTGTAATGACTACTGACTGACTTAATTGTATTGACTTGCAACGACGAGATTACAGCTCTGAAAAGAAATTGCTAGATTTCTGAGTTCCTTTTTCAGTTTCTTGAAGCTTCATATTATCTTCTGGTTTACCTGAGAACATTTCCCCTTGAATAGTGAATCCTTTCTCTTGGGCAGTGTTCATGATGTGTCTCTTATCTGCAGAGACTGGCCCCAACATGTTGACAGCCATGCAGAGGGCGACTATACCACACCTGCCAAGAATTGAGAGTCAGGGATTTAGACTTGACAATGATTTTACAGTTTACGATGAGAATACACACCATAAAATAAACAATTATAGACATTTTTATTTCATATGTGTGAATAAATAAGGGAATAAATGTGTGCTCGAGAGGTTTTAATCCCTCTGTTTAAGACCGCTTAGAGTCTGGGTGCTGATAATTACCCGAGCCGGAGGCGAGGGTAATTATCAGCACCCAGACTCTAAGCGGTCTTAAACAGAGTGATTAATACCGACCGAGCACACATTTATTCCCATTCATAAATACCTTTTCGGTCAAAAAATTTAATATTTCGGTCAAAAAATCCCGATTTTGTTCATCAAGTTCACTTCATGCTTTTTGAAACATCCCTCTAGCTAAATAATGGAGTGTTCAGCTGGCGATTAAGATATAAACAACCCTTTTATGGAGATTGACGCGCACGTGGCACGTTCTGTGCGATGTCGCGCAGAACGCACCTGGGGCGTTGCGTTTTGAATTTAGAACTATAAAATTCTGACTCACTGGTAGTGTTGCGCATGCCTACGTGAGGACTGTGAACGTTCAACCAATAAAACGGTAAGAGGCACTGGATTTTTAGGAGTCCACATTTTATGTGACACTGGAAAAGTGTTTAAGACCAGCTAGCCATGTCTTTATCATCCGTTTAAGACCGGCCACGTGACGGGCTCTCGACCAATAGGAATGGCTAAACTGTCGGAGGTATTTATGAATGGTAAATAAGACAAGCTTTTCTCATAGACAAGCTTTTTTCTTGGTACAGAGTTTAAAAATCTGGTCTGAAAATTGATCCTGCTGTAAACCATGGAATGCACCAAACTTAAGGATTTTGGGGGGTTTCTTCAGAGTTGTAAAACCATGAGGTTACAAAATTTCAGATCTGAAAACCTCTTGCCTTTAACATAGTTATGAAAAGGAATTTTAAAAGTGTGATGACCTTAATCCAACATTTATGACATTAAGGATGCGAGACATTTGTCAATTAATTAATGAACTTCTCCTCTGAATTGGCCACGCCCCTTCTTGGCCATTGACAACATACATGTAGTTATGTTTAGGCTGTCACACTTATTGCAGATATTATATAACTGGCATACTGATCCTTGTCATTTGATTGGTGGAACTCACACAACTTGACATTCATTATTGCTCCCATTCACGCAGGGGCTCAAAGAGTTCTATTCGCCCATGGTGAATGGGATTTACTATTCAACAGTTAGGATAATCCGTGTTCCATGGCACAGTATTTGTGTGCAAATGCATGCTGGTGTGCGCGTTGAGCGTATTGTTCCCAAGAGCCAGTAGCTACAGAGTTGGGTTCAAACCTTTTGTGAAGGGGTGGTTTGGAAGAGAGAAATACATTTCCCACCAATTTTGTATTGAAATAGAAGTTCATTTTATCTGTAAATCAAATGACAAGGATCTATATGTCAGTTAAAAAAAACATATTGAGTGGCTTTAAATTGTGAAATGGAAGGATATTATCACTTGGTAAAATCTGGACTTTTCCATTTCACTTGGCTTCGCTTCCTGAAATAGAAAAGTCCAGATTTTACCTTGCAATAATATTCCTCCCATTTCACTCTGAGCCACTTAATATTTGTATACCATTGTACCATTTTTGCAGATTACAGTGAAATCTCGATAAGTCAAACTCTGATAACTCAAAACAAAGGTTAAGTCAAACAAAGAATCCATTCCCTGCAGTAGTAAAACAATGATATACAACCCTGCTTTACTCAAAACTCTGCTTAAGTCAAATTTTGAACCTGTTCCCTTGAGGTTTGACTTGTCAAGATTTCACTGTCCTTACTCTGGGCCTTGTTGAAGGACAGGTGCAGTGTGACGGTTGCTTGCTATCCATACACTGTCATCTCTTTCATTGCACATTCTCCTGCAGATCAATAGATGTATATTCAGTGTTTCATTGCATGCTTGAGATATATAGCCAAGAATGGTTCCAAATGGCACTTTTATCATGTTACTATCTGGTGTAAGTCAGCTTATTGTGTTTGTATGCATTAATGTTATAGTCATGTCCATCATCAGTCCATCACCAGACTGGACACAAGTACATCACAAGTCAATTCACAATTCCAGTCACAAGTAACTGAAGATCAACAGTGATACAGGAATGCCTTTTTCAGTGTATTTGAATAACTTGTGACTTGTGACTTGACTTTGGACTGGTGCCTGTGATGGACGTGTGAGGACTTGTGATGGATTTGACTACAACACTGGTATGCATTGTACCATGTACGTGTATTGGGAACTTCCCCATTACACTACAAGTATCACTTTGATTGTAGTGCGCATGTAGTCTACTTCTAGGACTAGAACAGGATTGCCTTCTACTTTTTAGTTTCTAGCACATAGTTTCTGAAGTTAATGACATTTCCAAGAACGTTTTTGCTTAAGAAATATGCCAGAATATTTTCAAAATTTCCTCTAAATTTCTATTTGAAAATCAGGTGACAAATGATATATGCCTTTCCTGGTATAGTTTCAGGTCCCTTCCACACCGTCAGCTAAATTTTCGGATTTTTTTGCTTTGTTCAGAACTTGTTACAGTTCAGCAAGCAGGGCTTATACACACATCAAAATACATACCATGACAGCAACTTTTGCATCCCTCTTGAAATCTCATCCTTCCCTGCCGTTGCTGAGGGTTTCCTTGCATCGGCCGATGCAACATTCCACACTGTATTGTTGGTCGGGTGTGATAATGATCCCAATCCACCCAAGGGAAGGGGAGGCTGGCACGGGGATGAGGGAATCAAAGGAGGTGAGGTAGGAGGATTAGGACTGGGAGGAGAGATAACATCTGTGGATTCACGAGAAACGGAAACACAGCTTCTCTGCTCCTTGCATATGTCCATAACTGAAGCTAGGAAAGATGACAATAGTCTGTACAGGTTTGGGGTTATTATGGTAGAGTAAGTTTGACCATTGCTCCAGATCAAGATGGCAGGCGAGTCACGGCAGATATCTTTCACATGTTGTCTACTGCACCTAGAAGTGATACCAAAAGTAAAAACAGGAACAAATATATATACATGTAGTGTTAATTTAAGCTGGATGAAGATTAAAGAGCTAAACCCATCGATGTTCATTTTCCTTCACCAAGTTGACAGCCATGTGGTGGTGTCCAGATATTGAGCACAAATCAGGAAGGGTTTCTCCGGCCTGTGGCACTTGAAGAAATCCCAGAAATTCCAAAGTGAACAAGTAAGCGATTCATTTAATATCTGTTTCTTGCGTAACTTTTTATGGGGCCAATTAGCCCTATACATGTGTCTCAAATGCTGGACATCCTCCATAAGAGCCACACAGCGATGCATGTTAAATTTCCTGAAAAGTTGTGTTTCCTGAACTTGAAATCTAGATTGTTTAATAACCAGGAAAAATCACACTCCCTACGTCTAGTATCTACTTATCCTATAATTGTCAGAGGAAATTTGGAGAGTTGGTTCGAAATGACTGCAGGATTTTCTTGAGGTCATGGGTTGTGTACTTCCATCCCAGTACACCCAATATATCCAGACACACATGCGGGTGTCATTTAGACTGCTGATTACTGAAGTTAGGCAACTTTTGCTCATTTGTCCTCATTTGTTCTGGACAGGACACATTGTATCAAACCCAACAATTTCTCCATTTGTTTGCAACTGCATACTAATATTGACGGTCACTATAAATAAACCACCTCAACACTCAACAGCAAAACAATGTTATTAACTACAGGTAGGTGTAAATAATATCATTAACCAGATAAGTAGTTTCCATAGTGAATTTCAGGTGAAAAAAAGTAAAACACACCAAAAAATAAATAAATGTGGGACAAAAAGAGTAGGAAAAAGCAGAAAAAGTAGGAATTTCAAGGGAAAAGTACTAGGAGCAAGGTAAACAAGTAGCAAGTGTAAACAGTAAAACAGTACTTCCACAAATTTTGCAATGCAATGGGGCATGATTTAATATGCAAAAATTTAAATTAGATGCATGCGCATCAGTGTCACAAAGCTGTGGGTAATCCATAAAATGTGAAGCAAAGCTGTGATACACGCGTAGCATGGAACAGTATACTGACCTTCATATAAAAATCATGAATGATTGAGATAATATTAATATGTAAAAAGTGGCGTCAGGATTAGCTTGAGTAACTCCAGCTTAACAAGCTCATCAGGAATTCACATGTAACATGTGAATTCCTGATTAGACCCGTGAACGTGGCTATATACATAGCCACGCTTCAATCTATAGTAAAAACTCTCTAATGTGATCTGCGGTTACTGCGCTGGAGTGACCGTTCTAGCCGAATTTCGGCTACATTTGACAGAATATTTGCATACAAAAATGAGATGTACAGAAAATCCAGCAGAATATTTTTTTCGGCAGAATTATGTAGATGAAGGACAATGAAAAAGAGTAGAGAAATATGGGCACATTTGGTTTGAAAAGCCTTCGTTTTTTGAAAGATCCCTGAAACAAACCCTTACACAATGGAACAGCAATATATACTGGGTGATTGGCAGACTTTCGAAGTGGATTTAGCAGAATTTTACATGGTATTACGGTCATCCTGCCATGTAAGACTGTTAGTCGGGTTCCCACAGGTGGGACTCCTACCATTTTGCGCATGCGGAACTCGGGGTACCAGAGTGTAATGCCTGTCTTTGATTTTCTGATCATTTTGAAAACATTTGTTGTGACAAAGTTGTGCCGTATTTTACTTCGAATTTCTTAACAATGACAGATCCAACACTCGCGTAAATTCACAGGAAGCCTATCAAGCATGACAAGTAAGTGATTTACCTACTGGCAAAATTATACGTGGTTATATGTAGCGGATCAAAAGATATAATGATTTTGCTTGTATTTATGTGAGGGAATTGGAAGTGCGTGGCGTTGTATTCAACGCCATGTTCATGGGTCTAATTCCTGATGAGCTTGTTTAAGCATGGAGGAATTCCTTCCTCCAATGGTTTAAGCTGGAGTTACCCTAGCCCCATAAATGTGGCCAATTTACTGGACTACCTCCGTAAACATAGGCCACACGTCCGTCAGGTACAAAAACATGTCGCACTTTGTCAAATTTTGATTTTCACATTTAGGCTTAGTTTATAGCTTATTTTTGCTTTAGAAGCATACTCACCCTCTTTAAAGGCTAATCAAAAAGTGCTGCCTTTTTCAGATGTCTAATTTTCATGAAATTTCATGTTGAAATTTTGATACGAAAACGTGTGCAAACGTATCTTGAAATTCAGGAAAAATGGGCATCTGAAAAAGGCAGCACTTTCTGATTAGCTTTTTAAAGAGGGTGAGTATGTTTCTAAAGCAAAAATAAGCTATAAACTAAGCCTAAATGTGAAAATCAAAATTTGACAAAGTGCGACATGTTTTTGTACATGTGGACATGTGGCCTATATTTACGGAGGTAGTCCAGTAAATTGGCCACATTTATGGGGCTGTTGTGCCCATTCTTGAAAATCACGCATTCTTAAGAATGTGCGCGCATTCTTAAGAATGAGCGCCCATTCTTAAGAACGAGCACACGTTCTTAAGAATGAGCGCTCATTCTTAAGATTGGGTGTGAATATCACGTGCACAATTTATGAATTTTGCCCAATCTTAACAAACATTGCACGACATAATTATGTTAAATGAAATGTATAGCGGTTAAAAGGGAAACAATTTATATAAAGAGGAAAGAAAATGTTCTATGCTTCTGTACTCGTATAACTACGATAATTTGAATCAAATTAAACCTGTTATTATTGCTTTTTTCTGCCCACTATGGGAAGTTTTGTAATAACGGAGGACTGGGAACTAGTCTGGGAAGTGCTTTGTTTAGGCTAGACAAGTTACAAGTCCCTGTATGTATCATATGCATGCCACGAAAAAAAAACGATGTCCAGAAGCTGCCAAAATTGCTCTTTTGACTAGATAGAATCTAGCTCTGCGACGTAATGGTGGGGTGTGAACAATAAATTGGTGGCAATTTAAATGGGAAATAGCATTAGCAGTGCACTATGGGATGTCGCAGTATTCATTCTCATTCTTCACATTCTTCATTCTTACGTTCCCCCCCCCCCCCCCCCGCTTTTATTATCCCAAAAATCAGAATTCTTTCCACTAGTATTATTATGTCTCTTATTTTTTCCCATTCCCCCCCCCCCCCAATATCAATACGCCTATAGATACTTTTCATATCCACTCTACTTTTCAGCGCCTTGCGTTGCAACAGTATAATTATTGAGAATCAGTGAACGAGGATGCAGCTAGACTTGCCAAGCGCAGCCGGTGCTCGGCATCAACAAGACCGTTATCTTGTCGCGCATTCTTAAGAATGTGCGCTCAATCTGGAAGAGTTATTTTTTGCGAAGATTGGGCAAGGATCCAGTTGCACATTCTTAAGAATGTGCATGCACATTCTTAAGAATGCGTGATTTTCAAGAATGGGCACAACAGCGCTAGAGTTACTAGGCCAGCTACGTCAGGATGTAACATTCTTTGCTGCCCTCCACCAAAACAAAGAACATTCAGAAACTTGTCGATCGGTGTAAGTAATATCTTTCTTAGGGAGTTCCCCCCCCCCCCAAAAAAAAATAAATAAAAATAAACTCGGACGGTACAATGAACTTCACTACATTTACTTTGTAGGGCCTACTTACTTTTTACGAATAGTGCAGTGTGCATATAGGTACCGTGCATAAATGCATTTGTGATCGAGGAATCATATCGTGACCTGATGATGAGCGCCCTCAAGAGGCACGTATTATTTGTCCCTGTTCCGACACCTGGGGGCGCTGTACATGCTGTCCGTTGTGTGGTCCAGCCATAGGGTCCAGCCAGCGTCCAGCAATGGGTCCAGCCCCCAGAGTCCGGTCAGAGCCAGCGTATCGTATCGTACGTAGTCGTAGGCCTATGTACTGCGGTACCGAATACCGAAAACGATTTTTTTTTTCTCTCTGCTGACGTTTCAGCACCGGCTGAGCCTAAGGCATTATGAAGGGAATTGAAATGAGATGCAAATGTACGGGCCCATCGCCGTGACACTAAAGAAATGAAAGCATGGCCCTTTTAGTAACCAAGGCAACCGAAAAACCTGAACAAGGCCGAGTAGGCCTCCTAGTCCTATTTTCGAGAGAATGCGGCCTTTTGGGGCTGGACAGCACGATTTGCTTCTTTTTGATGTTATATATTAATTTTACCGCGTGAAGGAATTTCGGGGTACAAAATCTTGGTCCACAAAAAGGGAGCCGTTGGAACACTTGTCGTAATTCCAGTCACACAATGTTTCTTTTCAAACATTGAATCAAAAGTGTGCGCTTGGATCCGCCATGTGTGTACGTCCGGGGGCAATTATATTTCTGCCACCAAATAAAGGCAATGACCATTACGCAACGTCAGTATCGAAGGTTCTCGGACTTAAAAAAAAAATCTAGAGCCATGAATCAGGAAAAAAAGGGAAATCTATTTCATCGATCTGTAGGGCTGGGACTTGATTCAACACAAGTCAGGAAAGAAAATTCAATTCTGGGGGCAAAAAAGAAAAATGTAAAATTGATGGGACTCGAGCCGTGACCTGCAACATTGTGACCAGTAACCTTGCATATAAGGCCACAAAGCTGCCACTTCGCTAGTACCCACCGCCCAAACAGGGCACTGGGAAGGGCTAATCTGCTTCCCAACAGTGAAGGCACGCAAAGCATTGCATGCCTCATCCAATGTCACAATTGTGTGTCTTTTGGGACACAAATTTTTAAAAATAAACTTGAAGGACTAATTCTCATTTACAAACAAATCTAAAATGACCGTTGATAATAACTGTATTAAAGCAAGCACGACTAAGAATAGGATGTAGGTACTACTACTAGGTGAATCTTCGCAACGTTATCATTTTCTTTCTCGCGTAAGTACGCGATGTGAAAACAAACGTAATCGAACAAGGAGTACGAAATAGCCGGATGGGAAAGGTCGTAAGTAACATTCGTTTTTACCCGTCTCCGACCATGGAGGAAGGAATAGATCTCTCATCATTTTTCTTCTTGTGGAAAAACCACTATCGTCCACTATCGATCACTAGCGTCTTGGGCCAAGACTAGTGAAATGCTGAAAAATGTACTATGCCAATTGCAGGGGTGCCAAGTTGCCCCCCCCCCCCAACTCTTGGGAGCCGCTGATATCTAACAGTGAAGTTTATTCGGCGCCAGTCTTCCGTTGACACTCTTGCTCAACATCTGATGTCTTTTATGACAGAAAAGAGACCTAGTGAGTCATGGTTTGCAAAGTGTTGGGATCATCAGAGAAAATGAGTATCAGTTCGGTTCCTTTAAACGATTTCTTATCCCGTGAAGTGCCTGTAAAGTGGTTGTAAAGAGGTGGCAAGTGGCTCAGCAATGACTGACCCTTGATGCAAGGCAGAAGAGGATCTGACGTAGCTTCTCGGATATCACACCCCCCCCCCCCCCATTCTTGTGACCCCCTGACTGCACATTGTAAGCCCCAACGGTGTTTCAAGTACTCCCTAATTACACGCTTAACGCTATTCATGCATTAATTACCTTTACTCTGTGTACTGTACTTAGAGATTGACAATTCTGAGCCCGAACCCCACCGAAGTATCGATTAATCCCAACGCAACTCTCTTCCAAGAACAACCAGAAATCGTCCCCCTATAGAAGTGTAGTGGGTTGTTGGGGCTTAACCTCTATAGGCATTTTACACAAGTCCCTCGTGCCCTCATCACTCCTGTTTGAGGGGCCCTCACTGCTTATTATAGCAACCGACAACTGCATTATCGATTAACCGACCGATTATACGAAGCGCACTTGAGCATCGATCTGTGTGCCAGGATTGGATGGGTTGTTGTACCTGGGCCCGGTACTTGTAGCTGAAGTAACTAAGTGGTTCATTTTGGCGGTTATTCAGGACCACAATGGCCGCGACATGGGTGTCATTCTCAAGTACTTCGCCCGCTGTGGAGCGTAAAATCTTAGACAGCCAGTCTGACAAAAGCTTAATTGGAAGGTTTTCACTCACGTTTGAGTAGTTCCTAGTATAAACCCTACAAACATCCAAAAGTCACAATGTAATAAGCAAAACTATGGGTTCCTTGCGCCAACAAAGAGGGCGCTTAATTACCACTTTTGAGAGCCACGTGAAAAAATAAACACTCGAGCGTCATTTCAAATTAAGAAGAACGATGCGCTTAAGAAACTGGTAAAGGCTTAATTTTTGAATTCTGGCGATCATTCATCGATTTGACTTCAATTTTGATTTCAACTCATCAAGAAGATTACATTTTATCAATAAAGGATATCGGTGAAAACTAACATTAATTTCAACAAATGAAAATGTAGTGATGAAGCCCATTTCCCTTCACAGAAGTAGACCCCCGACCGGTCCATTGCTAGTGATGGCCGTCCGGGCCGACCGGCCATCTGTTGCCGACCGGTAAGCGATGTGATATGCCCGCCTGCTGGTGTCAAAGCGCCCCCAGGGCAGCTCCAACCCAAGCTACGCTGGTCGTCATTAACCACACAAAAGCACTAATCCCCTGTCACCCATCACAGGAGCTGCATATAAATTCCCCATTCTTCAATGGCCTAATCCTCTTGTAATCCTTCAATTATGCTCGAATTGTTCCCTCTTGATCCTCTTTCAATCGAGGCGGGGATTACAAGGGAATGGTATTCGCGAGAAAACAAACATGGCGGCGTGACAACTAATTATTGACACGCTAATATTATTTCTTGTCGTTCACACAAAATTATTAACACATCCATGGAATATTGACGTATGCAGCTAAATTCGGAACGGTAAACGCAGCGAGTGCATTGACGTGAATTTAGCCATCAGGAAACATCAAGCGGAGCTAACCAAAGAGTTTCACATTTAGGCTATACAAGCAGCGAATGGTGTCACACTACCCGTACCTATTCGATGGTGGACATCGACCGTTTCCAAAAAGTGTTTTTTTGTTTTACATGAATAAAAAAAAGTCTTCCTTAGGCAAAAAAAAAAAAAGTCTCCGGTTTCTGGTATGCGCGCGCGTCGCCGTAGCCATGCGCGTCGGCAAAATGAAAAAAGTTTTTTTTCAATACAAGATGATGTTTCAAAACCGCCAAACTCACTGGTTTGACTGGAATTCTGCTGCTGCACAATTTTAACGTGTTTTTAGATGGGGTTATGATCGAGAATAAGATTTATGTGGCCTTCTTTGGACTCCCATATATTTGCACTAAGTTTAGTCGGGCACCATTTGCAGTCATCAGCCGACATTTGAAGCCAAAAAAAAAAAAAAAAACAGGTAAAAAAAAAAAAAGCCGCGTCGCCGCACCACTTTTGGGGCAAGCTCCATACCAGAAACCGGAGACTTTTTTTTTTGGCCTTAATTAGGCTGGTGAAGAGGAAGTAAACGGTCAGGCTGATCAGCTGAATGCTTCGCCTATTATCTTGTTTGCCACTTGGCCCGATTCAACTTCATAACAGATGGTTAATGTTTGGAGTCTAGTGCCGTGCATATCTTAAAGCTTTATGCTTAGAACAACTCTGTGCTTGATGCACCAATTGTGACAGGCAGGGCACAATTGGTGCGTCGTCACGCAAAAATGCTTATAAGTGGGGAAACCTATCGGATTTAAGGCGCTGGGCCTAGTGTTTTCATTTCCTTAAAATAAAAGGGGCACGTTGCCGCCCTGCCACAGCCCACCCCGCGCGGGATACACCACAAGTGACGAGTTTGACACAAATTGAATAGAGAACATGGCAATCCATCCAGGGATTTCACATTTTGGCATACAGGCAACTTGCTCCATGCGAATTTCAATGAAGCAAACGACAGGAAAAATCTTATATCCGTGACAGTTTCAGAGCAAGTTCCTTCAACTGACGGGAAAAGTAACGGTTCCTTTTGCTTGCAGTGCATAATGGTTGCTTGGTGTGACTCGGCGCTTATTGCAAGAGCAGGCTTGCCTACTTTGATGTGATAACTACGGGCGTTTATTGCCGGCCCTATATGCAAAAAAAAAAAAATCTTTTGTGTTGGAATGTACATGTATGTACGTGTATGTGTTTAAATAAAATGTGTGTAGGGACATTTTACTCGTAATTTTCTGTTCAGAAAAGTAGAACGTCAGGTATACAAGTAGGTTCTTCATGGAAAAAAAGGTAACATGCAACTCGGACACTCTCAAAAAAAGGTGTTTTTTTTTCAAGGTAGTCTTCTTTTTTTAGTGATCCTTGAATTCTTTCTCTGGCTATATGATCTACAGAACAGTCGCACTTTAAAAACTATGTGTTTCAAACCAATCACAACTCGCAATGGATCGGACCAACGTTACAATGGTAAGCAGCATCGATGTAAGCGCCATATCGATTGGTCCCTGGGAGTTTTGGGCCCCTGGATTGCACCCACACGGTCAGAGGTGAATGACCGAGAACAAATTATAGGATTCCACATTAAAGTTAAACAAAGCAAAGAAAAAGATGTTCCTTTACATAAAGGGTTAATATATCGTCACTGACACCACGAAGTAACACCCAAGTCTACTTCAGTGTTACTTCGTGAAAAGCGCTTATGCTATAAATGGCAAATTTTAGTTTCACGAAGTAACACTCAAGTGTGCGCGCACATCGGACACTGGCGCGAACGATTTTCGTTTCCACAAAGTTACAACACTGTTACGGAAATACTATTTGTAATTTTTTTAAACGTTTGACAGGAATTTAATTAATCCGTACTCTTGTAGGTATACAGAACATTTTAATAAAAGGTATTCAAACTGGTGAAATAAAGAAGAGAGTGTTACTTCGTGAAAAACGAAAATTACCGAGTCACCGCACAGTGTACATGAGTGTTACTTCGTGAAAACGAAAATCACTGTAACATACGCGCGCGTAGCGCGCATTCAAGTCCACTTGGGTGTTACTTCGTGCATGGTGTCGCTGATAATTATCTGTTTCAGAGTGGCATTTAAGACTTCAATTAAGTACAGTTCGTACGGTGTCCGTCGAAAGATCCGATGTTGCAGTCGCTCAGAACTACACTCTAAAACCTGTCTGAAACCAAAATCAATTAGGGTCGACTTGAGTCGTTCCTAGTCCTCGTACAATTCCGGTCGGCGCGACGCTGGAGCAACGGCCTGAAACGGTATTAGATTTTGCTAATCCGTTATTGCGGGGACTACAACCTGATGAGCAATAGTTATTATCGGGACCAAAGACGATGTGGGGACAATACAGTCCCCATAATCTTGGTCCTAATTTCCAAAACAAAATAAAACTTCCCCACGCAAGTGTGTATTTGCGTTGCCGGCTATGCACACACACACGCATATTTACGTTACATATCAAGTGTGGACATTCCCTTGGTTTCGTGTAGTTAAGAAAAACCAGTGAAAAAAAACTCATTTTTCTCAAACTGTGAAAACTCTTTCAACCCAATTTTTTTTCTATGATCCCCTTTCAGTGTTTCTCTTCATTTTGTCACGGATAAACCTAACCCCAAAATGCCTCTAAACCTGTTTTCCAAAAATTGGGAAACACTGTGTGGACTTGCCCAAGTCCACACAACGTCTCCTCTACCTGGTTTATGTGGACCTCTTTTGTTCGGAAGTCCACACAGTGAATGTAATGCCTACCCACCCATACACACACACACACACTCACACCCACGCTTGTATTTCGGGACCCCCTATTGTCTCTCTTTTGTTTGTACTTTTTAGGAATACCGTCCCATATGTTTTGTACACGATCGCCAAATTGGGGACCTTCGGGAATACGGGACCCTATTGTCCTCTATTGTTCAACGTCCCCTATTCAATGCAGAAACAAACTCACCCACCCACCCAGTTGTATTTACTATGCTTAAGAGGACCCTTATTGTCCCATTCTTTCGCTCCTATTGTTTGGACTTCAACTTTTTATCGACATGTCCCATAAAATTATTAGAACACAACATAAAAACATAAAAAACATAACATAAAAACCTCCCGATCCCGTGGACTTGAGCTCAGGTCCTCGTGGTTATTGTTATCACATAACCCGTCGCACGGTCCTCAGACGTAAAGGATAACGAGATCACAAATGTACACAGTTGTGGTGCAAGGTAAATCAATTTCTTTTGCATAAAGGTATTGTATATCATGTCAACTTGAAATAGCCTTTTTGATTGAAAACAAAAATAGGATAGAAATCGAAGTACCTGGTATGCTGAATGTTGTATACTTACGATGGTTCGAGCCCAGCCATCGCTGTTAAATAAAACCCCGGCCTTTTCTTTATAGGCCTATCTGTTAACAGGCAGGAGCGAGGTATTGACTTCGTGCGTATGCACTCGATTTCGATAGGTACCTACGTGTCAAAAAAGATCCCCTTCTTGATCCTAAATAACTCTGTTTTTTTATCAATGGAATGAAACTAAAATTTCAAATCAGCTTTGTGCAAGAGGGTGAGATTTAAACGCCATACAAAACCAAATTTTCAGAATGTCGATATTCAGAATGTCGATATTGCGCTGAAGACGGTGGCAGAAGGCGCGTGTTGCGGTCGAAAGCTTCTGAAAGAATGCAGGATCACCCCTGAAGTCATTGCACAACTCCTCGATCGTATGTTGCACCAAACGATCGAGGAGGTGTGCAATGACATCAGGGGTGATCCTGCATTCCGCTTCAGACGCTTTCGGCCGCGGCAGGCGCCTACCACCACCGTCTTCAGCGCAATATCGACATTGGAAGGCGCCAAGTCGAAGGTGGCTGGTTCTGAAATGGAGTATTTATTTGTATGGCGTTTAAATCTCACCCTCTTGAACATGTTTAATTCCATCAGTAAACGACAGAGTTATAGGATCAAAAGTAGGACTTTTTGACACGTAGTACATGTATGTATTACTTTCACATGACACAACCGGAGCCCCGGCCATGCATGGGCCCCGGCATGCCCTGATGTGACCAGTAGGTTCTATGCACGACAGATTCGGCGAGCTGCATTTTGACGGTTGAAAACGAACAGCGTTTTTTTTTTCAACACCAATGGACACAATACATTGAACAGGTCTGTGGAACAATGTGTGCTGTAAATTACTAGCCCTTAAAGATAATGGACACCATTTGCAAACATTCAAAAATGAAACTGCCAAAACATTATGAAATATCCTATAAGGATCAAGCATCATAGATAAATTATTACGCCTGGTATGCTGTCTTTTTCGAGAACAAGGAAATACCATCATTTACTCGCGTTGGTCAAGTCCAAACCATCGCCAAAAACAAATTTCCAGTGAAAAAACCCCCAATTTTGTTTATTTTGCAATGGTTTACATAATCCGTGAATGAGAACTTTTTTTCGAATGATAAACTGGAATCATACCACAATGATATCAATACACATTTTGGAAAGGAGGGCTTTCAACGGAAACCTTGCTTTGCGTTGAGATAAAATCAAGATGTATTTTCACTGTTTCCTCGAAAAGAATATCTACTGAGCTGAAATAATAACCTGCTGCACAGTTATTTATTGTATTGTTGTTGCTTGAATCAACAAAACAATTTTTGTTTAGCAAATGGTGTCCATTACCTTTAAATTGGTCCATTTCATAAAGCTACGACAAATGCAATGGTATACAGTGATGTGCAATACCATTAACTAATGTAGTTTTTTATTTATTGTTTTTTACACATTTACACCACACTACTCTCATCGTTCTTATGTTACTCAACCAAATACAAAAGAGTGAGTTACTAAAAATTATTGCAATTTCATTTCACACTGAAAAAAATGAATCTAGTTTTGGGTTCCCCAAATTTAACGTTTCGGGTAGCACGTCCTGATCTAATAAGTAAAAAAAAACTTACACATGCAGCCAAACTTGGTGGTCGAGTATGATTTAGCTTTATTTGAACCACGACACATACTGAACAAGAACAACTCACGGAAGAATCCTGGTTTTTTATTTTTATTTATTTATTATTTTCATTATGTTTTTTTGGGGGGGGGGGGGCGGGGGAGGGTTGCACACGAAAAACACGTTTTTGCTAATGAGTGCTCTTCGGAAACAATTTAGAATCTATATGCATTCTGGGACTTAATGTGAGAGAATTAGTGGTTGTGAATAAAAAAGACTAGAATCTCGGACGAGCAAGGGATTTTTTTCAAGGGATATTTAAACGCCTTCCCATTTAAATATCACTGATCCATTTGACAAACGTAGTACACTTCCTTTTTTTCATTTGCTTCAACTTGAAATCGTTTAATAGGCATTCGTATCTTGCTTCGCCGTTCAGGCCCTTTGCTATAGCGAATCTGTTGAAAAAGGTTCTGTGCATACACGTTTACGTCAAGAACACAACGTCCACAAAACAAACCCTCAAAGCGAGGGAGAATTTTCATCGCCTCAGACAAACAGACCCAAGTTTATTATGTCAATACCAGGCACGTGGTGACCGTGCTTTGTTTTTAATAAATAAATACCGAGAGCCGTTGACGGAACTTTTCCACAGAGAAAAAAAATTCCCTTTCCAGTGATTGACATTTTGAATGTTTAAAAGTATGGTTTGGGGTTGGAGCGCGTCAGTATTAAAGGAGCACTCTTGTGGCTCTTGAAAATGTTATCTCTCTTTTGAGGAAGAGACTTCATAATGTTTCAAACATTGAGATCGCATGCAGGCTGAGCGATAATGCATGGTGGACGTGTTACATGACGTGAATCCTCGCTACCGAAACCTGATTGACTTTGTCAAGTTACTAACTCACAAATTAATGCAGGAGCGTACTCCGATTATAGAACTCGGACGGAAACTAGAAAAAAATATGAATGGCCCATGAGAAAACCGTTCAAAGAAACAATTTGAATTCAACAATATTTTAACGAACTGAGATTTTCCCCTTTTTTCAAATTTATTTAAAAAAAAAAATCTGCCTAATGGGTGTAACTGAAAAACTGAATTATAAGCCTAGACCTATGTATTTGTCAGTATTTTGTAATTGTTTTCACAGCACGAAACAAAAATCCATAACCTCTTATCGCTCTTAAATTCCTCCTTATAATACAGTCATCATGGTCCCGTGAAATCAGCCACCCACCAACCCTTTGTCCTTGCGCCTCGTGCCCACGTAAGCCCCGCCTTCCATTCCCCGAGAGTCTCGTTAGCATCTCGCTAAAAGAGTCATTCACGGTCATCATCTTTCTTGTGAGACATGCCCAGCAAGAAGAAGGAAAATAGCTTAATTTCTCGCCCTACTAAAGCTCCAGATTACAAGGTGCTTAACACGGCTCGAGGATGGTGCTTAATTATCTCTCGTTCTTTCGTGAACTGAAAAAGAAAGAGAAGAGAGAGGGGAGAAAACGCACAAAACGGATTAGCTGAAATTAGTCATTTCTGCAAGCTGGTACTGCAAGCTCATAAGAGCCTTTTTTCCCGGCGATAATCCTCCAGGACTTTGTAACGAGCTTTGAAGTTTTCAAAGGCCAGGGAAGAAATCCTCTTGTACGATTCTGAACTCCTGCTTAAGGAGATTGGATTCGGGGCCAAATTCCCTGACGATTTTAGTACCGCATGCCGCTGGGCAAACGCACAGAATGAGGACCTTGTTGTGGATTTGCTAGTCAGATTTGCTAGAGAAAAAGAAGGAGGTTTAAAAAAAAAAATTATCAGAAAAGATTCCCCATTTCCCCCTTCCTTCATGGGAGGACAATTCAAGCTGTCACACTCTTTTCGGTGGTTTAACGGTGTTTCGACCATTGTCCATTGAGGTGTTCATGTGTTCCACAAAGGAGGTTTTCTTCAGTTTTTCCTGGGGCCGGATCGATTGTGTGGTTCCCGGTGGAGTGCTCGGCCACAATGTCTGTGTTTGGAAAACACGGGGGTGATTTGCTCCCAAATGACGCGCAACAAGCACCAGGCACACTGGGCATCAAGTGGGATTACAGGGCTGTGATCCGGCTTAGCTACGCTGACCCCCTTTGTTCAATCCTACCCCTTAACTGGCACTTGCTCCAGGGCAGTGCATTACACAGATCCAAGAAGTTCTCGGTATGGAACAAAGCTTCACCGTCTATCTCCTTTGACCTTAGGTTTCTTGGTTGGTCTAGTCGGGTCTCTATAATACCAAATTTGCAGTAGTGGGGCTTCACCCCATGCAAACGATGAGCCCTTAAAAGCAACGGCGTTAGCTGTGGTAACGGGGTAATCGGTTCTTAACGAGCAGGGACCTCATCATCATTCCGTTATCCTCCCCATATGACCCATAGGGTTATCCCTCCACTGCAGGCTACCTGATATTTCTCCCTTCGCCGAGTTATTGTTAACACACCACAACAGTCCCTTTCAACGCCCCTTGTGTGTGCCCACACTTTGGTGGATTATCAGTGTGTCTTTCCACAGCGGGAATGAGCCATGTCATCAATAGGTCCAACAAAGTTGCTTGATCTGCCCCCTGGCGGAGATTCCCTCAACCCCCCCCCCCCCCCGCCCATGCAGTGCTGCAAAGGATAGTACCAAATATTCCTTCATGGCTGTAAAGGTATCTGTCATGTAGGCCTAACACTATTTCCTATTTCAAGGAGTATGCTTTTCCCCTGAAGAGGATTCGCCCCAGTTTTTAAAAGAATTTCATGTGTTTTTTTGGCTGTTGCATAAGACATTTAAACATTTATGAGGCCCACAATTTATCCACAATTTATTATTTTCTTCTCACAACATTTTTTCAGCATGAACTTCGTATTCACTTCTTTTATGGACTACAGAAAGATGAATGAAAACCCCAGAAAACCCCAAGAAATCGCTATTTGAAGTTGATAAATTCACACAAAATTCAGCAAGTTGTTAACATGAAGACTAGAAATTGTACCTTGTTCTTTCTCTCAGTTATTAATTATGCTGAAACCGCTCTTCTAATTCGTCTCCCGTGGTCTTCAGCAAGTGGTATTCTTATGATGGCGTTCCGGAACAGGCTCTTTGCGTACATTGCTCAAAACTCTGGAAACCGCACGCAAAAAAAGTGGCAAAGGGAGCAGTTTTGACAGAAAGAGAAACATTGATATCCCTCTGCTCACATTTCGTTACCAAGTTTTAATGACAACTGCTGAACTCTGAACAGTTATACTAATTGCCTAATTAAGTGCCGCTGTCCACCAAACCGCTGTAAATGGATGGTGGTGCACAGTCCCTTATGAAACAACCAACACACGGTCAATGCCGATTGTGGGTCCGCAATCGCCTTATGCGGCCATATTTGCCCGGCTGTCGATCTCTCGCTGAGCCCTTTTTCCTCTACACATTTCCATGGTCTTGCTGCCCAATTACGTCAGTCTTTGTTAGGAATGATGTTGTCCCAATGTGAGGGCTAATCAAGTAGATGATTGGTATACAGGAGGAGGTATATCCTTTCTATCAGACTCTCTTCTTGGTAATTAAGGAGGTCAATAGATAGGGTTTCTTGCCATAATTTGCCGATTTCTGTGCTATAATGAGCCGGGATGGGCTCGCAAGTGTCTAACCATGTAGCATGAGTCAATTGGTGAACATGATGGACCCTCCTTCTTATTTAAATATTGCTGCATTCGGATATATTTTGAAAACAAAGTGTGTTTTTATTAAGCGCCAACTCTCAGCACTGAGTATTGACACTCATTATAATGAAGCCGTGTAGGCCTAGTTAACCACGAATTCATTCGTCATAAAGCACGAAAATGACTTCCCCTCATTATTGTGCCCTATTCTCAGTAGTCTATATGTTTATCGTTTTGATGTCTACTTTTAGAATAGGTATAAAACTTCATTGTGTGTTCTATTATGTTTGTCTCGGAGCTTTATTCGTTTGAATATAAACGCAATTAATATGGTTTCTTTTTATTTGATGGAGATGGTGAATGAATTAATTGATGCTGGAGCGTATGTATTTTCACGGAATGTATTTTCAATGTGAACAACCGTATACGGTAAATACCGACGCAACAAAACTGTTACATCTTGCAAGCCAAGTCACACAGCATGCATGAATCAACAAGAACGCGTTCGCAGGACGCGTGTGCACACAGAATACAGGCGAATACTAATACTAATACAGTCATGTAGAGCCTGAAAGCTCACCCCTGTTGGCGCGCTTCCGGACCCCAAGTTGAATAGGAAAAGTAACGTGGACACATTAAAAAAGTTACCTTTATTTTTGGTACACTGTTTTCTTAAGAAAATCACCCTCGAAAAAGACCTTTGTAAAATTGTTACCAGCATCTCAATTTATGGAAACTGAAAAATTGCCTGATGTGAAGGAGAAATATCGTGCCAAAAATCGACCTCGCTGACTTCCGAAAATCTAAAATACATGTGGATTATTGGAAGTGTACTCGTACAAAGATAAAAATTTATGAAATAATTTTGTGGCGGTCATTCGGTGAAAACTGAAATTTAAATACAGGGTGAGTCAAAAAAAGCGGACACCTAAAAAAATATGTAGCACCAAAAATAATGACTGGAAAGCCAATTTCATAAGCTACTTTTAGATTAAAAAATTACTGAAATTTCTCAATCCGTTCAAAGAATATCACCCTTTAAACACAATGACCCTAAAACCTCTTTCGTCCAAAAATGCGATTTCAAGAATCGTCGTTATAATTGTCTTCAAACATCACCAGCGATAAAACCTCAGTTTAAAAGTTAAAAATATTCAACAAAGTCCTTTTGAAGGCCCGTCTTTTAAACAAAAGTGGATATTGTTTGCCTAACCAGGGTCGTTAATAAAGATATTGTGTATTATAGTTGTTGACAGTTGTTGAAACAAGTATTCTGTGTCATTTTCTTTGTTGTTCCTAAGAGTCAGAATACACAATAAATTGGGGTTTTTTTTCGGACGAAACACTTTTTAGGGTCATTGCGTTTAAATGGGGATATTCTTTGAATAGGTTGAGCAATTTCAGTCATTTTGTTCATCTAAATGTAGCTTATGCAATTGGCTTTCCAGTGATTATTATTTTTGGTGCTACATATTTTTCTAAATATGAAAATTTTTTTGGAGGGGTTTATTTTTTCGAATAAACTTGAAGGACTCATTAGAATTTGCAAAAAAAACCAGAGGTTAGGTGTGACCAGCGCCCTTACAGACGGTACGAGCGGACAGTTTCGCTGGTTTTCTCGGCCGGTTGACACAATAAGTTTACATTAAAAAAGAAAAAAGTGCTTGCTAAATCCCTGTAAACCTTTGTACTTGTCACAACGTGCGTATGAAGACTTCAGGGCAGAAACCCACTTGTCATTTTTTCTTTGGTACCATTGAGAAGTGACCTTTATTATGTTTATTGATAAATGCAATTGGTATCTGTTAACTTTTATTTCTCAATAAACCTTGTGGAGATCATATGTAACAATTATACCAGGCATCATCGCAAATCGATCCGTGCATTCTTCGCTGCATTACCACTTGTATGGCTTTACCCTCAAGCCTTGTAAACCTTTGTAAGAGCTTTTTTTTGTCCACAGATGTTCAATTATTAACCCTCCTTTTGCAACAAAAAAGATAGAGAGAGAAGGGGGGGGGGGAGAGTCAAATCAGCAGTTGGCAGGTGTGATTATCTAGTGAAATATGGCGGGTATGTGGAGAATTGTTAAAATTCCCGCGTTCTTAATACTTTAATATACAAGAGTAAACCAAGGCCCAAGTGCTACCTCCAACAATCACTATAATAATCACGACAAACCTGCTGTACACAATTAAATCAACGTGAGAAGTCTGTGCATGGAGGCTTCCTCCCTGGTCTGTGCAAGTCGAGTCCAATGACGTGTTTTCCATGTTGATTTCAGTCATGTTCTTCCATATATGGCGGTGTTTGTTTATTTCCCCACTCCGGCTTCGATATTTATTCCCCGTGTCTGTTTATTGAATTACATAAAGTTGCCAATAATATTTGTCAGTTTGGACATGTTTATTTCGTTAATTTCAAACATCGGCCAGACACGCTCTGGGTTTGACACCGCACCCAATTGAAACATGTTTGATTTAAACCAAATCTCGTTTGTCGCTCAAAGTGTGGTGCACAGGGAGAGTCCATGTGTGCGAGGTCGTAAATTGCCCGGTTCTTTCTCCTTTTTTTTGTCTACTACAGAATTAAGTTCGATCAGCTGCACTTTTTGTTTCCGGTATGATTTGACATGATCATCTACCCGTGACAAATAAACATACAGCTTTCTGTATTTACATTCACAAATTGACGAAGTTCTAACTAGATTTGGGTTTATTTATCCTGTCTAAAGGTGAAGTATGTGTTTGTGTACGCGCGATTCATCATCGTGTCGTGCGTGCGCGCAAGTCAGAAGCGACATCACTTTCCTTATACAGTCACAAGCTCGGCGGGATGAACGGCATCCGAGTCTCTCTCCCCGAAATTTAATCACTATTACCCAAGTTGTATACATGATATCCACACACACCCCCCAAAAGATGTGTTTAGTCATTGTATGACAACACTATAAATCAGGACCGTGCACCGTAACTGTAAACATATTAGCGCGTTTTGGACCGGTACAGCTGGCCGGTCGGATGAGACACCGTACGGCCGGAGTAATTTATGTCCACGCTGTCTTGCTCCCGTCCCAATTAGCCTATCTTTGGCAGCCCCGATGAAATATTTACAAGAGGAGATTTACAGGGTTTGGAATATTGTAAATAAACAAAAAAAGATGAGCACAGCTTGTCCAGGATGGAAGACTGGAAACAAATCGACTGCGGGATTGTTAGCGAGACATGAGTTGTAATGCCGACAGAAACTGCTGATGATGAAGATGATATCGAACAGCCAAAACATACGAGGGTAACGGTGTGGGGGTTGAGGAGTATGGCAACCTCGTCCTCATGGTTACGAGCAGTACGCTCCCACCACTACCTGCTCTCTCACCGTATTGGATCGTTTGCATATCTAATTTTGGATACGTATGCAAATTGGCAATAGGCTGGTGCCTGGCTGTGTTGTTCATATTAGCGTTTTTTTTATATGCGGTGGCTGGGGGTAAAAACAGAATCAATTCATCGCGGCGTGAGTTACGAAAACACAATTTTTTTCAAGGTTAAAATGTTACAATCTTATCCAGCCAATATGCAGTATCACATTACCTATTATATAATATAAGCGAAATGGGAAAGGGAGGATTGTTTGTGAGGTTGAGTGGACGTAATTTATAATTCATAGCGAACGTTAAAATACGTAATACGCGTTGGAAATAAAAACACAGTACACGATATAAATCCATTACTGTTTCAAACAAATCAGCATACAGGAAGAAAGTTTCCCAACCTGAGGAGTTACTATTGGAAACAAGGTTGAAAACAAAGTAACCCCTGGGGACGAGGTTGTGAATACGTGTGATTGGATGGACATGTCCCAAAAGCGGTTTAAACAAGAGGCCATTGATTGACAAATTTCATGTTTTGTGTAACATTACAAAAAAAACCCACTCAGGCATGCATAGTTATAATGAGCCCGCGTGCATGTTTGACGGTCTCGGGAACGATGGCTCATGTCTCTCCCTAATTCCGATGAAAAGTAGAAGTTTGAGTTATGCCAACTGTACTAAACGTTTACAATAAACAGTACAGACCAATCCGAGCATGCTTTCACTGTTTACCCACGTAGGCCCCCTTCAATGGCGAAAACATTTCCCAAGGTTCCCAAGGTCTGTGAGTATCGGTCAATCATCGTGCTAGTCATCACAATTAGCCCTCCCGCAGACCCAACATCTGTCAACCAGGTAGTCTTGCGGTAGGTAAGACACATGGACTGGTATGTGGCACGTTGTTTTCATTATCAGTTATTCATGTGACACCGTGAAAGAACTCACAACATCCTGGCGAATCTTCGCGAAATGTGCAGCATCTATATACGAACGCTGAGATGGACTTAACACTGGTTTGATTTCATGTGTTCAGAACATTAAAGTCATTTTTGTATGAAACCTCTTATAAATATGCAAACATCAGTTTTGCGGTTCGACACAACCCTGCCCCCAACCTCGAGACAATAGTAGACCCTGGCATGGTATTACTTCCTGTATTCTGATTCGATCCCCCGATAGTAAGTAATGGATTTATATCTCGTACTTGGTGAAATTATTTCTAAAGTGTAATATGTAATCCTCCTCAAAGGTAATTTTCCTTTTCCAGTTTTGCTTATTATCATATTAAGCGTAATACTGTAAGTTGGATGAGAAATATCATATATTGTGCCACCACAACGAATTCCTTCAGTCAGCACCCTATAACACCCGTATAAAGACAACCGAAATGGACATGGACTCTGAGTGTTGTCAAAGCATCGGACTATTCTGCACCTAATTATAATATCCAAGATTTTTGTTTGGATTTGCGAATGTCCAGTATACCAGGGCGAGAGAGCAGTTAGTGTTGCTTACTATTCGACATCGTGGAGACGAGGTTGCAGTCCGACACCTTTGTGCAAATTCAGCCACAATATCTGAGCGCCTATCAATAAAACTTTACCTAACTGTACATTTTCCCACTTATTTCATAAATAAATACAAAACGACGGACAAAGCAATACTAAACACGAAATGTCAGTATAGTGAAAGTAAAATCTAGGGAGTGTAACGGGAAGTGGAGATCAATAAGAAGCACAGCTTGTTGAGTACGGGACCTATAGACTGACTAACTGATCATACAACTGATTCCTGAGTATGTAGGCAAAACAGAGAGAGAAAAAAGTAATATATTTAAAAACTAAAACAAATTCTGTACCACGACTGGCAATGTTTACTTTGTTAATTTGTTATCAAAACAATTCTTTTTGGGGGGTCGTAATCAAACCATGAAACATGGAAACTATTTGCTCCAATAGGTTCCATACCTTTACCACATCTTTGAATTATTCGTTCTTGAGTGAGTGGGGTCTGTAATGTGTGTACATTGTTGGAGTTTCGCAACTTTAAACATTTTTTGGTTGTATTATTTAAACACGCCAAGCCGAGAATGCCAATTATTTCGACGAGGAGAAACGTGCTTGGGTGGCGGACCAATTTGGTGCAACTCAGAGTTACCAACACTACGTTGTGTCACTTGATGGCGACGAGCGACGAGCAAAAGAAAACAAAACACATGTCGTCGACTCCTCCCGCGCCGTTGGACGCTGTAAAACGGAATGGGGTATATGTATGTGGGGGTATATGTGTGTGTTTGTGTACAGGCATATTAGCGTCAGTGAACAAAACATGTCCACACATGCAGACTGCACATGTCCACATCACGTTTTCCAAGTTCTGAAAAATATCTTAGAGACGTTTTCGGGTTAGAGTTATACATCGCAAACTGAAGTCAAACATCAAGGAAATCACGGTCCAAACTTTAGTTCCAAAGATTGCTTACATGCAA